>NC_089824.1:100771040-101072918 GCF_035046505.1 Tiliqua scincoides | reverse complement strand
GAACACATACATGGAGAAAGGTATCAGGACACATGTATTTCTATGCATCTCTAGTTTCTGAGCTGTACATGATACATGACAGGGCTTTTGAACAGTCTAAAGAGTCATGAAACAACAGTTTAAGTGGGTTCCTGTTGTCACACTTCTGCAATGTTTGAAAAGGGATCTCATACAACTATCATTTGAAAGTTAAGCTCACCCTCTCCGTCATGCATAGGATGATGACATAGGCTCTTACCTACAAATACAATAATGTTGCAATACAGTTGCAACAAATAAATGTTGTAATACAGTTGCTAACATTTATGGTGTTAGCACATTACATGGGAGAGTCATTACATTTTTATTTTTTGGTTATAAGCAAGCACAGGGACTCCAGATGTGATTGGGCCGAGGAAAAGAGGTGTTTGACCTTCAGCCTGTGCCTTTTTGCCAGATCTAAATTCATCCCCTGCAAAATGAAGATACCCATATTTTCCCAGTAGGGCTAACAGCAGTTTAGGAGGGTAATTTTGATGAGAAAACCAACACAGAGAGGGAGTAGTAGGCAGTGCCCCACAAGAAAACCAAAACCTGATGGGTAACCTTGTCCACCACCTGTTTCGGCAGGGGATAGATCACCGCCAAATTGGACGCCATCGGAACACAATACACGTCGACGTAATGCACCCTCTGGTACAGGTTCAAGTTCCATTTTTTCCACCTCTAAGGTTTTTCCTCCACCTTAGAGGCCCACAGTTTCCAGTTCTCTTCCCACCCTCTTTGTTTCAGTCCAAAAATTATACCTAAAATTTTTACTGATTCCACCTTTTGAACCTCTTGTTCCCTTTCATCCGTTTCAACAACAGCCCCCATGGCCCTCACCTCTATGTTTTTCCCCCTCGACCCAAGTGAATAACATTTGGTTTTATCCTTGTTTATCAGCGCTCCCGAGGCTCTGCTGTATTCATCTATTATTCCTTTCAATGTCTCCATCTCACCATCGTCTCTAACCTAACGTATACATCATCTGTGTGGGCTACCGTTTTTATGGCATTCCCAACCTCTGCACTATTCCCTTCCCCACCCATGGCGATTCCCTTTATTCTGGGCTCTGCCTGGAGTATGCCCAGCAACGGATCTAATGCCAAAACATAGAGGAGCAGGCTCAGTGGACATCCTTGGTGTATCCCTGATTCTATGGGTATGATTTTTCCCTTCCATCCATTTACCTGCGGCATAACCAATGCCTCCTCATACAGAGTTTTTATATAGTTTATGAAAACCTCTGGGACACCCTTAGCCATCAGCGTTTGCCAGAGATACTTTCTGTTTATTCAAAGGTCTTAGATTGGTCCATTTGTAGAAGTATCTCTTTCCACTCTCCCTTCTCCACCATCTGAAAGATCTCTCTAACCAGAACTAAGGAATCGGTCATCTTCCTTCCTGGGACAGCACTAGTCTGGGTCCTCATAATCAACTTAGGGACTATTTTGGAAAGTCTGTCATTCAAAATCTTTGCTAAAATCCTATAGTCAACATTTGTCAGAGTAATGGGCCTCCAGTTTTTAGGCAGAGTAGGGTCCCCCTCTTTATAAATGAAGGTTAAGATTCCTCCATAAAATCTATCTCTAAATTTGTCCTCCTCCCGTAAGGCTCTATTAAAAGCCACAGCTAGGGGTTCAGCCAGCTCTTTCTGAAACAACTTATAAAAGGTGTAATTTAGTCCATCGGGATCTGGAGCAGCACCAGTTCTTCCCTTTCTTATCACCTCCAGCACTTCATCTTCTGTTACGGGTTTAGTCATCTCCTCGGCTTCTTCCTTACTGGGTAAGTCATAGGCATCCCTAGGCATTTTCATCAAAAAGTCAGTCATGGTTTGCTCTTCTATCTTTTTCTCAGTGTACATTTCCTGGTAGTGATTATTCAAAGACTCTCTCTCTCTCTCTCTCTCTCTCTCTCTCTCTCACACACACACACACACACACACACACACACACACAAATACTCTCTCAACATAGAGGGTTGCCCTGTGAACTTGATTGGCAGTAGATTCGGGGCAGAAAAAAGTCTTTCTTCCTACAATGTGCGATTAACTCTTGGAATTCCTTGCCACAAGGTTTTGCAATGGCCACAGATTTGGCCATTTGGAAAGGAGATGAGACACACTCATGGAGGAGCAGCTTTATTGACAGCTATTTGGCTTGACAGTGAAATGATGCCAGGCTAGATGAACCCTTGGTCTAATCCAGCAAGGCTCTACTTCTGCTCAAATCATGATTCTTCCAACAACTTTGAGACAAAATGGACCTTAGCAGGTGAAAGTTGCCGAGTTCAAATGGTTATTTGGGGTATCATCTCTAAGGCAGCTTGGCATCCCTTCTCCATCATGAAACATTCAGATTAGGATTTGTTTTTGGAGCCAAGACTTGCCTAAAGTTTTGTACAGACCAAATTAAAGTAACAACACAGGTGCAGAGTAGAGGACAGATTGGGGAGGGGTAAAAATGACCTTAAAAAGGTTTTTTCTTCTTCTTTTTTCTGCTTCAGCCTGCTCTGTGTTGTTTCTAAAAAGCATGCCGGCTTACACAAATAACTTTTGACCTTTGCCTTTTTCACTTGTGACCCAGTTTTGTTCCAAAAACCATTTGTTTCCAGCCATGACACACCACCCCCCTTTTTGTGTGCGTGCCAAGGCTGTGGCTATGGGACTGTCTCAATACAGACTCAATATCACTGTCATTTCTCCCTTTGTGCCTCCTTTTTTCAAATGCAAAGGCAGAGAATGGATGATGTGACTGAAGTGAAAAGAAAGAAAATGCTTTCCTTCAAGTAATACTGCAAAATTCTTTGCTGAAACAAGACTGTCTGGTTTTTCTTTTTTTTTTCTTTTCTTTTTTTTAAACTGGATTGCTTTAAAATAACTTCAATAATGTAACATCTGGGAGTTTCAAAGGAGAATGAGAGCAGCTGAGCATTACAGACTCACACAACTCAATCTCCCATCTCCATAGATCTTTCCCAAACCATCTACACATAACGAAGTCAGTTCCTAGGTTTAGTCACACTCTAGGGCAGGAGTTCTCAACTGGTTTGCTGTGGCACATTGGTATGCCACAAATGATCCACAGGTGTGTTGCAGGTGTTTGGGAGAGGGTCATTTATTAGTAGGGCCATTGGGTGATGTGAACCCCCCCCCCCACTGGCAGTGCAGTGTGCCTTTTCAGTTGCCAAAAAATTGGTGATGTGCCTTAACATTTTAGTGCCTTGTCAGTGTGCCGTGAAATGAGAAAGGTTGAAAACTGCTGCTCTAGGATGACCATGAAATGAAATCAAAGCTGACATTATGCATATGAAGGGGCAGGATAATGTAGATAGGGGCTGTCTCAGTCCTCAAAAGTCACATTAAATGCCATGGGACAAGGGAAATAGACTACAATTTGGGCGTTCCTGCTTGAAGAATTGAAGTCACCATGAGCAGGTTTAGCCTTCACCACTAGAATAACATCCCCAAGTCCACTGCTTTACTTTTTCTACTATTTATTCCTCAAGGAAAAATCACTTAGGGCCCAATCCTATCCAACTTATCAGCACTAATGCAGTTGTACTAATGGGGTGTGGCAGCATCCTGCCATGGGGGGGGCAGTCACAAAGTAAAGGAACATTTGTTCCTTTGCTCAGGGCAGCATCAGCACTGGAAAGTTGGATAGGACTGGGCCCTTAGAATCTGAGAACAAGAGGTCCATCTATCCAGCATCCTGTTTCCAACTAAGTCAGATACTTCCAAGAAGGCCAGGAAAAGAGGGTAAAGGCAATTGCCTTTCCATGTTGATGGTCCTCTAGCAACTGGCATTCAGCAGCAGTATATTACCTCTGAATGGAAGTTCCATTTAGAGACTGCCTTAACCCTAACAGAGCATGGCACAGCCTCCACTTAAAGGAACTATCCTCCCCATCTCTTCTCTATGTCGCATAATGGTGAGGTTGTTTATGCTAGGAACACAGCAGGCAACCTGGTAGACCTATGAATTGCAGTGCCACTAGTGCTGGGATTCACTTTTTGTTCCTAAACTGTAGGCTGGGTACTCAGCAGGTATAACTCACCAAAATATTAACCTTGATAGAGGCACCTACTCACACCCATCCTATGATTTTGGTGAGACTGTACACAGGAAGTGTGACACAGCAAATAGGCAGTTTACTGATTTATGCGAGTTGAGAGAGGAGATAATAATAATAATAATAATAATAATAATAATAATAATAATAATAATAATAATAATAATAATAATAACAGGTATTTATATACCGCCTTTCTTGGTCTTTATTCAAGACTTTATTCAAGGCGGTTTACGTAGGCAGGCTTTATTAAATCCCTTATTAAATAGGGATTTTTACAATTTCAAAGAAGGTTCTTTCTTTCAAGAACGACTACATATAAGGTGTTTCATTCCGATCTGGCTTCACATTCTGGCCTCCATCCTCCCACGCTCAGAGCAGATGGAATTGCTCGGCCTCAGCTTGTCAGCCGCTCCAAGGTCGCACGGTGCTGGTGGCCTCGAACTGGCGACCTTGTGGATGTTATCTTCAGGCAGACAGAGGCTCTACCCTCTAGACCAGACCTCCTGCCCAGATGAGTCATAAACAACAAAACCAGTGGTTCCCAAACTGTGAGCTGCAGCTCCCTGGGAAGCCATGGAAACCAGCCAGGGGAGTAGCAGAATCCTTGTGAAAAACCTGCCACCCTATATAATGTATACAATTGTAGCCCTAATGGGGTACCATGGCCACTGACCCAGTAGGTCAAGGGAGCCACCAGTCTAAAAAGTTTGGGGATTACTGAACAAAACCGTAAAATGGAAAATGCCCACCATTTCACTTCTTTGTAGAAAATTAGTTTCCATGCCTGCCTTCCAGAAAATAGGAAGCATGGACCATACCATTTCTTCCCAGCCCAGAAAAATCAGGGTGGCTCTTCTAGGGAACTATGCAAATCTTGCTAACAGAGAGCTGCACTGCAAAGGTTATATTCAAAAGGGTTCTTATTGTTTCTCAGGCTTCGTGGGGTTTTGAAAATCTACTGAAGTAAGACGACACTACCTGGGCAGCTGCCATATATCGCCTCAACATGTAGCAGGAGGATGTGAAAGCTCTCGAGAAAGCTCTTTGGTGGACACAGCTGCCAGGGCACTTTGAACCAAAAGGGAACAAAGGTTGCTTTTATTCCAGTGTATATATTGTTTTAGGTTTTCAATGGACAAAATATTCTGAGAAAAGACAAAGACTTGTATGTCTGCATGTCACAGCTGTTCTTATGTGTCAAAAATGGACAATGTCCACCATAACCTTTGTGGTTAAAAGAGACAGGGATTCTTCAAAGTGCTTAATTGACAGCCACCCCGAAGAGTCTTCTGATCTATGCTTGCTGGGCAGACATCACCAAAAGAATAAATAAGATGCTTGCAAAGGTTAACACCTGCACAAAAGTGTTTCCCCAAATTGTGGGTCACAACGCACCAGTGGGTTGGGACCTGATTGTTGGTGGGTCGTGAAATTGACAAGTTGACAGCTGACAAGGAAAATGTATTGATCCCTATGGAAAGTGAAACTGAGCCTCACATGCATGTTTACTTGTGAGTTCACTTTGAAGGGCAGGTTGAGGGGAATGCCACCAGAATGGTCCTGATGTGATAAATGCAGCCCCCTGAAAAACACTTGTGAAGGAAGTGCCCCCCCCCTCGAGCTGACAAGGAAAATGTATCGAGCCCTATGGAAAGCAAAACCAGTTCACACGTGCGTGTTTACTCACAAGTAGGCAAATGTGCCTAAGCTCTACTCACAGGCCAGGCAAAGGGGAATGCAAAGCCACTAGAATGGTCCCGATCCAATGAGCATGGAGCTCAACAAATGCACCGGAATGCAGCCCCCCCCCATCATCATAAAAATGATAAAAACAGAGGCTTGAGCAGCTGGTAAAGTGAAACTAAGGGCACATTACTACGCTGTGCTGGAACAGGCAAGCCAAGAGGCTTGCGCTGTATCCAGCGCAGGATAGGGGCCCAAGGCAACTCAGCCAGAGGCAAGGGAAAACTTTTTCCCTTACCTCCAGGTAAGGTGCCCTTTCCCCTATGGTTCTCCTCAGACTTGCGCCACCTCCTGAGGTGGCACATTCTGAGGAGAGCGGAGCAGCTTCAAGCTGCTCCGAGCTCCCCAGGAACAGGGGTTGGGATCCTGCATAAGCACTGGATCCCAGCCCTGTCTCCTGCTCCCTGCCTGCCTGACCCCAGGGCTGCCCATCGCCCGCCCTCCCCCCTCCCAGGAATGTCTCCCTCCCACCTCCTCCCTGCCCACCCCAGAGGCTTGCATTGGCGAGGAAGCCAGTGCAGAGGCATGTGTCAGCTTCCTCAGGCCAGCGCAAGGGACTTCCATCAGCCCATGGGTGCTTCAGGATTGTGCCCTAAGACTTGTAAATCTAAGTGGGTTCTGATTGGGTGTCATTTTAAATAGTGGGTCTTAGTGCTAAAAG
The DNA here is from genome assembly GCF_035046505.1 of Tiliqua scincoides. Lineage (NCBI taxonomy): Eukaryota > Metazoa > Chordata > Lepidosauria > Squamata > Scincidae > Tiliqua > Tiliqua scincoides. The sequence continues at coordinate 101,066,413 of NC_089824.1, read as the reverse complement.
GTTTAGGAAACACTGGACTTAAATGAATGGATTTGTTTCATTCTAAAGAAACAATCCAGCAGGGAAGTTCTCCTGTGCACACTCTGTGTTTGGTAATAGTTCTCATTCATTTCATTGGGACTTGCTCAGAATAACATTCTGGTGGATTATTCCATACATACATAACACAGTATGGGAGTGTCTACTCAATATTGCTGACACAAAGCTATTCAGAAGTAGCGATGCTGTTATATGTCTGAATCTGCTTGTGCCCTGGAATTGTCAGTCTGGTGCCACCACTAAGGCTGCAATCCTAACCACACTTTCCTGAGATTAAGCCCCATTGAACAAAATAGGGCTTACTTCTGAGTAGACCTGGTTAGGATTGTGCCCTAAGACAACTATGGGCGCAATCCTAACCAACTTTCCAGCACTGACATAGCTGTGCCAATGCGGCATGCATTGCATCCTGCAGTGAGGAGGCAGTCAAGGGGACCTCCTCAAGGTAAGGGCATGTTTGTTACCTTACCATGGGGCTGCATTGCGGATAGGTCAGTGCTGGAAAGTTGGTTAGGATTGCGCCCTTTATGTTATAAGAGAGAAGACACTGCCCCTTCTTAGCACCAACAGAAAGTGATGGGATGATATCAGGCAGTGCAGGTTTTAGCCCCCTGCCTGTCACTGAGGTGAGATGTATCTGTGGGTGGGGGAGCGAAACACAGATGCACAACATAATGATGTCATCTCCCCCGTAGGGATTTTACAATTTGAAAGAAGGTTTCTATCTTTCAAGAAACCACAACATTCAGATGTTTCTTTCTTGATCTGGTTGCACATTCTGGCCTCTATCCTCCCACGCTTAGAGCAGATGGAATAGCTCGGCTCAGCTTGTCAGCTGCTTCAGGGTCGCACTGTGCCAGTGGCCTCAAACTGGCGACCTTCGGATGTTATCTTCAGGCAAATGGAGGCTCAACCCTCTAGACCAGACCTCCTGCCCAATGTTTGCATTGGATGTTGTAAGGAAGAAGAAGAGACGGGAGAGAAAGTAGTAGCAGTTCTTCCCTGGTCTGGCCCTCAAAAACTATCTGAGATGGAAAACTAATACAGACATATTATTACACTCTAGTAGTTGGGGGGGGGGAGGAATAATTGTTTCCTTTATCATATAAGGATTTGTTCTAGTCCATTAGGGATACTGCTTTCTCCCCCTGCTCAGGTTTCCATGAGCAGCAAATGAAACAAGCAGTAATTGAAATTAGTAATAATTAGTATGAATCCAAGCTTCCATGAATTTCCATGACCAATGGTTTTCAAAGTACAGTCTTATCTTAAATCACAGCGGAAAGGGTCTAAGGATGAAATCACATAACATATGGGCTTCAGAGAGATGTAATTCCTATAGTCTCCCTATTGCTTGGTTCACCATAAGTTCACGGAAGCATTCAAAACCATCATGAAGCCTGTCTAGGGTTGTCTATGGGGACATAGACTCCATATGCTGTGAAATCTGGCCCAAACTGCCACAAAGGCCAGTTATGTCTGGAGTTCAGTGCATGTCTAATTGTAGGTGTTGATCAAGGAGAATAAACTAGAAAATGGAAGTGGACAGTTCTGTATAGAGTCAGGAGGCTGAAGATGGGGAGGAGCAAACTTGTTCAGCAAAAAATGGTATGGAGAAAAAGGCATTTCATGTTCCCCCTCAAAACCTAGTGCAATTACGGATACTAATGAGAATTAAGCAACACCTTCATGGTTCAGTTTTGCTTTTAAATTTGGAGTTTCACCACTCTTTTCATGTTGGATCACTTCTTTTCTCCCACCTTCTCTTTTTCTCCCGAGAATTTCAAAACCATTAAGGGTCAAGAACGCTTTCTATTAAATGCATAGTGTGGCTCTGTGTCCATTTGTATTTGAGTTAAACAGCAACTGCAGAGAGAGACCACAGATAGAGAGAATCCAGAAAGAGACCACAGAAGGCAGGAAGGGGGCATTTAACCCTTTCTCCTCCATAGTCCAGATAAGAATTGCACCCCTGACATCGCTATTAATCCTGGGAAGGAAACTTCCATTGGTGCCAAGACTAATCTCTTTTTTCTATTCTGTGTGCTTTTTTTCAAAAGAGCATGGCAGGGAAAATGCAGGTGTTCTGAGCTTGCAATAAAGGACATTAGTTCTATACACAGGTGAGCTATTGTACTGAAAACCAACCAGACTAGGCATAGGACCTGGCATAGACCTGGCAAACCAAAAGACCTGGCATAGGAAACTCCTCAGGACAGCCATTGGGGATCAAAACATGCAAGGCAAACCCATTTATTCCATTATCTTATATCTCGTTCTTATTAACTAGCATGTAATTTGATATTTTACATTTGCTTTTTCAGCCTTTGGAGTTGGGAATTGACTGCTGTATATTCAAACAAGAGAAAAAAAAATAAAAAGGCTAGCACTTTGTGCATCATTTGGTGTACTACCTGTATATTGGACAACATTAAACAGGCGAGAAAAGTATCTGAAGGGTTACATGAAATTTATATAATCCAAATGATATACTGAGAATGCCATATATTGGATTTTCTCAACTAAAGAGGCCAATCCCATCCTCCCCCCCCCCCATGCTGGTGCAGTGCATCAAAATGATATGTGCTGAATTGAGGGGGGGGGGCAAAACTGGTGACTTCAGACAGGAAATTGGATTAAGGGCCCAGTCTCTAGCACTGGTGCTGGGCTTCAGTGCCGGGGAAGAGCTTCAGGCAGCAGTAAGGACTTTTGAGGTGGGGGAGGAACCAGGGCAGGAGGGGGTGGGACTGGTGGAGCCCTGCTCTGCCATATCCTATCCTCTGTGTTGGGCTGAAAAGCCCAACAGGGAGGTTCTCAAGCCTGCACCAGCAAAATAGTTATTTTGGCTCCACTGCACCTGCCGGTGCTGCTGGGATAGGAGTGGGCTGCCCATCCTTTTACCCCTCCATAAACCTCCTACTCCACAATGGGTCTGCTCAAACTTGCATTAGTGATTTCACTGGTGTAAATCTAAAAAGAGAAAGGGCAGGGAGACTGCTGCCAGAGGGATAGGATCTGGAGTGTGCCATCACTGATTCACCCCCTCCCTCCTGCAGCCTCCCCACCTCATTCCTTCCCATTCCCCACCCAGTTTCACCCTCTGCATGTGGTGATGCTTCTGCCACTGATGCAGCTCCCTAACTTTTTATCACCCTTGTGGTCAACCAGTTGAAGGCTGGTTTCACATGTCTACATAGAAAGCCAGCAATTTAGCATTGCCACTCATCTTTGAAGAACTTTAGTCTTGAAGAACTTTTAACGCAATGCTAGAAATCCTGTGCCTTTAGGTAGCCCTATGAGTGCATATTGGGGGAGTGCACAAACCCTGCATAGATACAGTGTGACTTCCTGGGACAGCAGTCAGTCAACCAAGAATGCTTCCCTTAGTATAAATACACAGATCTTCCTTCCTCTCCTCTTCCATTCTCCTCTCCAGCTGCAGGCCAGATAGACACCTCATAAAGTTATTTGCATAGTATAAGAAAATAAAAATTATTTTATAAAAGTCAGAGCTGTTTGATTTTTTGAGCCTTTGAAGACAATGAAACTGCATTGTGCAATTATACTGTGCTTAATACTCAGATTATGGAACAATGAAAGATGTATGTTTGCATTTTGTAAAATTAAACTGTATGCAGTTATTTATCTTTCACCTTAATTGTTTGAGCTTGTTTCTAATGTAAACTGTTGTAATTTTAAATAAATATAATAGAAAAAACTTTCCTAGGTATGGGAAATCCAGAGCAAATTTACTTTGCAAATAGGCTTTGTAGGTCTGCTTTGTGTTGGGGATCTTAAACTGACACTTCCATTCAAAAAAAATTATTTTGAATAACTTGACTGTACTGTGAAGAGCATCTGAAGAAGGTGGCTCCTGATTTTTAGAAAGAATCATAAGCAAATTATTGTATGTTAAATTCAAAATCAAAACCAGCATTGAAAAGGACGTGATCCAGATAAAATTAAACACTTTCCAGTGTCATTGATTTCAACTTGGAGAAAGTTCTGCATGTGTTTTAACTTTCCTATTGAAAACTATACTATGTTAAAAACAGTTACTGGATGTTCCAGTATGGCTGGATCATTAACTCTAGTGTGTCGCCTCCAAAATCTTCATACTGTTGGATAGGAGACAATATTATGAAGGAAGTGGGTTGAAGTAGAGAAGCTGAAATGATCTGTATGTTTTGTAGCAAAAGTCATGTGTCCAAATTGAAACTTAAGTATGTGTAACTCCCTTTGATTTTATATAAGCTGCTCAAAACAGTAAAGGGAACACTTAAACACACATCCGAGATCTGAATGAACGAAATATTCCTATTAAATGCTTTGTTCCTGACATAGTTGAATGTGCTGACAACAAAATCACACAACAATCATCATTGGAAATCACATTTATTAACCCATGGAGGCCTGGGTTTGGTGTCATACTCAAAATTGAAGTGGAAAAACACACTACAGGCTGATCCAACTTCGATGTAATGTCCATACAGCAAGTCAAAATGAGGCTCAGTAGTGTGTGTGGCCTCCACGTGCCTGTATGACCTCCCTACAACGCCTGGGCATGCTCCTGATGAGGTGGCAGATAGTCTCCTGAGGGATCGCCTCCCAGACCTGGACTAAAGCATCCGCCAACTCCTGGACAGTCTGTGGTGCAACGTGGCGCTGGTGGATGGAGCGAGACATGATGTCCCAGATGTGCTCAATTGGATTTAGGTCTGGGGAATGGGCAGGCCAGTCCATAGCATCAATGCCTTCATCTTGCAGGAACTGCTGACACACTCCAGCCACATGAGGTCTAGCATTGTCTTGCATTAGGAGGAACCCAGGGCCAACTGTGCCAGCATATGGTCTCACAAGGGGTCTGAGGATCTCATCTCAGTACCTAATGGCAGTCAGGCTACCTCTGGCGAGCACATGGAGGGCTGTGCGGCCCCTCAAAGAAATGCCACCCCACACCATTACTGACCCACTGCCAAACCGGTCATGCTGGAGGATGTTGCAGGCAGCAGAACATTCTCCCTGCCGTCTCCAGACTCTGTCACGTCTGTCACATGTGCTCAGTGTGAACCTGCTTTCATCTGTGAAGAGCACAGGGCGCCAGTGGCGAGGTTGCCAATCTTGGTGTTCTCTGGCAAATGCCAAACGTCCTGCACAGTGTCAGGCTGTCAGCACAACCCCCACCTGTGGACGTCGGGCCCTCATACCACCCTCATGGAGTCTGTTTCGGACCGTTTGAGCAGACACATGCACATTTGTGGCCTGCTAGAGGTCATTTTGCAGGGCTCTGGCAGTGCTCCTCCTGTTCCTCCTGGCACGAAGGCGGAGGTAGCGGTCCTGATGCTGGGTTGTTGCCCTCCTACGGCCTCCTCCACATCTCCTGGTGTACTGGCCTGTCTCCTGGTAGCGCCTCCATGCTCTGGACACCACACTGACAGACACAGCAAACCTTCTTGCCACAGCTCGCATTGATGTGCCATCCTGGATGAGCTGCACTACCTGAGCCACTTGTGTGGGTTGCAGACTCCGCCTCATGCTACCACTAGAGTGACAGCACCGCCAGCATTCAAAGGTCACCCAAACATCAGCCAGAAGGCATAGGGACTGCGAAGTGGGCTGTGGTCACCACCTGCAGAACCACTCCTTTATTGGGGGTGCCTTGTTACTTGCCTATGATTTCCACCTGTTGTCTACTCCATTTGTGCAACAGCATGTGAACTTGATTGCCAATCGGTGTGGCTTCCTAGGTGGACAGTTTGATTTCACAGAAGTGTGATTGACTTGGAGTGACATTGTGTTGTTTGAGTGTTCCCTTTCCATCTTCACCAGTTACCTCCAACCTGTTGAAATTTATATTGTAAACTACTTGGGATAGAGTTCAATGTAAATCACCGTATACATGGATGGGATGGTAGCTATTTCTCACTAGAAATATTTGTTCATATTTCTTACATGCATTACAGCTTCTCTAACACATTATGTGCACAATCCCCATGATCAGAATTATACATCCAGTGCAGTCATCAGGTCCAGAAAAGCAGGTGCTGGCCAGATACTTGCAGGAAGCTGCAAACAGAAAAGGAAGGCAACATCCTCCTCCCCCCCACCCCACCCCACCCCACCCCATTGTGCCTCTACAAAAGTATCACAATTGACAAACTGCACCTGTGCAAAAGCAGCAGTACAGCCATCCGAGACTTGGACGTCCATAAGATATCTGTAACTTGGGGACCCAGTGTAAATAGCATTCTTTCCAATGCTGGTTCCCCCTTGTGATGTGCTGACCGCCATAAAGCAGACACCACTTATCACAAAAGGTGCTCCAACAGCAGGCGATGTAGCTTGCTGCCAGAAGCACCAGCTGAAAGGCCTGTGTCTTCTCACCTCTGCCATCAGGTGTTTCCCAGCTTCCTGGAGCAGGTAAGATGATAGGAGAAGCAGGAGAGGTGGAAGGTGGAACAGAGGTGGGGAGGAGTGAAATGGAGTGAGGCGGGGATTGGTTGGGATGGGCAAGAGCCGGGATCAGCAGCACCAGAGCCAATGCTAACATAATCTCTCTCCTGGACCCAATCCTGCAGTGCATGCCAACATGAACCTACAACAGCAAAATAGCTGTCATAAGTCCAAGTAGACCCACCTGCACCACATAGCCTAACATCTGGGTAAGGGAACAATTATTCCCTTACCTAGCAGGAATATCTTATTTCCTTACCTAGAGGAGACCACCTGGACTGCCCCCCCCTAAAATAGGATGCAGCAGTCATTATCTTGGTATCACTGCCTTAAGTGAGGAGATAGGAGATAGGCGGAGGAGATAGGATTCAACCCTAAATGAGATAAGGGCTATATGGAACCTGCAGAGAAGATGTTACTGATTTGGGGAATACTTGGTGCCATGTTTACATTGGGCCTCATGGCCTCTTGCCAACAGTTGTGGACCTACCATTAGGTTCGATGGGGCAAAAGCCCCAGGCGCAAGTTGCTAGGACCCCGTGGAAGCCTCTCTCAGGCTCCCGAGGGGGGCAGAAACTGTGCTTCCGGTTTCCCAGAAGCACAGTTTATAGTGTTGGGGAGGCTTCCTCAAAGCAGTCCTGGGTTGTGCAAGGCTCTGTGAACCTCAGCTGAGTGGGGGGGGAGCAGATTTTCACACAGGGGTGGTGATAGTCCATGGGGGGGCACCATTGCAGACCTTTGCCCTGGGCGCTGGGCTGGGGAGATCTGCTGCTGCTTGCCAACCCACCCTCCCCCCAGTCCTGGAGCTCACCCCCTTGCTCCTGGAACAATCAACCAACCCATAATATTATCGCAGAATGAGTCCCACTGCTTTCATCCAGGGTGACCAGATAGAATGGAGGATACAGTGCCTATACCTTTAACCATTGTATAGAAGAGGGAATTTTGACAGGTGCAGATCAATATGTGAGGGTTTAAAAAGCTGCACCTGCCAAAATTCCATCTTCTATATAATGGTTAAAGCAGAGATGTCAAACTCATTTCATACAGAGGGCTGCATAGCATTCATGGTGCCTGCTGAGGGCCAGAAGTTATATCTTTAAGCAGGAAGTGATGTCATTAAGCAGGTCATGACAAAACAAAGCAGTTTTTCTCACCTATGAACTTACTAGCGGCAAATAGAAAATACACAAATCTTGATCATATTTACAAGATATGGGAGAGCCCAATTATCATGTGGGCTGCCCTTTCAGTAGTGACACCTCAACCAGCTTAGCAGCTGAGAGCAGCTGATGGTGTTGCTAGGAAAGGCCAAGGGCTGGATAAAGAGATTCCACAGGTGGCAGGGCCTTAAGTTTGACACCTCTGGGTTAAAGGTATAGGCATTGTGTCCTCCACTGTATCTGATCACCCTGCTTTCATCTGTGAACAGTTCTGTGATCAAGACTTGGAGCTGCTATCAGAAATTCACAATCGCATTAAAAAACCTTTGGTTTAACTCACAGAACATACAAACCATGTGACAATGTTAAGATAACAGAGATTAGATCCATCAACATGCTGCACGCCGCTCAAATTATTTGTGTTAGAAAATATCTTCATTTCTTTGTTGTGTTTGGAAGCCTTTCCATGCTAAGCCCGCAATGTTGAGCAAAGAAGCAAGTATAGCTATTGACATAGCCCAAAGGGGCTGTTATAAAAATGTGTCTGTTTATTCTACCAGCCATAAAACACAAGAGGCAAATACAGAAAATGCATTGGTATGAAAGGTAATTGAAGTGATTAATGACACATCCTTGTGCAAGCACAATGACTTTCTCTTGGGGTGGTCTTACTAGTGCAAAGTTGAGCAAGAGGGGAAAGGGGCCTAGAAAGGAGAATCCATACAATTGTCACAGAAACACACAAAAGTAGCTTTAAAATGTTGACAGTCACACACACACACACCCCACATGCGTGCATGTACACACACACACAGAGATATTTGAATGGTCTTCTCTGACACTGAAACTGAGGTATGTGTAGAGGAAGAGCTTGTATATTGCAGGGACTCCTGGGGATGTGGAGTTCCTCTGTGCATTCTGGGCAGGGAGACATGCTACACCCTCCTGCAGGATCTCTTTCTGTTGTGATTGATCCGGTGCCAGGTGTTAAGAGCAGGTTTTATCCTTAATGCAAACAATATTCCAAAATACAGTGCTTTTCTTTTCCCTACAGCAGTATATAGCAAACATTCATTTATGCGAGACAAATGTTGCAATCCTATGCACACTTTGCTGAGAGTAAGCCCCACAGAAGACAACGGATTTTACTTCTGATTAGACAAGCATAGGCTTGTGCTCAGTGTAAAGCAGACACATTTATGTACCTTTATGCAGGTACATTAAGTAAGTACATCCAATGTCCAGGTACATTCAAAGACACTGGAACTCAGCTTATGTCCTGCATCTGGTCACCCTAGGCCAGCAATTTTCAACCAGTGTGCCACAAATGGTCTGAAGGTGTGCCACAGGAGTTTGGGGGAGGGTCATTTATTAGTAGGACCATTGGGGAATGTGAGCCCTCCACCAGCAGTGCAATGCACTTTATCAGATGTCAAAAAACCAATGGTGTGCCTTGACAATTTTAGTGCCTTGTCAGTATGTTGTGAGATGAAAAAGGTTGGAAATCACTATCCTAGACACAAAGATAAATCTGGTTCCTCTCACCAGAGACACTTTGTGTCTTGTTCTATGGTCACAGAAAAGTGTGCCAAAATGTTAGGTACCACCCTTTATAGAGAGAGATGTCTAACCAATTAGAGCAGCAATTTTCAACCTTTTTCATCTTACAGCACACTAAGCAAGGTGCTAAAACAGTCAAGGCACACCATCAATTTTTTTTTTTACAATTGACAAGGCACACCATGCTGCTGGTGGGGGACTCCTATCCCCCAATGGCCCTAATAATAATTTAAATGACCCTACCTCAAACTCCCACCTACTGACCATTCAGGGCATACTAGGCACATTGGTTGAAAATTGCTGAATCAGAGTAATAACCATAAAGTCTGAAAGGAAAAGATCAATGGAAACCTAACATTAAAATAAATGAGACAAAGATGAACAAGGTAAATGGAGAAGAAAAAAAAATCAAAGATGGATAGCCTGACATTTTGAGAGCCAGGATATTGTATGACCCAGGAGCCTTAAAACAACCACTAGTCCTATAGTGGCTCCTGGCCAAGGCAGCATCTTGCTGTGGTTGGTTGGTTAGGAGATATTGTTAGGAGATAAGCTTTCACCAGACATAGCAGGATTGGCAGCATTTGCACATCCACAAGGTGTCTTGGGATTTGCCAGAACTTGACTACTTGCAATAACAAAAAGTTGTGGATTGCATCCATCTTCCTATGAGAGAACTCTAGGTCATGTTAGTCCCTCTGAGCTGCACCAGGAGTACACGGTGAACCTCCTAGTCCCATGCTGTGAAAGATGTCACGCTGATTAGGGGAATTCTTGAGTTTTTGGAATGCTTATGGTTGTGAATTCTCCAATACTGTGCACAGTGTATTTAGGCTGTGTATGTTACAATGAATGCCTGGGAGTTAGTGGCTGTTGGCATTTACATGTTAATTTTGGAATCAGTAGTGTAGATAGAGCGGTGTAAAGTGGTAAGTAGTGCAGGCTCCCAACCGCAAATGTAAGCAGCTCCTCCCACTCACATTTGGAGCCATTCAGGCAGCAACAGCTGCATATTGCTGTTGATGGCTTAATGGTTACAAGGGTGAATAGAAGGGGCTACTTGAGTTTGGGAGCCTGTACTACTTACAATTTTGTACCTCTCTGTACCTACTGCTCAGTAGCTATGCTACTGTTTGGAATCCCATGAACTCAGAGAAAGATCAAAACCACACTGGAGAACATCAGCAGTCACCTAAACATAATTGTCAGTATTTACCAGCACATTCCAGCAAGCAGGAACATGTACTACTGAATGTTGTCATTCAAAAAAATCAGGGATTGCCACCATTCACATAAGTATGCCAAGATTCACCAAGTTTCAGACATTCACTGCAGCATATACATCTCCGGAAACAAGCTTGTTTCAAAAGGTTGGCTTCTTGAAGCAATTGCCCAAAAACAGCAAAAGAAGAATGAAAAGGTGATTTTTAGAACATGATAGCAAATCCGTCTGTGATGGCTGGAGGGATATCATCTTCTTTTCCTTTCCTTTAGATGGCACCATTCCACTGGTTTGCTGCTTGCAATAAAACCTGCCTCCCCAATGCCGCAATTAGTATTCATTGTGCAAAGAGGAGAAAATTCCTTTGTTACGCAGGGGCCCGAGAGCATGAAGAGAATTGAGATGGTGTCAGCATTTCCATTAGAAGAAATTTTTTTTTTCATGGTTCTTACGTCCCTTTTAATCAGCACTTGTAAAGCCACAGCAAACCTTCCAAACAAAATTATTCCTTTAAACTTTGGGTGTATAAGGAATGCCAGATTTTGCAAGGAACATGTGAAATGACTGGAGACGGTGCCCGTTCAAAACACATACAATTAATCTCAATATCAGAAGCTTTGCAGGAATCAATAGAACCATAGTTAGCATGTAACAGTGTCCATAAGGACTGATTCACACATCTGTGTATGTTTATCAGTCAGTATTTCATCACTGGATGATGCACATGCTGATTGCTTCTCCATTGAAAAGCACAGTGTGCGAGGTGATGTAAGGTGACACGAAAGTTCTATCTGCAATGGGTGCTCTGTGATGACCGACTCACACAATCGCATAATGTTGCAGCCTTCGTGTGAATTCACTCATTGTAACAGGTCAAAAAACAGAATGAGAGCATAGAACAGACCTGGGGCTTCAACATTTAGATTATGGGTGTAGGCACAATATGAAATTCTGTTAGAACTGAAACAATTCTGCTACTAAAAATTATCCCTGTGAATTTTGATACCAAATATTTGCTAGACATTCATTGAATAAATTAGGTAATTGATAATTGATAGTTAGCAGACAATAGTATGAATACTATTTAGTATCCACCAGTTGCCAACAATATTTAGCATTTGAAAGTCAACATGAAATTTCCTGTTCAAAGTTTGCCATAAAGGACAGAAAATCAAAAGATGGCAACATGTCAAAAGTGCTTGGATTATGTCAAGTTTTAAATATTTTAAAATATTAGTTTCAGCTCTGATTGCAGGAGAGAATATAACATTTTTGAATGGTAGCATCCTGGATTTTGGGAAGAGAGAGAAGCAGTTCAATGAATGAAAGGATCTTTTCTCCCAGCATTGTCAGTTTTCAATATCTTACTGCAGTTGTGTAGTAACTGTTTCATTTTTTTCATGCCAAACCTCATAGGTTAATGTCAATATTGTATCTACAAATTCCAACTCTTACTTTTACTTGTTAGCTAAAGGTTGTATTACTACACACATACATTATAATTATACAGGGAGAACTTGTGTTACATCATTTTCAGGATTCAAAATATTTTATAGTATAGAAGAAAATTCCTCCTTTTATACTTGCATGTGAATTCCTATTTAAAAAAAAAAATCAAGCAAGCTATACCATTTTGGAGGAAATGTATTGCTTTTGGTCCCTGTACTGAGCAGTGGTTCTCAAAGTGGTGGGTCGTGACCCGCCAGGGAACCAAAAGAAAGCTATTCTCCCTTAAGGGGAGTGGCCAAGAAATTGGCAGCAACATGATCCCCATGATCACACTGCTGCAGGATAGGAAAGGGCTTTTTTAAACTTACCTGGGGCTGCTATGGCTCTCCAGAAGGTCTGAGGAACCTGCAACCCCCTCTGCAGGCCTCCTTGTGCCTTCAAATTACTGTAAAAAGCAAAAAAAAAAAAATGTTTCACAACCAAAATGGAAGTGGGTTTTTTTGCTTTTACGGTACTTTGGAGGCCTAGGGAGGACAGCACAGGGAGTTGCAGGCTCCCCAGATGCTCTGGAGAGCCATACCAGCCCCCAGGTAAGTTAAAAAATAAAGCACTTTCCTCTTCAGAAGTGGTATGATCGTGGTGATTGTATTGCTGTCCCCTCCCCAGAAACACTCCCTGTGAGTATGAGAACTGCTGGACTATAGCATAGTTAGTTTTGATATCGCAGGAAATTCCCAGACCAATCCTACTCAAATCCTCCCACCTATGCAGCTGCACCAATGGAGCTCACACTGTACCTTCAGAAGGGAGCAGTCAAAAAAGGTCTTCATGGGGTAGGTGAACTTTTGTTTGCTTATCCCAGGGAAAGCCTCCACCACTGCCACGGGTCTTCTTATATCTATGCTTGCTGTTGGGTATAAGTCCAAGGCAGGAAAAGGTGGCAGGAAGGGAAAAGAATGGGTTAGGATACTGCCTTCTTCTCCATGGAAGGGTTAGGATATACATGTTCAGCCCCTGGTTCGCCTCTCTCCCCACCCTCCACCTCACCTGAAACAACCTCCTTTTCTTCCCCTTCCCACGCTGTTCTGCCTCCACGACCATCGCACTTACCTGTGCTGGCCCAGCAGCAGGTCTCCCATGCTGCCACCAGTTGCTGCAGCACACTTAAAATGGACACCAATAGCATGCTTATGGCACTGGCAGAATCAATTTTATGGTAGCACACTCTGTTCCACTATTGTAAAGCCCTGCGCACACCAATCCCTGATAGAACTGGGCCATAGATAATTAAACCATTCATTTACAGTTAATAATTTGTCCTGGTTCCAGAATTTAGGTTGGCTGGCAACGTTCAGTCTCGAAAGACTATGGCATAAGCCTACAGCACCCGGTATTCACAGGCGGTCTCCCATCCAAGTACTAACCAGGTCTGACCCTGCTTAACTTCCAAGATCAGATAAGATCGGGCATGTGCAGGGTAACAGTTGCTGCCTAGCCTCTATGAATTCTTATATTAATTAATAAAGACAACAATCAAGTTGTTACATATCTCATCATTTAACTCAGTTGAAATTAAATACTTCTTAGTACACACTTTCCTGGGAGTAAGCCCCACTGAACACAGTAAGACTTACTTACTACTTCTGAGTAGACATGGTTTGGACTGTGCTGTTAATATTCTTTGGAAATGTCCACCAAGGGAATACAAGTACCTCTCTGTAAATCTCACTTCTAGTATAGTGATTTTATGTATGGCTTATTTTATTTCTTTATTATTATTATTATTATTATTACAATAAAGTATTTATTTATTGCATTTATTTTTTTAAAAATTCAAAGCTTTTGACAGCCCAATATATATAATTCAAATGCTGAAGATTCAGCATCAGTGGTGAAGAAAAGAGATTTGTAAAATCCCCATGGTCCTAAAATAAAATTAGAATTTAGCAGATTGGCTTTGTTGACTTCTTAAAAATTAATATAAGCAGATGCATGACAATTAACATTCTGCATTTGATAGTTAGGGTCAGAGATTTGGGATTTAAATAGAATAAAAACTCTGCTTGGAACTGCTTAGAAGATAAGAGAAGAAGGTTGCTTGCACCTTCCAAGGCCGTCAGCTGTCAATCTGCAAAGCTCAATATTAACAAAAATAAATTTTCACTTTTCACTAATTTCCCCTTGCTAGATTGGATGGGAATTCTATACTCCTTTCAGTTGGGCTTCAGATATTAATAAGATTTTGAAGAGGAATTAATGTGCAAAATTCTGAAATATTTTCCATTTGCCTTTTGATCCCTCAGTGTACTCTCCAGTTCGCACAATCAAGCAATCTTGGTGGTTTCAATGGCCTTTCCTGTTTTTCTACAAATAAGAAACATCATCGGGATGTCAAACTTCTCCTCAGTGCCTATCTGAATGAACACACCCAGAGACTTGCAGAAGCTGTTTCCCTATGGAGTTATCATATGCAACTGTGATAAGTGTGTGTTGTGACCTCAGGAACAGAGTCCGCAAAATTGAGGGACAAAACAGGTGGACACAAAGAGGAGACAGAGTAAGGAATCTTACTTAGGAGGCCCCAGCTCAGGAGGCTAAACAACCCAGGAGGCCCTATCTCCAGAAATTCTCATCAAATTTGGAGGACACTTTGAAGGAACCTACAAGAGAGCCAATTTTCTCTAGGGGTTCATGTTTGAAAAATCAGTCAGGGCCCCTTAAGCCACAACAGGCTTCCCAAAAGCAGGACAGAATTAGCCATCTTAAAGTCTTCAGCAGCTATATAAACCTTCAGTCAATCTCACGCCTGTCCTGGAACAACAACTGAGGGCTCAATCCTAACCTACTTTTCATCACTGACATAGCTGTGGCAGTGGGGCATGTGCAGTTGGGGGGCAGTCTCGGAGGCCTCCTCAAGGTAAGGCAATATTTGTTCCCTTACCTAGGAGCTGCATTGCCCTTATGTCAGTGCTGGAAAGTTGGGTTAGGATTGCGGCCTGAGTCTACCATGAAATATGTGACCAGCCCAGATTGTTATGCCATGCCCCTTGATGCTGTCCAAGGTTCTGATTTCTGGTACCTGGCATTGGTACTATAGCATAATGGGGATAACAGTAACATACTACTGTTGGTGGTTTAGAACGGGGTGCCCAAACCCTGGCCCTGGGGCCGCATGCGGCCCTCAGGGCCTCTCAATGCGGCCCTCAAGGATACCCCAGTCTCCAATGAGCCTCTGGCCCTCCAGAGATTTGTTGGAGCCCACACTGGCCTGACGCAATTGCTCTCAGCATGAGGGCGACTGTTTGATCTCTCACATGAGCTGTGGGGGTGAGGGCTCCCTCCACTGCTTGCTGTTTCATGTCTGTGATGCAGCAGCAGCAGCAGCAGCAGCAAAGGAAAGGCTGGCCTTGCTTTGTGCAAGGCCTTTTATAGGCCTTGAGCTATTGCAAGACCTTCATTCATTCATATAAGTTCATCTTTAATATATTCATTTATGTATACATGTAAATGTATTCAAATTAATTAATGTAAATTAATTCTTTTTCCCCCCGGCCCCCGACACAGTGTCAGAGAGATGATGTGGCCCTCCTGCCAAAAACTTTGGACACCCCTGGTTTAGAAGAGTCAATCCTAACCTTCTCCCTGATATGCTGGTGTTCTTTATGGACAAGCATTCAACTGCTTGTGTTTTATCTGCAGTCTGAAATCATGTTGTCCAGGAATATTTTACCTCCTCATCAGCTCTTGTGTGAACTGAAATCTATTGTGTCATCCTGCTGATTGATAAGGCAATTGATAAGAAAAAAAAGTTATCACAGTTAGGATATAGCGTAAAAATAGTCATTCCTTATCCACCCCTAGTAAAAGAATATTTTTGTACCTGGATTTCTGTACATAAAGATTCCTTTAGACTCCTGAGCCTGGGCCTTCTAAGTAAGATTCCTTTTGAAAATCACCCGGTTCATTGCTGCTCTATTCTCAGTCTTTTGGAGCTCAGGACTCACGCAGCTGTTGATGTTTTGTCATGGACCAGCAAAGTAGCCTTTGACAGTTCACGCCTAAAGACCTGTCATTGAGGCTAAAGACAGCTCAGGCATCAGACCTGGCCTGAGAAAGCTTTGAATCATGAAGGTCAAGTGGCGCAGCCTGGCTGATGGCTGGAGATGTTAAGCATGTATGTGATTGATTCTCTTGTCCAAGTTAGCATGTACAAAATCACTCTGCATGCTGAGGAAGAGACAGTGATTGGTGCCAAGTGAGAACAGCAGCACTGTTGGGGTGAGAACAGCAGCACTGGTGGGCCCTTCACTGGTCATTAGGGTGCCATTTCAGGCCCCACTTTAGAATAGACTGACAGCCCAATCCTGAGCTGCCTAGGGCACAGAGCTGTAGTGGTGCCTAAAATGGCTGCACCCATAGCCAGTATGCTCCAGGAAGCTGCCAGCAGCTCCTTGGGATAAGGAGACTTTCATCCCTGTCCCCTGGGTAAAGTGAGTAATCCCGCAATGGGGCTTCTTGATTCTCCACCGACCCAAAGGTTGGCACATTTGCGACAGTGCGCACCAGCGGTGAGCCGGCACACTGAGTTCAGGATTGGGCTCTGAGCCTATTCGTTTGTGCCCCTTCCTGGTGAATCCATAGGTGTTTCACTTAAATGAAAAAACCCAACCAAATCAGTAACGATGTGGATTTCTTTCAGTTAAACTCTCCAGAAAAGTCTTTGTTCAATAATGAAAACAAATGAAATACAGTAAGACAGGGTTTCTCAAACTGTGGGTCACAATCCACTTGGGGGGTCGTGACCCAATGTCTGGTGGGTCCTGGCTTGGGTGCTCCTATCTGTCCTTGGGCCCAGTTGGCTCCATATTGGAGGTCTCTGGATGCAATTGAAGCCACAGTGGTCCTCTGCAGGCATCCAGAAACAGCTGGAAAGACACTTCCAGTTTTCTTGCAGGTCCATAAAAGTGGTGCTTGGTGTTGTAAACATGCTGCAAAGCAGTTTACAGCACAGCGGGGGGAGGGAGTGCCAGCGCTGGGCCCAGCACCTGGAGGACACCAGCCAGCATTGTGCGTGTTCAGGGCAGGGGGGAGGCATTCTGGGGTTGAGGGAGGGCGAAACAGGGGAGGGACCGGGGGGGGGAGTGGGACTGGTGGAGGCCTCCTCTGCCAGATCCTATCCTCTTCAACCCGACACAGAGGTTCTTTTTTTTGGCAACAGCTGACGCAGACTTGAAAAGCCCCATTGTGGAGCCTAGGGCTTTCATCAGTTGAGGGAGATTAAAGAAGACCTCCAGCAGGTTCCCCACACCTGCAGGATACAGTGGTAGCCATTTTGGCGTTTCAGTGTTTTATTTTCTAAAAACATTTATCAGCATTAGTATAATCCCATCCAGTACAAACCCTGAATGTCAATGCGAGTATTTTAAGCACATGCACTCTGGCTGCGATTCTGCGCTGTTCTGGGCTGCCCCCTTCCTCTCCTCCTTTATAGGAGGAGAGGAAAGAGGCGACCTAGAGTGGCAGCACACCAGTTGCAACTCCCGGTGTGCCGTTGCTCTAGGCCACATCTTTCCTCTCCTCCTATAAAGGAGGAGAGGGGGGTAGCTGGTGCAGAATTGTGGCCAGAGTGGCCACAACTTGCAGCCACTCCGGGTCCAATTCCACATCTCCCCCTCCTTCATCAGAAGTAGTTTTTCGGGGGGGGGGAGAAGCAGTGGAGCTGTTGGCTTTTCTCTCTTCAAAAAAATAAACAGTTGGATGGGGGTGAGGTTGGTTGTGCCACCCCTGCAGGCATTGCGCCCAGGGCACTTGCATGCCTCCCCCCCAAGTATGCCACTGCCTGGGAATGAGCTCCATTGAAGAGAATGGGATCTATTTCTGCACAGACTTGCATGGAAAAAAATGTTGTTTGTAAAAAATAGTCATCATTTTCATGCAATGCTAATTTAATTCAAATGAGGTCTGGGTACAATCCAGCTAAGTTAAGTATTTCTGACCTGCACTGACAATGTCTAAGGCTACAATCCTGAAACCAAACTAGGGAGTAAGTCCTACTGAATAAGATTAAATGATGCAGGGGCTTATGGAAGCGCATTTCTCCGCTTCAAATCAATGATACTTCAAAGAGTATTCCTTGAGTTGGATCATGCCCTTTTGTAATTATCAAGAAATCTGTACGCTATAACAGCAAAAACAAATGTGCCTTTCTCACACCAGCCTCCTGATTAAAGAAACTGTTTCTGAGGGAAGCTCTTTCTTTTCATGATAATGCGTACCAGAATTTCATTTTGGAGTTTATCGCAACCATTTTATCCCTGCGCCCCTGCTGTCTAACCCTGTTTGCTGAGTTACCCGGGGTTTACTGACAAGTTCTACTTGAGTAAATTGCATTTAGACAACAATATATTTCATTCAAGTCTCTTGCAGTGACTGGGCCAAGGTCAGTTTTATATTCTGCTGAAATCATAAAGTGACACTCGAGATAAACAGAATGTTTACTCTCTCCATGTGAGCTGGAGCTGATATGTAAATTTATCCTTATTCTTTCATCAAATTTGCATTTACCCTCTTAGTCAAACACTACAGGGCTCCAAATCAAACAGTTTTAATGGTGGTCAACTCTTTATGACCGATTGCCGTATCGAAGGGAAAAGAAACAGCAATTTAGATTAAAATGCAAAGAATAACACAACATGGTAAGTGTCATCCGGTCTGCAATAACTGGATAAACTTTCCATAGAAGTGAATGGGTTTTGATGCTTGGGTGCCTGAAAACCAATTGCTATATTCTTGTATTTTTATTATGCTCCTTTATCTGCCACAAACAGGCCATACTTACCTGTCATTGTTATTTTCCATCTGATCAAACAAGTCAAGTGCTACCAAACAAATTCCTTTCCCCCACTGCACCCCTTTTAAATCTACATGAATGAAACACACTTTTATCCACACAAAAATGATCTATATTCCTCTATCTGTTGCATTCAGGATACTACAGCCATTGTGCAATAATGCCTTGGAAAGATAAATGGGAATCCATAGGCAGGTTTTTGCATTCAGTGCAATTATAAAAAAAGATCAACATATGCTAGCAAACAGATCAACAAAGGCTGAATATTTCATCAGATGGCAGGGCAAAAGAGCGCTTTGTAAATCAAAACTGAATATGGACAATTTTTTTTTAGGACAGTTGCCTGAAAGTAATGTCAGAAATGTTTTGCTTCCCATGGTGTAGTACACATGTATTTATTTTGCCATGCTGTTGCCTTTGGTCAAATGGGTTTTGTAGATTTTTGAAAAGAGGAATGAATTAATGCAAGCAGCAATTTCTCTTTCAGATTGCTTTCAGTCCTCTGAAGGAACTATTCTCTATTTCAACCTAAAGACCCACCCAAGTGTCAAGGAAATGAGCATCAAGTGGGTAGTACAAATGTGACACACTGATACATGCACAGAGTAATACATACCAGTTGTTCATTCTCGGTTTGCCTATGCATTGTAGTGGTCAAAATTTTGACTTATACTTTTCCAAACGTGAGACAGAGAAGGCTGTTCGTGTTCTCTCTCTCTCTCTCTCTCTCTCCCTCCCTCCCTCACACACAAATTTAGGATTATCTAATGAAGCTAGTCAGCAGAACTCACAATGGCAATTACTTCATGTAGCATTTAATTAGCCTAAAGAATTCACCTCCATGAGATGTGGTAGCAGTGACTAACATAGATTCACAGCACAATCTGATGCATATCTACTCAAAAGTAAGTTCAACTGTATTCAATGGGTTTTACTCCCAGCAAAGAGCTACAGCGGTTCCCAAACTCTCCGGGAGTTTAGGAACCAGGGTAAGTTGTTGCTGGAAAGGGGCAAAGGCAGCAACACGATAGCCAGGATTACGCCACTGCCAGGGACAATGGGGGCTTTTTCAACTTAACATTAGTGGCCCCAGCCTCCCGGGGTGGGGGTAGACACAGGGCTGAAACAGGGTTTCCCTGGTTGGTGAGTTGCAACCCACCAGTTTGGGAACCGCTGGTGTATAGGATAGCAGTCTTGTTTTTCATATTTTTATATCACCCTTCCTCTAAGAAGCTCAGGATGGTGTACATAGTTCCTTCCCTCCTGTTTTTGCAACAACCCTGTGAGTTAGGTGAGGCTGAGAGAGAGTGACTGGCTCAAGGTCACCCAAGAAGCTTTGTGGCTGAGTGATTTGAACCTGGAACTTCCAGGCCCAAGTCTAAACTCCAAAATCTCTACACCATCCTGGCTTGCCCCCCCCCCTTTAAATAAAAAAACATTCATGGAAGAGAGCCTATCCATGGATATTAGCCATGACAGCTAAACTGAGCCTCCATGTAAAGAAGCAGAAATATCTCCTCCATGTACAGTATCTCCTCCATCTCCTCCTCCTCTGAATACTAGATACTAAGGACAAACAACAGGGAAAGTGCCATGTTTGTGAGCTTCCGGGGGCAGCACCTGATTCTGAACTAAATGGAATTTTGGTCTGACCCAGCTTCTTTGATCTGTGAGCAGGGACATCCCTGGTTCAAATCCCACCTCACCTATGAAGTCACAAGATGGCCTTAGGTCAGTAACGATTTCCTCAGCCTCCCCATCTGTAACAAGGAGCTAATAACATAGGCCTGTTTTTTTTTTTTTTTCATGGCTCTGGAAAGGATTACTGAGATGATGTATATGTGAAGTACTTTGAACCCTTGAAACATGCTATATAAATGCTAAGCATTATGATGATGATGTTGATGTTTGAAAGCTAGAGTGGTGGATTAAGCAAAGGCTGCACACCTGGTTCATTCACCAGATGACTAAGCAGCTTGTTTGATCTTAGTTAAAAGTACTACACGTTAGTACAAGTGCCTCGGCTTTCCCTGCTGATCATTTTGGGAGAGCAGAGTACAACAATGACAAGAGGGGAAAAACTGAAAAGAAGAAAGAATGAATAAATGACAGTGAATATGAGCTCTGGGGACCTCCAAATGTGCCTTCTGGGAAAATATACATATAAAGGCCCCAATCCAGTTGTAGTTGTGAGAATCTGGTGACACAGCATAGTGACAGGTCTGTCTGTGGATCCATTCACATCAAAAGCAGCATCTGGCCAGTTCAATAGTCCTCAGGAAAGCATCACCATGTGGATGACGATGTGCATTTATGCCAGCAGTGCATGAGAAAGCTTGCTCCTGCATCCAGAAATCTGCCTGCTGGCTCAAGACCCCATTGCTTCACTACAAACACTTACCAGGCAACTGCAGACTTTTCTTAGGAATGTCCTGAAAGCCACATCATCTTGTAATGATGGGCACAGTCCAGCTGGGAATTCTCCTGCATAAGCAGTTTGTTTATCACCTTGAATTTTGCTCTTCTTCCAAGGACCTCAGGGCAGTGTACCTGGGAGTCATCACATTTTATGCTCACAACAACCCTTTGAAGTAGGAAGCTAAACAAGAGCAAAAAGTTAGCTCCATGTCTGAGCAGAAATCCAAGCCTGCACCTAAGCCCCAAGTTCACGTCTACCTGGCTCACCATTCATTCTAACAGGGTGAGTGCAAGGAAATGTGCAAAGTGGATTGCGCCCAGTCGTTTAGTACGCTGAGGTTTTAAAAGACAAGTGTGTTTCTGGCTTAAACTGCTTGTCTGGTTTAGAAAACAGTAAAACACCCAGCAGCAACTATCAATTTAAAAAAAGAGTCCAGGCCAGAATTCCCCCTTTCAGTATGGGCTGTCAAATGGCTATCTAATAGTGGCAGGACTGTAGAGGAAGAGATATCTGCCTTTCTCTGGAGCCCGCAAGTATTTCTGCCATTCACAGAGCCAAAGGGATGCCACCCACATGGTGTTTGCTCAACATAAGCAAACAGATTGTAAACTGGCTGATAATTTTTGTCCTGACAATGTCATTTACTGCTGTCAGCCTTTTGTCTGCCATGTTTGCTTTATTCAAATATGAACCAAGTGGACCTCCCTTCCAGCGCTTTCTTCTGCATTAAAATCACATCAATTCCCTTCCATTCTCTCTTATCTAAAATTCATTGGAGGCCAATCACTTGGATGAATGCTTTGGTGTTTCCATGGAGGCTAGAAGTCTAGTGTGGACTTCAGGGGATTAGGAAGTTTCACATTTAAAGCTGTGAAGTGTACGGTTGGCGTTTTTTTGTGTTTTGTTTTTTTTCTTTCCCTTCAGTCAGTTCTTTCTTTTGCTAGTGAAAGCAGAGGCAAGTGCGGAGAAGGTGGCAATATCATTTTATTTTTTTCAAAGTGCAACTTAATTACCAAAAAGATCCTCCCATTGTGTGTGAGAGAGACAGAGAGAAACAGAGAGAAAAAGCCAGAGAGGGAAAGAGACAGGGAGCAATCATCAGCTACAAAGAATTGCAGAAATACATCTTACTGTCCTGGCTCAGCAAGTGTATTGGAATGCATTCCTTTGGATTGTCTTTAGCAGCAATTTTCCGTCACCCCCTATAATAAATTCTAGCACATCTTCAATCAGCTTGACTCCGATCCAGCTGCTTCCCAGGGTGCTTGTCCATAGGTCTTGAAGCATCTCCCTTTGTTAATAGAGGTCACCGCACTTTGTGTTAAATAATTCACATCAGACACGTCTGTGTATAGTCTGGAAACAGCTGCAGATGTTACCAGTTTGTTCAGCAGTGGAAGCCAGAGCTTTAAAATTTCAAATCGCAAGCAACAAGGAGGCTCAAATCTCGAGGCACATTTCATTTGGGGCAGTATGTTGTATAAGAATCTGTTTCCTTTCATCGGGGATGTACATGCATCCAAACTTTCCTCTGGATAAAAACAGATTTTTAACAGAGTGATGTTGATCTATATCAACTTGAATGTGGGCTTGGAATACGCACATGTTTAGGATCTGCATCGCCCCACTATTGCATACTAACATGCTAGAAAATATTGTAAAGATACACTGTATACAAAGGTCCTCCTTTTGTTTTCTTTTCAGTTCGTAACCACTTTAAAAACTCTTCAGATATCACCCCAAACATATAACTGCTGGATCTTCTGTTTTTACTGCTTACATTTTATTTTATTTTTACCTATGTTTATCAAAAGTCAAAATTGTTTATTGTATTAGCTAAAAGCCATCACAATAGAATAAGATAAGATAAAATATATGGATCCAGGTATACATCAAATACAAACATTGATAAAATGATAAAATTAGGTCAAAATCAAGCACAAAGGCACCTACACCCATCATATTAGGGAATCTCCTTTACAATCTACCGCTATTTCCCCCAAGTAGTTGGCACAAATAGTTCTGGCAGTTTTGGCAAACAATGCTACGCTATAAGTGACCAATGGGTCACAATCAGAAAGTAACCAGCACAATTTCATTTGTGTGTTCTCCCCTTGAACCTGTGGTTATCCACACCAAGTGCCCAAGATCTGGGGAAGGGTGGGACAGAAAATGAACTAACCACAACAACCCAAGTACAGGCCATAGCTCTGGGCCAAGAGAGCAGAGCAATTGGGCTGCTGAGCACATGTGGCCCACTAAAAGATCAGACATTTTGGTGGAGATGGAGGAGCAGAATACAGCCCCCACCCCCACTTTCTCTCTTGATTAGCAGGAATCCAGCTTTCTCTGCTTGCCTAAATGTAAAATACACTGGAGAAATAAAATAAACTGGCCCCTGAATCAGGCTGGGAAATCACATGCATAGAATCCATCTGCATGGGCCCTTCCCCATCCCTCTAGGGCAGGGGTAGGAGACTTATGGACCATGAGCCAGATCCAGCCCACCACACAAAATCATCCAGCCCATAGTCCCAGAAAGATGTATCCCCCTGGCCTGCAGTAGCCCTAAAAAAGAATTCAAGTTTGTAATTCTATCTCTGAGAGGCTTATAGTGTAAGCTGGGCAAGGGCAGCAGCTTCCTTTAAGCATCATTCTCTGTCTGGGCATGCATCTCTCCATGCCATGCCCATTCCTTTTTCTTAGCTGTATGGCCCAATTGGGGGGGGGGGGTTCATGCATGAATATCAAATGTGCACGTATTTTTACTATAGATGGATCCGATGTCTGACCCTTTTGTAGAAGAAGGTTACCAACCCCTGCTCTAGAGATATGCAGGGATGTACTCAAGTCATTGAGCCTGAGTCATGAGTCAAGTCCCGAGTCTGCGATCCAGCAACTCAAGTCGATTTGCGAGTCATAACACGAAACGGTCACAACTCTAAATATGAGCCACGTTTAGAGTTATTTCGAGTCGAGTCACGAATCATTTAAGAAACGAGTCTTGTGCAGCCAAAAAAAACACCCTCAAACCTCCTCTGTGCACCCCCTAGCCCCCGCCTCCTGGAACCAAAACCTACCGTCCTCCCACCACATCTGCTGTTGCCGTCCTTCCAAATGCCAGCTTCTGGATCACCCAAGAGGTCTTCTGTGTGATGCAGAAGTGTGGGAAAGTAAGCCAGAATGCACACATAGGGACTAGTGGTAGGACTCGAGTCTGACTCTTTTTTAGAGTCACTGGCCCTGAGTTGCAAGTCAAGTTGGGGTCAGTGATATCTGTGACTCGGATTAAAATGAGACATGAAAAACAGCATTTTCACGAGTAAAAATGAGTCGTGTCCATCCCTGGAGATATGCTTACAGCCTATTACCTAGCTGGGTTGGGATATATGGCTACATAAATTACAGTCAAGTAAACATTGGGGGAGAAAGTAGAAGGTGAAGAAGAGGAAGCTGAGGGGAAAGCTTGGCTTAGGCAAAAGTAGGGTTTTCTATATACCCTGAATGGGTCATGGTAACCACAGCAGGGTCATACCGCATGATCGAAGGTGGGTCTCACCACCAACACCATCTACTGCCAATTTTTGTGAGTAGTATTGTCTTTTCTTAGTATGGGAGACCCATATCCAGGGATCCTGTATCTCTGGTTTCACTTATCCGTGGACTGAATCCATTCCCCCGCCATGCCTCCCCACAAACACACCCATGCACACCTCCTCCAGAGGCAAGGAGAGCTGTTCTGAGGGGGGTGTTCTGAGTTCCGCAGAGGCTGTGTGCATCCTCCCACACAGCCTCTGCAGGTCTCAGAATGAGAGAATGAAAAAAAATATAACTTCTGTTTTTTTGTAAAACAGGAAATGACTTTTTAATGCCTTCTAAGGCAGATGAGCATGGCCTCTGCCAGGCTCAGAACACCTTTCGGAGGCTAGGGGAGATCAGCAACCCTTATCTCTGGAGGGGGGCATGCCCTCATATCAACGGATTCAGCTATCCACAGGGGGTTCCAGAATAGAACCCCAGCAGAACCAAAAGCCATATACATCATAAAGAGAAAAAAAATCAATTTTAAATATTTTTATACATGCGATAAAGGGTCCCTCAGTGTCAGTGAGAGGATACTTTTCCCTCACTGATTTAAACAGTTGTTGATAAGACCGTTTTCTACTTAGACAACTTTCAGACTCCACTTCCAAATTTCATTAGTCACATCTTCATTTGATATAATAAGGATATATTGTAAACCGCTTTGTGAACTTTTAGTTGAAAAGCGGTATATAAATACTGATGATGATGATGATGATGATGATGATGATGATGATGATATAATATAGTTTATCCATAAAATTAAGTCAGTTTTAAAAGTATGTGGGTGTTGTTTGTTTATACAAACTGTATAACTGATGACTGTATATTGTTGCTTCCATACCAGCCATCAGGTCTGCAATTGCCATCATTCACGTTTTATGATGAATCCAACATTGTGGCCAATCGATTGCATTCCAGTATTCTCCTCCCATTGGTTTTTCAGACAAGGAATGTGGTCTTTTTTTCACCTCAAATGCAGTTGGTGTGTATTTCCCAGTGAAGTACAGAGCTAATTATGCTTTTCAGCACTGTCCCTTTATTATTAGAAGGTTCCTCTTTGTGGCTTCTGAGTCTCATTTCTTCCTGTTCAGCATGATGCATCACCAATGAATTGTCCTTTCACTTCCCTTTCCCATTCCCTGCAAAGGGGGGAGCTTTAGTTCCCCCCCCCCTTAATTACAAAATAGCACAATTTCTCAGTGGAAACAAGGAGGTGGAAACAATTGGGAGGAATCCACTTACGAAAGTCCTCCATGGGGAAGAGGAACTATTTAAGGAAAAATTTAAGGGGCAATTCATCACTAATGCCTTCCGATGCTGAGCTAAAGGCTGCAAGGAGGAAATCTCTAAGGAAAGTTGCACTTTTGCTGGATGGGGTCTACTTCTGAGTAAGCCTCATAGAGGATCATGTGAATGGGCCTTGTCCAAGATTATAGAGATGTATTAATGCCATATGGAACTATAATTTCCTTCAGCTTCCAGTTAGTGGGGAAAAAACAATGCCTCAACTGCCTTCAAGGACACTAGTGTGGAAGCACCCTGTAATACATCTCCATCTTATTTATTTAAAAAAAAAAAAAAAGGCAGAGATAGGAATATAGGGGGCTTAAGGGCCCGATCCAGAGGAATGCATGTCTGCTCACCGCCAGTGTGCACTGTCACAAATGTGCAGTAAGGAGCTCAGCTCCGCCGGATCCCAAACCCTGTCGGACCTCGTGGCCTGACATGAGGCATCTTGCCTCTGTGCCAGCTGAATAACTGAAACAGAGGTGAGAAGTCCCACTGCAGGGCCACTTCCTTACCCGGGGGAAGGGGACAAATGTTCCCTTCTACCAAGGAGTCACCACCAGCTGCCCAGCACCCTCAGGATGCCATGGCAGCCGTTTTGGTGCTAGGACAACTCTGCACACTGGGCAGCTCAGGATTGGACTGTAAGAATTCAAAGCCATTGGCCCTGAACAAAGATTGGATGCCATGCCATAATGTTTAGTTTTTCCCTCTGTTTTTATTGGGTACTTAAGGTCTAATGTGGTTTCTCTTTCTTTTTTCTGTGTCAGGAGTTGACAATGCTTTCATGGACCATTAATTATGTGTTGTAGATGTTAAATTCCCTTAATATTTGCAGATCTAGGGGTACTGTTTGCTTTGAAATTTGCTGTCTCTCTTCACTCCGAAAAACAAACAAACAAACTAGGAGAGGCACAATGCACTAGCAGTGAAGAACCAGTGTGGAAAGAGAAGTGGACTTAACTTAGAAATCTGGGTTCAATTTCTTACTCAGCAAGGAAATTCACTGGACAAGTTCCTGGGTCAGTTCATACATTGTCTGTACATCAGTTGATTCCTCAACAATTCCAAATTGCCCGAACTGACTCCATAGGAAAACTTTGTGTTCAGAGGTGGTGAGAGGTCTGTCTGTGTTGTTTGATCTATAATGGCTCATTCACACACAACTACACCAATCTGGGGCAAAAGCAGTGCTTTTTCTCTGATCACATACATGTCTTTGGCTACAGTTGTTTTTGGACCTTTCACACACGACTCCCCACAATGTGCCCTTTTCTCATTCCACCTTCTCTCCTATTACTCGGAAACAAGAGCCAATGACATGAAGACAATTGTCTTCAATTGTCTTCAATAGACATGGCGCATAACATTAAAAAGGTGGCAGAACAGCTTTTAAACTGATCCCTGGGGGAAGGCCAACAGGAGCCGAGGGGCATCTTGTTCGGGACTCCTCATCCCTATGGGACGAGGATGGGGAGGTTAGAAACAACAAGTCAAAGGCAGAGTAGGAGAAGAAATTGGGAATAGTAGCGTGATGGGATGTGATAGACAGTTTGGCACAATGAGAGGATTCAGGGATAAAGGAGCTAATAAGCAGCCCAACCTGGGGCATTCCATGTACAAATGCTTTTATGCAAATGCCCGAAGTCTCCGAGCAAAGATGGGAGAACTGGAATGTCTGGTGACAAGGGAAAACGTTGACAAAGTGGGCATAATGGAAACCTGGTGGAATGCGGAGAATCAGTGGGGTACCGCAATCCCGGGCTTTACAGGAGGGACAGGGAGGGGCATGTTGGAGGTGGGGTGGCCATTTATGTTAAGGAAGGGATAGAATTCAGCAAAGTAGAGACTGAAGGTGGGTCTGACTCCACAGAATCTCTATGGGTTAAATTACCAGGCCTGAGGAGTGATGTAATACTGGAGGCGTACTGTGGTCCTCCAGACCAGAAACCAGAAGGGGACCCTGAAATGAGGAAATAGATCAGGGAGGCGACAAGGAGGGACAGGGTTGTAATCCTGGAGGACTTCAATTATCCTCATATTGACTGGGTCAATTTGTGTTCTGGTCACGATAAGGAGACCAGATTCCTTGACATGCTAAATGACTGTGCCTTAGAGCAGCTAGTCATGGAGCCCACCAGAGGACAAGTGACTCTGGATTTAATATTGTCCAGTACTCAGGACCTGGTTAGAGATGTCAATGTTACTGAGCCATGGGGGAACAGTGATCATGCTGCGATCCATTTCGACATGCACGTTGGGGGAAGAATACTCTCTCACAAATCTCTCACAAAAACCCTTGACTTCCGATGGGCGGACTTCCCTCAAATGAGGAGACTGGTTAGAAGGAGGTTGAAAGGGAAGGTAAAAAGAGTCCAATCTCTACAGAGTGCATGGAGGTTGCTCAAATCAACAGTAATAGAGGCCCAGCAGAAGTGTATACCGCAAAGGAAGAAGGGTTTGACTAAGTCCAGGAGGGTGCCCGCATGGCTAACCAGCCAAGTTAGAGAGGCCGTAAATGGCAAGGAAGCTTCCTTCTGTAAATGGAAGTCTTGCCCTAATGAGGACAAACACATAGACAAACAAGCCTTGCTGAGGGAGAATCAGCATGGCTTCTGTAAGGGTTAAGTCTTGCCTCGCAAACCTTTTAGACTTCTTTAAAAGGTCAACAGGCATGTGGATGCGGGAGAACCCGTGGATATTATATATCTGGACTTTAAGAAGGCATTCGACACAGTCCCTCACCAAAGGCTACTGAAAAACTCCACAGTCAGAGAATTAGAGTGCAGGTCCTCTCCTGGATTGAGACCTGGTTCAAGACCAGGAAACAGAGAGTGGGTGTCAATGGGCAATTTTCATAATGGAGAGAGGTGAAAAGCGGTGTGCCCCAAGGATCTGTCCTGGGACCGGTGCTCTTCAACCTCTTCATAAATGACCTGGAGACAGGGTTGAGCAGTGAAGTGGCTAAGTTTGCAGATGACACCAAACTTTTCCAAGTGGTGAAAACCAGAAGTGATTGTGAGGAGCTCCAGAAGGATCTCTCCAGACTGGCAGAATGGGCAGCAAAATGGCAGATGCGCTTCAATGTAAGTAAGTGTAAAGTCATGCACATTGGGGCAAAAAATCAAAACTTCACATATAGGCTAATGGGTTCTGAGCTGTCTGTGACAGATCAGGAGAGAGATCTTGGGGTGGTGGTGGACAAGTCAATGAAAGTGTCAACCCAATGTGCGGCGGCAGTAAAGAAGGCCAATTCTATGCTTGGGATCATTAGAAAAGGTATTGAGAACAAAACAGCTAATATTATAATGCCGTTGTACAAATATATGGTAAGGCTACACCTGGAGTATTGTGTCCAGTTCTGGTCGTCGCATCTCAAAAAGGATATAGTGGAAATGGAAAAGGTGCAAAAGAGGGAAACTAAGATGATTACTGGGCTGGGGCACCTTCCTTATGAGGAAAGACTATGGCGTTTGGGTCTCTTCAGCCAAGAAAAGAGACGCCTGAGGGGGGACATAATTGAGACATACAAAATTATGAATGGGAAGAATAAAGTGGATAGAGAGATGCTCTTTACAATCTCACATAACACCAGAACCAGGGGACATCCACTTAAATTGAGTGTTGGGAGAGTTAGGACAGGCAAAAGAAAATATTTCTTTACTCAGCATGTGGTTGGTCTGTGGAACTCCTTGCCACAGAATGTGGTGATGGCATCTGGCCTGGATGCCTTTAGAAGGGGATTGGACAAGTTTCTGGAGGAAAAATCCATTACGGGTTACAAGCCATGATGTGCATGTGCAAGGGAGGGCACCGGGATGCAGGTCTCTTGTTATCAGGTGTGCTCCCTGGGGCATTTGGTGGGGCCGAAGTGAGATACAGGAAGCTGGACTAGATGGGCCTATGGCCTGATCCAGTGGGGCTGTTCTTATGTTCTTATGTCTTTTAAAGGGTTCCTTAATAGTCCATCTGGATGCTGCTTCTGCTTCTGCTTCTTGCCCTTCAAAAAGAGCAACCCCAACACTGTAGCAAAACCATAGGCATACATAAGCGGAGGGGAAAAACAAGCCATGGAAAAAGTTTCATGTCTGTAAATTGAATCATTTTGCATAGGCTTTATTGTTCTGACTCTCTGACAGCGTGATTTAGCACTGCAGGGTTTTGTACACTGTTGACATGACAACTGTTGAATATGTCACAAATATCCTCACAGCAGACATAGTATGTTTGCTCTGCTTCTGTTGTATTGTGTGTCATGTAACCAAGTTATCCCATCCTTCTCTTGGCAGTACTCTTAAGCAGGCATTTTTATACGGGAAAGTTATTCCTCCTCCTTCCTCTCTCCATCAGGGTACCCCAGGGTTCTATTTTTGGCCTGGTCCTATTTTCTTTGCAGCCTCTCTTTGTGTGACTCCATCAAATTCCATGGCTTTCTCTATCATGTTCAGGATACTCACCTCTATCTCTTAATCCCAGAACTTTCACCCTGTATCAGTCCTACATCTCTAACTGCCAGTCTGACATCTGACCTATCAACATGGATGCTTATCCCAGCAACTTCTTATCAAGTTCAATATATCCAAGACTAAACTTCTCATCTTATGTCCCATGCCATGCACTCCTCATCCATTGACAATTGATGATGCCTGCTGAGGGCAGGAAGTGATGTCATCAGACAGGAAGTGATGTCATCAGGCAGGTCCACCTGTAGAAACTGTAGAACCTGTGTGAACTTGTAGAAACAGGTCCAAACTGTAGAACTTGTGTGAACATTTGAATCCTCTCTCTTTTGTTCCCCATATTCCTGTCTGTTCTCATCACTTTTTTTCTTTTGCAAGGAAGAAAACCCTTCTTCTCTTCGTAAAATGTCTAGCACAGAGGTGTCAAACATAAGGCCGGGGGACGGATGTGGCTCATAGAAGTTTTTTATTTGGCCCTTGAGCTCTCAGCTGCTGAGCAGTGCTGCAGCGTTACTGCTGAAAGGGCAGCATACATGAAAATTGTGCTCTCCTATATTTTGAAATATGATCAAGATGTGCATAATTCCTCTTCTGTCATTTGAAGCTAAAGAGTTCCTAAGTGAGAAAAGGTGCTTATTTTTTGTTACGACCTCTTTAATGACATCACTTGCTGCCTGATGACATCACTTCCAGCCCTCAGCAGGCATCATGAATGCTATTCAGCTCTCTATATGAAATGAGTTTGACATCCCTAGTCTAGTACATACCCTGGTCATCTCTTTACTTGCCCAACCCTACCTTCTTCTTGCTGATCTTCCGTTAGTTCACTTCAGCCCTCTCATTTCCATCAAGCACTCTGCTACTAAAATCATTCACCTCTTAAATTGCTCTGATCATGTCCCCACCTCCCGGATCCAGCACAAGCTCCTTGATCGTACCTTCAAAGCCCTCCATGGTCTTGCCCACCCCTACCTTTCTGAGCTCTTGTTTGCTGCACTCCTGGACATCAGCTCCACCACTCCCCTCTCCACCACCCTCAATTGCCCCCAAATTTTCTGTTCCTTCAACTATCTCTTCTCTTTCACTCTTGATGCCCCTTATTCTTGGAACTGCTTTCTGGAACTTACGCATAATATTTCCTCTATTACTTCCTTTGAATCCCTTCTTAAAACCAAGGTTTTCCATGAAGGCTTTGGCGCCATGCCCTAAGGCCCAATCCCATTGGGCCTTGCCACCAATGGAATGTGTGTTCTTCTGGAGGTGACTGTAGCATTGTGCCATAAAGTGCTTTCTGGTAGTGCGTTGCCAGGACATTGGTGGGCCAGAGCCTTTCTGCATACATCATCAACTCTCCTGTGGTCTGCTGTAGCAGGCGAGCCAGCGGGAGAGGCAAGAAGGGGAGATGAGAGCGCAGAATGGGGTGGGGAAGGGGCAAAACTGGACAGGAAGGTGAAATAATGAGGGCAGGGGGGCTTCTGGAAGGGATGGGTATGGCAGCAATTTTACACACCGGATCCTATCCCCTCTGGCAGCAGCCTCCCCACCCCTTTCTCTCCTTGGTCTTGCACTAGCAAGATCTCTATCACAGGTCCGAGGAGATCCATGGCAGAGCGGGTGGCTTATGCAGGGGAAAGGGAATTTAAATCCCTTTTCCTATTGAAGCCTCCAGATTCTCCTCCCCACCCCCCACCCCCGAATACAGCACACCCATTTTCAGCTTGTCTGCATCAGTGGGGTGGGTGGGTAGATTGGTCTACTAGTTCCCTTTCCCTGCTATAACAAAGCTTAAGTATGCCTAACTGAAACATTTGCATGTTCTTCCCTCTACTTACCCCTGCCTCCATTTCCCACCTCCTCCTCTGTTGATTCCCTTGCATTGATCGTGAGCCCCTCAGGTCAGTGTCGTGCCCTATCATCCTTTGCAGTGCACCATGTACGCAGATGGTGCTATATAAATGATAATAACTACAATAGATTTTTTTTTCCCCAAAAATTGTCTCCCTTTTCATTTCCACTTGGTCATTATCACTTCAGTATCTCAGCTTCTCATGAACATCAGCAAGTATTTGCCTAAAAGAAATATCAGTGGCCCAAATCCAGGTTAAGGGCGCAATCCTAGCCTGCAGTTAGGCCAACACAAGTCCCTTGTGCCAGCCCAGGAGTGTCACAAAAGTGCCATAAAGCACTTCCGTGCCACTCCAGAGGCAGTTAGACCAGCTTTCCTTGCGCCAGCCTCCCCATGCTGTCACGGGCATTGAGGAAGGTGAGTTTGCATCGACCAAACTCGGCCAATGCAGGGGTCTGGCAGGGCGGGGAGGAGCTAGGAGGGAGGCATTCTGGGGCGGGGCGAGGAAGGATGGCAGGCATTCCCATGAGCAGGTGGGGAGTAGGAGGGGGGCCAAAATTCAGTAGTCATGCCAGATCCTAACCCTGTTCCCGAGCAGCCTAGATCAGTCCCAGGCTGCTCAGATTTGTGCCACCTCTGGAGGTGGCGCAGATCCGGGTAGCCCTATTGGGACTGCAATGGCTCTCCCTGGGATAAGCGGAAGCGATTTCTCTTGCCCCGGGCTGAGCCACTAAGCACCCAAACCTTGCTCTGGATACAGCCCAGGCCCACTGGCCTGCCTATTCCAGGGCAAGTTAGGCCCTGGGCAAGTTCCCCCCCCCCCCAAGCTGGCACAAGTCCCTTGTGGAGACTCCTAGCTGTCACAAATGTGCTGTTTGCAATGACTCAGGAGAAGGGGAGGCCAGCGCATATCCCTGAGCTGGATGCGTGCTGGCCTGCCAGAGACAATGCAGCACCTAAATGCAATGAATATGTGCTGGCCTGGGCAGGCTGGCACATGGGGTGGGAGAGGGTGACAGAAGGGCAGAACAGGTGTGGGGAGGGGTGTTTTGGGATGGGTAAGGGCGGTGCAGAGGGCACATCGGACCCAGGTGTGGGGTGGGACCAGCCACAGCAGCACAAGCTGGATCATAACTCCCATCCCCAGCCTGAGCAGCATTACATGGGCTGCTTGGATTTGCACCCACAAAATTGCAGGTGCAGATCCAAGTAGCCCCATAGGACTGCCCGGGGCGTTTCTTGGGGTAAGGGGAATTAGCTGCTTTAGGAACTAACTCAACCTAACTCAACTCAGGCTTGCAATCCTATGCATGCTTTCCGGGTGTCCCATTGAGTTCAATGGAAGTTACTTTGAGGTGCTCAGGGATCTTAAAGATCCTGTTCTTGCCTACTCAGAACAGGATCTTTAAGATCCCTGAGCACCTCGATCCATCTATAAAACTGTGAGATGCACACAAGTGCACACTTGACTCTCTGCATTCTCACATGCTAAATAGATGGTTGATGCTATGTTGGGGGGGGGAAGTAGTGTAAGTTGTGGGTCTGAGGAGCTCTGGGCTAACTTGAATCTCCTTCTATGTTCATGGATTGAGAAGAAAAATAACAGTTTCTGGCTATCCCTAGTCCATTGCAACGTCAAGTCATGATCTTGCACCATGCAAATTAAGAGGGACCATCAGCAAACATGCTTATGGATGGTTTTTGCAATTCTGTGTTTTGAATTTGCATAGCTTTTGCAATCAGAAAAGAACTAGATATTTTCATTTAATATGGTTCAGCGTTTATAAGTATCTATACAGAAAGTACCAATACTGAATTGATTGAAGGGAGCTTCTCTCAGGGCTGTGTATATGAATAAGGCAGCAAAAAACAGGAAGATCTAGCCATGAAGGAGGCATAAAAATCAGATTGGAAAATGTCCTACCCCAGGGTCCCCTGAACAGTTTTCTTTGTGTCCTGGCTAAGAGCACAGAGAGGATCACAGACCCCATCATAGCCCTGTTTACTTTGGGAACAATCAGCAATGTATGAATAATAATAGCACCTTCTGACCGTGACTAATTGAATCACTGCATGCAGGAGAAGCGATGAGAAGGCTTTGCTAGCTGCTAGTCTATCAATGTTGTTTTGCAAGCAGCAGCAGACAGTGACTGATGGGTGCTTATGCATTTTCAAACAAGTAGTGTTAAATATTGCAACATAAGCATGTATGTACCTGCAGTTAAATACATAAATTAGGTAACCCTGAATTAAAGCTAAAAAAAGGAAAAAAAATGGCAAAGATCGATTCACTTGTATAGTACCTCACTTATCTGAGGGGTAGGAAGTTCTAGGAACAGCCATCACAGGCTTGCAATGCAATCCTATGCATACCTACTTAGAAGTAATCCCCATTCAATGGGACTTACTCCCAGGTATATGTATATATAGGATTGCAGCCTTATGGTCCAAACCAATGGTGGCCTTATGCTGACAGATCTTGCACTCAGTCAGCATAAAGGTCTCAGCCACTGTTGCGCAAGCAGGGCCTAGGAGATGGGGGTAAAGGGGGTAATTTGTACCTGGGCCCAGGGTCCAAAGGGGGGCCCTGGAGCCAAAGGAGGGGGCCCAGAAATTTCCTGGGATCTTCTGTTTTCCTATCTACTCAGACTTGTTGCCTGCATGGGATGCTGGGGACACTACTGATGCCACATGGGTTGCTAGACCTGGGCTCCAAAGACTTTTCCAGGTGTCTCTACTCCCCCCACCCTGTTTTGCCCTTCCCTGCCCCTATTCTGCTTGCCCGTCACCACCCTCCCCTGCTGTTTCACCCCCCCTCTTTGCAAAGGGGCCCAAAAAGAAACTGTGTACCCCCTGATAAAATTACTCTCAGAGGCCCTGTGCGCAAGTAAGCTACTGCAACAGTGGGCAGCTCACTAATGACAGTGTGGGAACAGGGAAGCCCCATTCCAGCAATGGTAGGCCACCAAACACACACCAGAGCAAGTGGGTCAGTAGCAAGGGCAGCTCAGGGGAGGATTCTGGGCATTTTGGGGTGGAAACTAGGTTGGGCTGGAGGCAGGAGGGGGAGGAGCTTGTTGGCAGCAAATACTGAAATCCTATCTGTTCAGCTTGACATGCCCCTTGACTCTCCTCATATTTATGCCAGCTAAATAGCTGATGTGAATCCAAGGAGACGCACTTGGAAGCCAGGCAGCCTATGGGGGAGGTAAGTAAAAAAGATTTTTATTTACCTTTCCTAAGCTGTCCAGTTACCACCCCTTAACATAGCGTACAGTGCGCACTTCATCCATAGTGCTACATACTATGGGCTGGTTGGGGATAGAATTGGACTACCCATTTTATTGTGGGGAAAGGACCCAGGAAATTCATGATGGTTTTATGATGTCTATTTACTATTATAGGTGTTGGGTATTATGGAAATACTTGACTGTGTCCTATATTTTTGGTCTATTTTGGTCTGTTTTTGTCTACTTTGGACCCTTCCGACTGCCCAGAGGTTTCTGAGGTACCACAGCATCCTTGAAAGTCTGCTGAGTCATCCTGATACAGTAACCATTATCCTCTGTCTTTGAGCATCTGCCCCTGGATTGGTAAACAAAGAAACTCCACTATAAATCGGTTCTTTGGTTCATGAAATTGAGTTGATTTCCAGGAGTAGGAAATTCAGGAGCAGAGATGATCCAAAATATCCAATCCTACTGATAGAGCAAGGTTAAACACCCACAGGATGGGGTCAAACACCCTCCCCTTTGCATGTTGCCCAGGCTGGTCACTGGAAGCAGCTGTGGTTTCATGAAAGACTCACCAACTCATCGTGCTGCATATGTGAATATAGGGACCAGAACCCTAGAACATGAATAAACATGGAAGGGAACATACGTACCTAGTCACCTCAGAGGTTTTTATTTTATTTGCCATTTGCATTTAAGCTTCTAGCCAATCTTTGTTGCTAGGAGAAAATATAAAGGCCTTTCGCCTCAATCCCTGCAACATCCTGTTAAGCAACATTGAGCCCTGGCTCAGACCAAGATAACAAATTTTTTCTCTAATTCAAACTCTGTAACATCAAACGAGGAGTATGTAGTTAAGAGTCCTGAAGTATTATGCCAGAGTCAGACCTATTTAGCTGGTATATTGACCAAGACTCCGGAGCAAAATGGGATCCATCAGAAAGATTTCTCCTTTGAAATGGATTTTTTTTCAGGAGAAACAGTTCATATTTTCCCAGTATAAAACTCCTTTCTGTTCTCCCCCAATTTCAAAATCTCTTCTTGACCCAATTTCTCTTGATGTTATGGGGACCCAAAGTACATTAATTGAAAATACATTACAGATGCTTCTCCGTGATATTTCTGATATTAATAATAAAATTGAGAAATTAATTCAAAAAAATGAAGAACTGTTACCTAGGACTATTACTTCATCTATGCGCAAGTCTCCACCTAGTGCTTCCTCCAATGTGATGTATGATTCTTGTAAAAAAATTTACTCAACTGCAAATGCACGTATTAATGTTAGTACTCAAGTGTACTTTTCAGATGGTGTGTCAGGATTTACAGGATCAGCACAGAAGACTTCATCTGAATCAACTGAATTAGAGGCAGGAAAGGATTCTAATTATTATAATGATGAAATAGGAAGAAAGACGGTTGAACAGAAAGAAAAAAGATTAAGCAAAAAAGAAATGATAAATCATTTTGCAGGAGGGTAATTAAATACAGAAATTTTAATGTTAAGAGACTGTTTCAGCTCTTAGAGGCGCAAGACAGAAGATAAAGAGGTGGAAGAACTCAGCCAAAGCAGACAAAGATAGCTCAGAAGTCATTAAGTGGGCCATATGGAGAAACAGCTGATTCCTCGCATATTCAACTGGATGAGAATGACTAGATCATTCCAGATGCAACTAGAATGACCAAGGATCCTTTTCCCTTTGATCTCCCTGTCTTGGATCTACAAGCAAATGTTTCACCCTTGACTCCTGCTCTACATGCTCTCCTAACATTTTAACTTTACAGGTTTCTTAGACTGCAGGTTTTAAAATTTTTTTGTTGAATGTGTATTGCCCTCCTGAGATTTTAAGGTGCAATGGTAATTTATTATTTTCTAAATTAGATTTGGTTCTTTCTAACTTATTTGACCAGCATAATGACCCTTTAATGTTGTTGGCAGGAGAAATGAACTCCAGAATAGGGGAAAATAATTGTGTTATGGGTACAAAATTGGGCCTTTCACCTGAAGATCTAACTTATCTTCCCACTAGGAATTCAGGGGATTCTGGGATAAATAGAGCTGGGCATCTTCTCTTTAGTCTTATTTACAAATATCAACTATATATATGTAATGGGACAGATATAGATTCTGGCTTATACATGTTTTTTGGCCCAAAAGGTAAAAGTGTGATAGATTATATGATAGTGTCTCACTCAATGCTACCCCACTTAAAGTCATTAGACCTGAAAGTGATCATATGCCAATACAGCTATGTCTCTCCCTACCTATTAGTAAAGTCTCAGAAAAGAAAATTATTTGAAGAAAACTTAGTACTACAGGGAGAGAGAAGGCTGCGTGGACTGGAAATTTACAAGAATGAATAAACTCAGTTATACTGTCCCCTAGATTACTATCTTTAAGAACGAGGTTCTTTCTTCCCCAGATCCCTTGGAAACTAATATTGACAGGAGATTATTGTTTTTAATCCAGATACTCCATTCAAATACCAGTCTTAGATTAGGGGCAAATGGGTTGCTTTCTGAGGCAATACCTGTAGATAGAGGAGTTTGTCAGGGATGCCTGTTGGCTCCTTTTCTTTTTAATTTTTATATTAACAATACTGTACAGGAATTAAGTGGCCCAGACTTTTTTCCACCTTCAATTTGGGATTACAGGTGCAACCTATTTATCCAAGGAGTTTTTATCTGCGGATTTGTCTCAACAGGAATGGGATGGGGGAACTGAAAGTCACACACACCTTTGCCCTGCACTGGCTTCTTGATCAGTTTCCAGGCAGCCCAAAACACTGCAAAAAGGCCTGGCACGGGCAGGGAAATAGCTCTGGAGCCCTGGAAGAGGTTCCCCCTGTGAAGGAACAGTAACTGGAGCCCCTGAGCCAGCAAAGTGGCTAAAGAGGGGAAGGGGGGACGGAAAACCTCTGTAGCCAGAGCATGTGCAGCAAGGGGGATTGCTCTCACTCACTCACTCACTCACTCACTCACTCACACACACACACACACACACAGGGGCAGGGGCAGTAGCAACAGAGGGGATTGCTTTAAAAAACCCAGGGAGTGTTTGCTGAATCCCCCCCCCCCCAGATGGTGCAGGCTCTCGTTGCTTCAGCCTATGGAAACAAAACAGCCCAGCAAGCCAAAGCATGAGATTTAGGCTACAATCCTCTCCACACGTTCCTGGGAGTAAGCCCCATTGACTACAATGAGGCTTACTTCTGAGTAGAAACGCATAGGACTGGACTGAGTAGAAACGCATAGGGAAGCCCAGCATCCCACCTGTGAAAGAAGCGGGACAGCTGGCGATGGGAGTGCTGAGGGCTGAGTAGGGAGCGGGGGAAGCGAAGGAGAGGAGGGGAGGAGATTGATAACAGCTACCTTAGTTTCCTTCCAGCCCCAACTGTCAGCCTGCAGTGTATTTGCTAAACTCTATGGAATTTAGCACTAATTCTATGGAATTAGTTTTTTGTTAATTGCGCAGTTACGGAACGGAACTAACACGGATAAATAGGCTCTACCTGTATAAGAGATTGTTGATTTTGTCATAGCTTGGTGACTAGATTATCTTTGCTTTAATATTAATGAGCAATTGAAGTTAGTTTACGCTTGATAGAAAATGAATATTTAGAAAATATAGTATAGGGCATTAGGAAGAACTTATCGTATATGATATAAATAAATGGATAAATCAATAAGAGGTAGAAGTAGATGTGTAAGTAGATTAGGAGGTATAGTATGATTAATTAGTAATGGTATATGGTATTTAGCACTCCTAAATGTTGTTATATGTTTGTATTATTTGTATTGTTTTGTATTATGTGATGTCTGTGTGTGTTAATGAAAAAAATTAATAAACATTAAAAAAAACAATTCCTCAAATAACCTATGGGACTGAGGTCTGGAGATATATAAAGTCCCCTACTCTGGAATTGGCCTGAAATTTTTTTATATGATCCCTTTTATCTGTTCCCCCTGCAACACCAATTGTATATTTAAGAGCTGAAGTGGGATTGATTTCAATTGAAGCTCGCTCTCATATTGCACTTATTATGTATGGATTAAAATTGAACTCCATGAATAATTCCCACCTTCCAAAGAAAAACTTTATAGAACAACTTCAAAATCCTTCCTGAGAATCTTGGGCAAATTTGGTTAGACCCATTTTGGATGAATATGGACTCGATTTAGAGTCCCTCTCTACTTTTATTTCTAATGAAATCAAGCATCTGCTTAAAGAAAAAATTAGCTTTTACTCTAAGAGGATGGATTTATGTACTATTTCCCAAATGTCATCTGCTCTTTGGTTTCATGTTTTATAAAAACATCCTTTGGCCTGGAACATTATTTTATAAATTTAACTGCTGCTCCACTATGAAAAGCATTTATGGCCCTCCACTTTCAATGTATGCCATTGACCTGGTTAGAGGGGAGATCTAGTAATACCCCCTTTCATCAAAGAGTTTGTTTATGTGAATGAGGGGAAATTGATGATATTTTTCACTATCTATTTAGTTGCCCATTGTATGAACATCCTAGGAATCAACTTCTTACTGGTACACTTAGATTATTGTATGATAGACCCTTGCTAGTTCAGCTATGTAATTTGCTTGCAGGTACAGATGTTACCATCACCTACCAAATAGCAAAGTTTGCTATAGCTGCAAAGAAGATTCGTGCAAAACATTAGAAATCTTAAGGAAGAAATTTAGGGAAAATGTTATTACCGGCTATATTCAAACATGAATTTTTTTAAATTGTTATTGATATATACTTTGTTATTGTTTTCTTTTCTTCTGATGTATTGTGATGACCTATGGTTTTAGCAATAAACTGGAATGGATTGCAATACAGTTAAGCGCAATGACTTACAAAACTATCCTCTTTCTAAGTCCTTCTCATGAACCTGCTCAAAGATGAGAAGAAAAGGGGAGGGAAAAGGATTCCAACCAAGATAAGACGTAGATTGTTTCCTGTCTGTTTGAAGCTCTAGGGTTAGTCCAATCTAGTGGAGATGTCAGAGGACAGGATATGGTGTCAGGGACCCATATCTCTGAGTGGGCCCCACTGATCTGCTTAACGCTGCTTCAGGTGTTTCAGCAGTCTAACAGTCTGGTAATCCATGGGGCTCTGCCAGCTGGGGTGCTTTTTGCACATGCACACAGAAAAGGGCCCAGAACCAGGCCATGCCCCAATGCCCCACTGACCTTGGTCCAATCCTGGTCCAATTCATACAAATATACCTTCAATATAAGAGACTGAAGGTGGCATTTGTCATGATTCATAACATGCTTCGTGGATTTGTTAGTTTCTATTTTGATATCATGTGGTGTTTGCCGCAAATTCTGTGATCTTGCATTTTAACCATCTGTTTAAAGTCAAGAATTTTAAAAATATGAACAGAGCTTGAGTTATGCAAGTGATTTTCTCACACACTGAAAACGTTGACTTAGGTTGTTTGGACTGGCACCTGCTCTAGCTGGAAGCTCTGGCTGTCTTTTATTTTATCTAAGCTATTTACACATTCCTAATCCCCCTTGTTGGCATTCTAGAAATGGAGACTAAAGTCAGAATGAGGA
The DNA here is from genome assembly GCF_035046505.1 of Tiliqua scincoides. Taxonomy (NCBI): domain Eukaryota; kingdom Metazoa; phylum Chordata; class Lepidosauria; order Squamata; family Scincidae; genus Tiliqua; species Tiliqua scincoides. The sequence goes on along the minus strand of NC_089824.1, from coordinate 101,025,277 downwards.
GAGAAACAAATTGACCTGTGCTCCTTTGGAGTGAGATTCCAGATCCAATCTGAGAAACCTAATGAAGTTGCTGAGTAGATCTTATTTTCTAGAGCAGTTAAAACACTGACATGTATTACGGAGCAGTTAGAAAGCATGATATGAGGATTTGGGAAATATCTATAATGATCTATACAGTATTGTCATTTCATTGCAGAAATTAGTAGCTTTCTAACAGTTTACCTCTGGGAAATACTGTTATAACATGGGTAATGTTTGTGGTGAGCAATTGTAAATTTACTGATGTTTCCTTACTGAATTGTACAGTTATTTTCATGTGGTCTGTGATCTGTTAGAGGAAAAGCAGTTGCTTTAAACCAATTCCACTTTCTATCCTGTATATAATTGTTGGAGTCATGAGAGATATTATGTCAGTTGTAATGAAGTTTTAAAGTCCTTTTACAATGGGTATGTGCAGAATTATTATAAACACAATTTCCACATTGATGAGCCTGCCAGGGTACTTCTGGGTATCCAGAGGTTTCTGAGGCATGTCTTAGGGTATGTACCAACACTGACATTAGTTCACAGTGGTGTCACCAGAATTCATATTTCCTGATTCATAAATACAAGCCTTGAGGGGTTTGCATTACATGCAATGTAATGTTTGCCTCCATGTTTGCATGAGTGAAGTATTACAACCCATAATTCTTCTCTTGCTCATATTTTATTCTAATTGACAGGGATGGGCAAGTCCAGCGTGGCTTGATGCAAGCTGAATCACGAATCTTCAAACCCCACAACTCGACTCAAAAACAAGTCCTAACAGGCGGGCTTTCCAAGTCGCCCAGAGCATTTTCACAACTCAAGAAGACTCAAAAAGACTCGAGTCATGAGTCTTTCCCTTTAAAAAACCTTTTCCCTTTAAAAATGGAACTCCCCTGCTGTCCCCGCCCAGCCCATCAGTAAACAAAAGCCATGCTGTGAAGGCAGCAGTCCAGAAAGTGCCAATCTGTTCCTTCTATACAATCCCCACTACTACCTTCCTCTCTGAGTAGAATAAAACACCCCCCCCCAAAAAAAAAGAAAGAAAGATGCAGCCTGGCTTCACTTGCTGCAGAAGTATACAGTATCCCAATGCAATGCCCCTGCCCTGACTGCCTAGCCAAAAATTAAGGAATACTACCTGGGTGCTGTGCTGGTAATGCACAAGAGAGAGAGAGAGCATACAGAGAGACCAACTATTACTGTGCGGGAGTGCATGAGTTATCAGTGCAATAAATGAGCACACAAGGCGTGGGTGCTTCCTTTTCTATTGTTCCAGGAACCGCCTCCCCCGGTTTCCCTCACCTACGCCTGCCCCCCCACTTGCAAAATTTGTCCCTATGGCCAAAAACGGCTCCTCCTCTCCCCCTCCCTCTCCCAGAGATACAAGATCAGGATACATCCTCCATCCAATGGATAGCCTGGGGGGAACAAGAAGAAGCACCTTCCTCCCTCATGTTTTGCAAAGTCGTTACTTTTCTAACAGGACTTTTGCAACCCCGCCCAAACCCAAAGCAAAAAAGAAATAACCATTTCACTTCACCTTCAACCACATCTCTGCCTCCTGACTGAACATAACGTACCCTGCTGCTGGTGGCGAAGATGAATGCCCAGCTTTTGGATCAGCACACAAGGTCTATCAGGTGATGTGGAAGCAGTGCAACTGCATCAGAGGCACTAGCAGCAGCCGTTTCTGGACAACTTGAGTCACCGAACTCCATGGCGACTCCTGAGATACCAGCCCCAGACTCGAGTGTGTGCCTGAGTCTCTGAAATGCATGACTCAAATCTTTATGAGTCAATGAAAAACATGTGTTTTTATGACAGACTTTTGTGACTCCCCTGACTCAAGTTCCCATCCCTGCTAACTGCGAGAAGAACTCAAGTTCTTATCCGCTCTACCCACATGGTTCCTAAACCCCGTCTTTTCCATCCATGCATTATCCCCCATTGAATTCAATAGGACTTACTTCTGCACAGACGTGCACTGGATTACACTGTTGATCCCTGAAGATGGCTAAAAGCTTTTCACCATCTCATTGCCTCATTGGTGCTTTTTGGTTCAAGTCCTCAGTCAAAGAAGTCTATCTTTTGCTGGACAGCAAAGAGTTGTAGTGTATCTCACACCTGAAGTTCAAATAGCCTCCCACTTCATCTCATTATCAGAGTCCATCATTTACAACTCCAGTGTGATTTCATCCACAAAGCACAGAGACATCAGTAAAAAAAAACCCAGAGTAACCTTCAGAGTAGCTGAATAACCTTGAGTACTGTGACTGGGGTTGCGTGTGTAGATGTGCAGTGTCACTTTGGCAAAGATTGAAGAAAGGCTATACAAATGCACAAAATTGGAATGGGTATCAAGATTATTTTAACTTAAATGGCTTGTGTGTATATGTTTAGCCAATGCCATCAATATTAAAAACATGTTTACAGTCAGTGGCAGAAAAAGGCAGACAAAACAAATGAGATTCAGAATTTCTGTCAGAATATGACACCAATTCTGCTCAGAATAGCTCACAAATCTATTCCAATTTACCACATAATTTTTAATGCCCTTCATTACTTCCCTTCCTTCTTGAAATATGGCAGAATATTTTAATTTAGTGAAATAAAGGGTATTTCAAGTACTCTTAAACCAACCGTTCATCTTTTCTTTTTCTTTCTATTTTTTTCTTTGGTTGCAATCTCGGTTTGCATGCTTATGATGAAATTGAACATCTCCTGATGATTACTATGAACATCAAATCAGTTATTTTGTCTAAAAGAAATCTTCTGGGACACCTGGGGGGGGGGAAAAAAACTCATAAGTCTGATAGTTTTTTCTACTTCCATCCAAACATTCTGAACTGCAAGACAATCTGTCCACATGTATTGATCTTCTGTGCTTGCAATCCAACAGCAGAAACACATATTCTTTGACTGACCTTGCTGAATTTTAGAGAAGTAAAATTCCAATTATATAATCAGTGAAAGTTATTTCCCCTCAAATGGTTCATGCAAAATTGCATTCCATTTCTGAACAGAGAAACCTCACCCCCCCCCCCAAAAAGGACCTTATTATACTTCCTTTATCAAGACTTTCTTCCTCTCACCTCCAACTGAATTACTATACAGTTTGGATAAGAGACTTTTCATCATTTTAATTTCATTCTTACAGCCCTACCCATCATCGCTCCCAGCTGATGCAGCAGTGCAAAAATGGCTTCTGCTGCATCCTATGATGGGGAGTTGCAGAGAGTTCTCAATTGTTCCTTTACCAATTGTAAGCCTCTGCATTGTGTGGGAGTCTACTTGGATCTGCGCTAGCTAAATAGTTGATGCAGGTCTGCATGGACCTGTGTCATAGGATTGGGTTCAAGAAAGGGGCTAGGATTCTGCTGCTGCTGCTGAACCTGCCCCTTCCCCAGACCTGATCCAGCCATCCCCTGCCCCTTCCCCATCCTGTTTTGCCCACCCCCATCTGCCTCTACTACTCATTTACCTGCTCCAGCAAGCAGCGGGAGATGCAACAACACAAGTAGGAAGATGCAGGTTTTCCTGCATGGCAGTCAGCGCCAGCAGAGGAGCAGCAACACACCATAAGGTAAGTATAGGATTAGGCTCCAATAAAGGATTGGACACCATTTTTCAAATGGTGTTTACTGGAATTGTGATGATAGAGAAAGCAAGTTGTAGAAAGAGAGTTCCGGAAAAAAGAGGAAAGATGAAGCATCATCTGACTTCTCGACCTGACTATGAATGTACAGTAGATACTCACATAGAGTAGGTGAAATTTTTGCCAAGCAATCAAGCTCCAATTCTCACTTCGCCTGATCTCCGGGTCAATCAGAGGGCAAAGCCTTTCCACTCTGAACAGTTTCCTTTCTCAAGCGGCAGGCAGGCAGGCGCCAAGTTTCTCAAGCAGCAGGTAGGCACCAGGCAGGAAGGGCAGAGATCATTTCTACGGCAACGGGGAAATTCCAGCCAAAGTGAACCTTTTAATCTCCATCCTTCTTCTGCAGCCTGGTTCTGGTTCTGCTTGGCAAATGCTTGCAAAGGCATGTGCTCTGTTTTTGGAAACACCAGGATGGGAATCCTCCTTTCCATCTGAAGCAGGCTACAATTCAGTGCACCCTTACTTAAGAATAACACCCATGGAAAGCAGTGGGTCTACTTCTGAGTAAAAAGGGCTGCAAATATATGCAGCTGCATCTCTCTGCTGTGAATTGAATTGCACACTCCTAATTATGTGTTATGGGTTTTATGTTGTACGTAGAGCTTCTGGCTTAACACACCAGACACCTTAAAGCTGGATTTGATGCATGGTTCAGCCTTTTTCACTGGCATATCCCTTGACAGCCCATTTCCATAAATTGTCACCTTCCTATTAGCAAAATATTTGTAATTAGTAAGACAAGCCCTCATCTCTTCCATATGAAAGCCCAGACTTCATGTATTCATCATATATTTTCTCTTTTCATATGTTTGAAGAACAGAAGACTCTGCCTTTGCACTGTTTTGCACCAGAAGTGTGCTGAGAAATTCTGGGTGATTGATCACTTTCCATATTATGTTTCAGCTTTTTTACTGCGTTGGTTTTCAATCACTGGTTCATACATGAATTGATGACCAAAAACTAGCTATTGGTGGGGCTTTCACAGCCAACTAGCTACCTCCCTTCCAGGCAGTGCATTCTGGAGCCATTTTCTACCATTATTCCATTCTTTTTCAAGTACCCCTAAAGGTCCTGTTGAGTGTCCCTTGGAGTACATGAATACCAGGTTGGGAACCACTGGTATGTTTTTTACAGTGCACTTACACTGATAGTATTTACAAAAAGGTGGTGAAGACCAGAATTTAATAAAGAATAAAAATGTATCTTCTGTTTTTAATAAATTAGAGACTACAGTTCTTAGGTAACAATTAATGGTGGGTTATTTTTCAGGATCTGGCCTCCAGTAAAATTAGACAAAACTATAGTCAGACACCCCCCTAAGTTTAACCCCCAACTTATCCGAGGGTCATAGAAAATTCCATGATTGTTGGCTCAAAACTTGCCCTCGGCTTATTTGTGGGGTCAACTGATAGGTGGGTGTCTGCGGTGATTCTAAGGGGGCCTCTGAAGAGAATTAGTGTAAGATAGGAGTTTAAAAATACAGATGTGAATGTAAAGGTTTTGTAGTGGAAACACACAAGATCCCTCGAGAAAATAGGGTGTGGTGTCAACAGCAGCCCTTGCCCAGACAGGTCCAGGAAGTATGGGGTTGAAATCTAGGCTTTTAGCAGTGGGTGTGCTGCGCAGCTACAGCCACTAGAGGTAACAGGTCTTTAGGGATAAAAGCAGCACCTGGAGAAGGAAGAGTTGGTGGGTAGCAGATGGACGGACAGGTGAACTGACTCATGGACTGGCTAACTAGCTAATGAACTACCTGACTGCCTGGCAAACTAACTCAGCTGGGACTGCTGAGTGGTGGCAAACTGAGGGGGCGCCACTGTACCTAGAAGAGACAACTGGGACACCTGCAACCCCACAGGCAAGCTGCTACTGGTTACCTTTCCGTTGGTACTGGGGTTCAGCAGTAGTTTCATACACCACTAGAGCTAGCCATGTTTGAGCCAGGGGGGCTAAGGACCAGATCCCAACCCCGTTCCCTGAGCAGGGTGGAGCAGCTGCAAGCCACTCCGCTCTCCTTGGACTTATGCCACCTCCTGAGGTGTCTCAAGTCTGAGGAGACCCATTGGGGATGTGATGGCTTACTAGGGGGAAAGGGGAAGAGTTTCCCCTTGCCTCCAGCTAAGCCACTTCAAGCCCCCATCTTGTGCTGGATACAATGCAGGCCTGCCTGTTCCAGAGCAAGATTGGATTGCGCTGTAATTAGCAACAAGTGGGCATAAGTTCTCTAGACCAAGTTTGGAAAGGGAATTTGGCAAAACAGGTTTAGTTAAAATTTCACTTCAGCCATGAATTCACAGGTGGTTTTATGTAAGCTATTCCTTCTCAGACCGCTAAACTTTCATATATATCCTGGCCCTCCATGCAGGCCTGCTGGGACTGCTGCGAGGACTGCTGATATGATCTGACTGAAGAATGTTCAGCAACTAGGAAAAGAAGTATACCAAGGGCATACCCTTGTTAAAGTCACCACCTCCTTAGTTTCAATGGGAGATACTTAAGCAATGGGCCCAATCCCATCCAACTTTCCAGTGTTGATGCAGCTTCAATGGAGCTGCATCTGTAAGTAAGGGAACAAAAGTATCCTTACCTTGAGGAGTCCTCTGCAATTCCTTCACACACACACACACACACACACACTGCAGGATGTAGCACACGACCCATTGACATGGCTGCATCTGTACTGGAAAGGTGGATAGGATTGGGCCCTTAAACTTGGACAAGATCTTTCCCTCAGTATTATTATTGCTCTGATTATGAACCCATTGCAGGAGCTCACAATGTCTGAAAGCTTTTTCCCTGGAGGCACTGACTGATGCAGTGATGCTAATGAGTTCCAGAACAGACTGCATGAGACATTTAGCAGCAGTTCTGGAAACTGGCACAGTGCAAAGGCACCAATCCAGCATCAACCTTCTGTAAGGGAGGGTGCTATTTTATTTGATTAAGAACAGGCGAGGAAGTTCACTAAATTCTGTGTAAATCCAGTCTCTCTAAATACTATTAAAGGAAGCCATTGTGATTTATGTCCTCTTTGTGCACTCAGTCTGTTGGAGCAGAGGTGCCAGCTGCTGGAATCAAGGCCAAAACAGTGAGCGCGAGGTCTGGGTATAAGTCAACAGAAGCTTGTTTATACAATGGAAGCCAAATGAAAATCCTGCCATGCTGTAGGCCAGCTCTAATGATCATTCTCCAGCAGGAAATGCTCTCTGGGCACTGTCTACGACTGATCATCATCTCATCTGCCTGCAAAAGCAGGGCTGACAGCACCGGAACTCTAGTGAGAACCTGGAGCAATAAAAGGCCTCAAGAGAGGAGGATGGGGTAGGGACTGGATCTGGCCCATGTGTGGAGTCAGTTGGTGCCCCACTCAAGAACTTGATAAGCGCTAGGGCATACCCTTGTGTTGAACGCATGACTTCAATCACCACATTCAGATACAAATCCTTCATTATGATGTTGAGGATCCAATTCTTTCCTCTGCCAGCCTATATAGCATATGGGGCCACTGCATGTGATGTGAGGGGCAACCAGATGTCCCAGGAGAGCTGAGTAAGAATCATTTTTACTTACTTCCCTATAGGTTTCCCTGAATCACTCCTTGATCACCCCACCCCAAATAATCCCAATCCTCCCCCCCAAACCACCACTAACATCTGCAAGCTGCTGTCAAGTGCGTGGGCCTCTGGCTGTTTGTGCTGGTGTACACAACAGCTTTCGCACCATCACTCACAAGATCCACCACCCTAAGCCCCAGATAATATTGCCAAACCTTCTAAATACAGAGAAACATATACTTATTTCCAACCCGTGTTCTTTCATTTTCTTTGCTGAAATAAAATACTCACTTAAAAGGAATGGCAGAGTACAGTATTTTTCTTTCCACAGTACCCCCAATATTGTTTCATTCTGGGGCATTCTAGGAAAATGCAGCAGCAACCACAAAAACATGGCAGCTCCCACTGATGGGTGCCACTTATCCCAGAATGCCCCAGAAGGACATCTCTCAAGACATTGGAGGGGGGAGCGATCTACAAGACATGGCCACAGAAAAGAGCTCTTCCACGGCTGTTAAACTTTAAGCAAAGTTTAAAGAAACAAAGTCCAATGCTCTGCTGCAGCTTGTCACCCCCCATGAAGTGGGTGGGGCAACACCCCAGGTGGTGGGCATGGTGATGTACCATCACTCTGCCCCCACTGGTTTTTTGGCTGTACCTTTTGATAGAACAAAGATAGAACACATTCTGCATGAAATTATGCATTGATTGATATATAACATGATGGTATTATTCCTACAAACTGATTTTAGTGATTTTGGTCACTAGTGGTGTCACACACACACACACACACACACACACACACACACACACACCCCAGGGTGTCAACTTACTAACACCTTATTGCAGCAGTCCTCAAACTTTTAGCACTGAGACCCACTTTTTAGAATGACAATCTGTCCAAGACCCACCAGAAGTGATGTCATGCTGGAAGTGACACCATCAGGAAAATTAAAATAAATAAGTATAAATAACTAAAGTAAAACAATCAATTAAATAAGCAGAAGCCAGCCCTGTTCCACCAAGTGAATTTCCTCTGTAGCCTGCCAGTTATTGCAATAACACCACCCCCTTCAAAACCAGTAAGGTTTTCAGCCCTACCCAGTGCCCAGTTCAATTTAAGAACTTCTGTTTAAACCAGATCACTGTCAGGATCCACCTGGCTTTGCAAGTCAGCAGAAGCCTCTGTTTTGATCCTTTTTAGGGGGGAGGAGACTGCCTTCTGGAGCACTTGTTTAGCTCTAGGTGCATAGGATCAGGACCATTCTGGTAGCCTTGCACTCTCCTTCACCTGATCCTCCACACCAGCCAAGGTACGTTTGCTTACTCGTGAGTAAATATGACCGTGAGGCTTAGTTTCGCTTTCCATAGGGCTCAATACATTCATCTACTTGGAAGGAGGGACTTCCTTCTCAGGTGTTTTTGGGGGCTGCATTCATTGGATCAGGACCATTCTGGTGTCGTTGGATTCCTCTCAGCCTACCCTTTCCAAAGGACTAAGGCAAGTTCGCTTTCTCATGAATAAACGCGCGATATGGCTCACTTTCACTTTCCATAGGGATCATGCATTTTTTGTTCTCCAGTTTTTGGGCCATAACTTTTGATAGAAAGGTGATATTTCACTCTGGTTTTTTGCATTGCAGTCCACTCAAGATTCCACATCCAACGGTATATAATGTGATGGGGTTACTCCTAACTACCTCGATTTTAGCGTGTCACCCCCCCAGTGCGCGTCACCCCCCTGTGCGTGTCACCCGGTGTGGCCCGCACCCCCCTAGCAATGCCACTGAATGGCACATATCAGAATTTCTCTAGCTTTTGTTTTCCAGCCAGGATAGGTTAATTCTTAAGTTCTTTCTTACTGGTACTAAGGGATGCTGTTTGTAAGTGGGCTCATTCAGTCAGGGAAGTTCCAAGTTAGAAATGGTATTTTATTTCTTATGAACCTTGTCTCTCATCTCAAGTGTAGAACATGACTGTTTATGTGTCTGTTTTTCCCTTATTTGACTTCAATAAACCTTTCTCAATTTGGTTAAGGTTGAAATCCTATCCGCACTTACCTGGGAGTAAGTCCAACTGAATACAATAGGACTTTCTCCTGAGTATCATGCACAGGCTTGTCATGTAGACCAACCTACCTAATTTTTTACCTAAGGAGCAGTTGGCCTCTGCAGCCTTTCTTATCCAAATGTTATCCCAAGACGTGGTGAAAGAGAGTGTGTATCTTGTATTGGCAACCTTCAGTCTCGAAAGACTATGGTATCGCGCTCTGAAAGGTAGTTCTGGCACAGCGTCTAGTGTGGCTGAAAAGGCCAATCCGGGAGTGACAATCCCTTCCACACCGGGAGCAAGTGCAGTCTGTCCCTGGTCTGTCTCCCTGGCTATGGGCCTTCCTTCTTTGCCTCTTAGCCTCAGACTGTTGGCAAAGTGTCTCTTCAAACTGGGAAAGGCCATGCTGCACAGCCTGCCTCCAAGTGGGCCGCTCAGAGGCCAGGGTTTCCCACTTGTTGAGGTCCATCCCTAAGGCCTTCAGATCCCTCTTGCAGATGTCCTTGTATCGCAGCTGTGGTCTACCTGTAGGGCGCTTTCCTTGCACGAGTTCTCCATAGAGGAGATCCTTTGGGATCCGGCCATCATCCATTCTCACGACATGACCAAGCCAACGCAGGCGTCTCTGTTTCAGCAGTGAATACATGCTAGGGATTCCAGCTCGTTCCAGGACTGTGTTGTTTGGAACTTTGTCCTGCCAGGTGATGCCGAGGATGCGTCGGAGGCAGCGCATGTGGAAAGCGCTCAATTTCCTCTCCTGTTGTGAGCGAAGAGTCCATGACTCGCTGCAGTACAGAAGTGTACTCAGGACACAAGCTCTGTAGACCTGGATCTTGGTATGTTCCGTCAGCTTCTTGTTGGACCAGACTCTCTTTGTGAGTCTGGAAAGCGTGGTAGCTGCTTTACCGATGCGCTTGTTTAGCTCGGTATCGAGAGAATGAGTGTCGGAGATCGTTGAGCCAAGGTACACAAAGTCATGGACAACCTCCAGTTCATGCTCAGAGATTGTAATGCAGGGAGGTGAGTCCACATCCTGAACCATGACCTGTGTTTTCTTCAGGCTGATTGTCAGTCCAAAATCTTGGCAGGCCTTGCTAAAACAATCCATGAGCTGCTGGAGATCTTTGGCAGAGTGGGTAGTGACAGCTGCATCGTCGGCAAAGAGGAAGTCACGCAGACATTTCAGCTGGACTTTGGATTTTGCTCTCAGTCTGGAGAGGTTGAAGAGCTTTCCGTCTGATCTGGTCCGGAGATAGATGCCTTCTGTTGCAGTTCCAAAGGCCTGCTTCAGCAGGACAGCAAAGAAAATCCCAAACAAGGTTGGTGCAAGAACACAGCCCTGCTTCACTCCGCTTCGGATGTCAAAAGGGTCTGATGTGGAGCCATCGAAGACAACAGTGCCCTTCATGTCCTTGTGGAAGGATCTGATGATGCTGAGGAGCCTGGGTGGACATCCAATCTTGGGGAGAATCTTGAAGAGGCCGTCTCTGCTGACCAGGTCGAAAGCCTTTGTGAGATCTATGAAGGCTATAAAGAGTGGCTGTCGTTGTATGTGTAAGAAATAAAGGGAGAACAGCTGAGAAGGGTCAGTTGTCAAAATGACCACTCTCTTTCCCCATCACACAGGAGGGGTTGCCAGCTAATAGACAGGCTCCCCCCAGGTGAGACAAGCCCCTCAGTTTGCTATGTGATCATAAACACGTATTGCTGCTGGTTGCAAAAGAACCTGCATGACAGTAGCATGTTGCAAATGAATTGACACCACTTGAGGATGGGCAGAAGTGCAGACTTGCAGGTGGTAGTTTGAGTCCTTCTCAGCCCCACCAATCACCACAGCCACCTAAAGATTTCATTGCAGCATTTTATATATGAAGGTATTTGATAGTTGACAGCCCTTGGAAATCATCCTGCTGTGAATGTTCCTGCTGTGAGTGCAAAAAGATGCCCTCATGGTTGCAGCTACAGTATGAGTTGTCATTGCTGTGGGTTGGTGTTGGCTTGTGTGTGCCTGTCGCTGCAGGTATGAAGATAAGCCATTATATCTCTGACACTGGTGCACGTTTCTGGAGGGTAGTCGCAGCAAAGTGATGGTGCCCAGACTTTTACTTCCAGAAGATTCCATCCCAGATCTCTCCAATTAAAAGGACCTCAGGTGACAAGGTTGCTAGGGATCTCCTTCTAGAGAGCCCCTAACAGTTGGGGCAGACAGTCAAATGCTAAATGGGTCAATGGTTTAAACATCAGACAACATTATCCAGTCTCTAATATATGACGTATTTTCATTCATTCCACCTTTATTGGCATAAACAATCCATCAAGAAAACAAAATTAAAACATTCAAGATAGCCACCAGTCTTTGATCAGGCATAGAAATACAGATGAATTTACAGATGTATTTTCTAATGTATCTTTACCAATACTCTTCCCAATCTTGTCAAAGAAACCCTCATGGAGATCACCATTTATAAACAATCCCTAAAGGATCCCAATCCTATCGAATTTTCCAGTGCCAGTGCAGCTGTACCAATGGAGCGTGCACTGCATTCTGTGGAAGGGAGGCAGTCACAGAGGTCTAGACGAGGTAAGGGAACATTGGTTCCCTTACATCGGGGCTGCATTGCAGCTGCACTGGAGCTGGAAAGTTGGATAGGATTGGCCCCCAATAAATGAAGCACAGAACTGAATACTCACAATTAATTGAATGGGCTGTTTTCAGCAAGCAAGGTCCTTGAACTAATCCATTCTGGGCCATGAGGATGAATCAAGCATTTTTCAGTATTTTTCAAACAGTATTTTTCAGAGAAAATGTGGTTGTGATCTTGACAAAGAGTATGATGGCTTGAATCCTGATTAGCCACTTTATTTGTGGCCATCATCTCCAGAAAAAAAGGAGACACTTTCCACTGGTGCAAGAACTTCTTCTAGTCATGGAAGGTGTTACTGTGAGCAAAGCTGCCAGTTGGGATCCAAGCACATTTGTTTGCAAGCCCCTTTGGACTGAATGGGAGCCATGCAAGAATAGCCCTGTGCACTTGGCCTTCTCTTATTCATTGCAGTTGGGCTTACACGGGAGAACTCTCCAAAGGCTTGCGCCTCAAGTCTTCTGTTTGTGCAAGTGGCCTTTTGCATTGGTTTCAGCACAGAAACCTTCTTTGTTGTTCCATTTGAACATGGCCCTGTCAAAACTCAGAACAGCAGGGCCCTAACATCATCTTGACTATATGTACACTTGGTCAGGCTGTGTAAACTTTGACATGTGGATGTCAATCTTTCTCATATTTGCAGATGGCTTTATCAGAGTGTGATTAGTTTCCAGAACAAATTTGAGCAAAAGAAAACATTACCTACAGTATGTAAGCCAACAAGACCCGCTAGTTTTCAGATTTGTCTATTTACATGGGCACTGGCTGTTTTGCTAAGGCTCTCTAAAAGGGACGGTAATTGAACGGTGCCAGTATGTTCGTAGAAGATGATGAGTTGTAAAGGTTTTATAAACAAGCAGGGTGGATTTGGCCATAGCCTTTTTTCCCTTGTAATGTTTGTTAATCCCATTGAGCAAGTCTGCACCTAACATAGAACAAATACTCTAGAATTTGGAGGTGTCAATAGTGTAACTTTGTTTGTAAAATCATTCTCCGATATCATCAGCAAGTTTACCAAATGTCCCATGGCCAAATATAATAAAAGTGTTAAGTAAGCGCTTGTGGAGAAACAGGGGGAAACATCTTTGCTATTTTTAGTCCTGCACTCCTGTTTGTTAAAGGATCACAGCAGATAAAATGGGACAATGACTAATAAATTCAGTCATTATCCTTATATGTTTGTTGATGTGTGTGGCTTCCCGAGTCATTTAACGTATGAAGCGGAGTGTATTTGCTTTCAGTGGATAGCTCATTCAGTTCACTGGAGGATTGTATATGAATGACTCCAGGTTTTCAAAGCATCCTGTAGAGGAAGAAGAAACTCATACTTGGAATCTTGTGGCAGTTTTGTTTACAAAGGAATCTGAGGAACATATAAAAAGAAAGGCAGACAAGTTAGTGCCCCAGATATATAACAGAGATGTGCCATTTAGGGACAAACTAAATGGGGATATTTGAGTACATCTCTTTCTCTTTAACTTTACACACACACACACACACACACACACACACACACACACAATGCAAGGAGAGGGGGATTTAACCCGTTCTCCCCACACCATGAATGTCTTTTCCTACTGGGGCAAACAGCAGCTTTGGGGGCAATTTTAATCAGGAAAATGGCACAAAGGAAGGTGCCACCTGCTCCCCAATGTCCTGATCCCCACAGATGCAATTTGTAAAAAAGGAAAGGAAAGAAACAGGGATACATTTACACATTTCTTACCACTTCTAGGTTGTCCTTTATGTCTCATTAACACTTGCCTAGTTACATCTTTGTTGAAGCCTTCAACAGTTAAAATAATCTAGAAATTGCTCAAAAACCTAAAAAGTTAATTATATACATTCAAAGAATTCTCATATTCATATTAATTTAGAACCAGAAAAGTGGTGTATGTATTAGACACAATACAACCAAAGGTAAGCACTTGTAAGTCCTTTTGACTTAAAACAGTGAGTTAAGCACAATCCTGTGTCTCGCATTGAAAAGAAATGGTACTTAAAAGTGCTTAATTTTGGTTGGATTGTGTCCCTTGTTATAAATTATTATTGATTTAGCACCCTCTGGCCCCAATCCTATTGGTGTCTAGCACTGCTGGAACAAGTGTTCCAACAGAGCTCGGCACTTTCTGATATGTGAATCAGATGCAAAAAAAAGTGAGTGTTTCGGTGCATTTTTCTGGGAATAGGAGTCCATAGCTATCATCAGATTCTCAGAGGTTCATGGGCCAAAATAAAAAAAAAAAAAAAAAAAAGGTTAGACCCCACTGGTCTAGGGTTATGCAGAGACAGCCTAGTTTGTATAGGCACAAGCTCTTTCAGAGTTTCCATGTGTGGGGTGAAACCAGCCCCCTCTATTTGCATTCAGATGAATGGTCTGAATTGGACTATTGTGCCCTGCTCTGGATGCTCCACACACTTTGGGGAGAACCTTTTTGGGCTGCAGTGGAAGGACACTGGGGGGGGGGGGGAATGCTCAGTGTGCCTGTAGTGTTCCATACTGAACCCTAGCCATGGAAAAGTACATGAATGTTTGATTCAGCTATCTCCATAGAATGCAATCAAATCCTACAGTTCACTTGCTATAATCACACTGCACTTTGTGGAAGGCCCTCATGCAAATATATTGTGCATCTTTTCTTTTAGCATGAGTGAGGAGCTATAAATCCTACCCTCCTTGCCTCACCTTTTCTTTGTTTTCCTTAAATAGTTCAATAAAAAATCAAAGGAAGCACCAAATCAGTAAACTTTGGGCACAATCCATTGGGAAGTTCTCCTGCACTCGCACACAGTTGAAATGAGTGGGAGTTGCACAAGAGAAACACTCTTGTGCAGATCCCACGCAGTTTAATGAGGCTTGCCCAGGAGAACATCTCAATGGTTTGCACCCCTGGTGTTTCCCCTGTATTTTTTTCTTTAAATAACTTGATTTTAAAATATAAGTATAGTATTTACTTGGTGAATACATGTGTATGAAGCTGCTGACAACAATGCCGGCACTTGGGGTTAATAAACACACCCTGTCGTTTGCAGTATTGATGGCAAAAGGAGATGAAATGGCTGTGACATTTAAAGGAGGAATTTGTGAACCACAAATATGAGCATGAGTGACACAGCATGGCAGCACATAAAATCAATACAAATAACCCAAGCCTTAATACTTTGATCCCAGGGAAGAGCGCTGCATTATCAGAGACGGAA
This sequence comes from Tiliqua scincoides, assembly GCF_035046505.1. Lineage (NCBI taxonomy): Eukaryota > Metazoa > Chordata > Lepidosauria > Squamata > Scincidae > Tiliqua > Tiliqua scincoides. The sequence continues at coordinate 101,010,149 of NC_089824.1, read as the reverse complement.
GAGCAGCATCAGTCCTGGATTTGATTGTTGTGTGTTATTGACTAACTCGCACAAAGAGGCACAGAGCCAATAACAATTAGGATTTTTTTTTTTTATTGGGAGACTATCCCCCACTGCTTCACTTTGAAAGAGATTTCAGGGTCTTTATACTACTTTAGAAGTAGTATTCAAACGATGCAATTAGGGGTCTTTTGGACAATCTGTGCCGGTGGTGTAGCTGTAGGGGGGCGGCACACTCAGCTGGGCAGGGAAGTGGTCAAGCGGCCCCTCCCTTCGGAGCGATTCCTGGTCGAGGGGGCAAAACAGAGCCGTACAGCTCCATTCCCCCCCTCCGGGAATGGCTCCAAAGGGAGGGGCCGCTCACCCACCTCCCTGCCTGGCTGAGTGCTCCGCCCCCTCTCCAGCTACGCCGCCGTTCTATTCCCCCCTACATAACTAGGTGGTGCGGATTGGCATGTCAAGTGTGTGTGTGGGGGGGGGGAGACACGCACACACACTTCTTCTTAAGTGGTGGTCAGGTCAATTGGATGGTACGTTTTTAGGTCTTCACACATCCAAAGGAATACCACCCCTGAAACTATGACAAGTTTGTATGCAGTGATGGGCTCTAGTAGAATCAGAACCTGTCCAAGACAGTGCCATCACTACGGTTTGCATCACCCAGTGCAGGAGATCAGCATGTTACCCCCATGATGGACCTCCTCCTATGCAGTGGGCAGGGCAACTGGTAATCCACCATTGCCCCACCCTCATGGTTTTTTGCTATAACTTTTGATAGAGAAGAGGTATTTCAATGTGGTTGGTTTCATTGCGTTCTGCGTGAAATTATACATCAAATAATGATATTATTGATATAATGATATATAGCATGATGGTATTATTATTGATGGTATGATGGTATTAATAATGATATATAGCATGATGGTATTATTCAAAAATACCACGTTTTTCAAAGTTTTGACCAACAATGATGTCACCTCCCCTCCCCGTGCGCATCACCCGGTGTGGCCCACACCCCCTGGTGATACCACTGGTCCAAGGTCTGAACTGCATTGTTGGCACTGCATTGTTGCATGATCCTATTGTGCCTCTCTGCTGATGAAGCGAGCACTCTGCCTGTGCAGACTGTCACGAACATGCCGTAAAGCACATCATGGCAGTGTAGGAGTTAGCATCACCATGGCCTGTGCCATCCCACTAATGCCAGCACAGGGTCCAGTGTATGCCAGAGTAGGTAAGCTCCATGCTGAGCAGAGGAGGAGCAGGGGAAGGGCAAGGGAAGAGCAGGGAAGGAAGGAGAAGAGGTGTAACAGGGCAGGGGAGGCTGGGGAGGGGAAAGGGATTGACAGTCTGGGTCCCTGGAGGGGTGTGGAATTGGTGGCCCTGGTCTATACCATATCCTATCCCCCTTCCCAGGCTGGATCTGCTGACTTGGATCCACTTGGACTTGCACCAGCGATTTAGCAGGTGCAGGTCTGAGTAGACCCGTTGCCACGGCTAGGGCTTTATCTGGGGCAAGGGGACAAATGTTCCCTTACCTCAAGAAGACCTCCAGACTGCAAAATCCCCCATGAGATATAGCACAAGTCACACTGGCCCCACTCTATTGGCGCAGAATTTCAATAGGACTGGGCTGCCCATCCATCTTCAAAAAAGAACAATTATAATAATGCACGAGCTGCCAAACTCCACACACAACATGTCTAGTTTTGCTCTAGCTCCAGTCCTGACATGCAAATTTACCCACAATCCATCTGTTTTGGCCCAAAACGTGTTGATGTTTACTCAACCATAACACAACCATTCTTAAAGAACTGACTAGGTTCTGCCCTGGTTTTGGCTTTTCCCATTGGACAAGGGTGATTGAAGTTAAAAGTTGAGAACCCTGATTGAGATTGTATAGCATACTTCTTAAGTTACTAGGTGCTTCGCTGTATATCATTTCACTGATTCATCATGGCTGAAATACAGGTGCATGTATTACTATAGAATACCACAAAAGCCAATTTGCAAGCTCATTATTGCTCACTCATTGGCTAATTTGCTCTTAAACCAATTCCAAATGGATGCCTCTGGTGTGAATTTGCCACCACAATAACGACGTGGGGGAGAGGTTTTCTTGGCCATGAGCTAAGTGTTCTGCTCAATGTCACAAATGTGAATAGCCAGAGTTTTGAAAGCAGGAAAGCCAGAGCGGGAGGCCCTGGAAAGGTGAAAGCCGCCATCATTGTTTGAGTTCTGTTTGTTAATGTGTGTACAGAGGAACTCTGTTTGTTTGTAGGTCCTTAGTAGAAGTGTGTCTAATGTTGACTTTCAGAGTCTAATATTGTTTGAATTTTCTATCATGAGCCACATCGCCAGAGTGCTCTTTTCCTTTGGTGTTTGTACATTCATTACCTTTTTAAATGTCTTGAAGTAGTAAACAGTTAATTCTCTCCGCTATTCCATTGTTAGTGGGAACACAAACACCAATACTGGGAGAAGATCCCATCTGTGTATCTTTTGCAATCGATTATTCTGGTTGCCTAAGTCGAACGTCCTGCACAGCCTTTAAACCATGTAACAGAACTCTAATAAAATTGCAGAAATACAACAGCTAATAATAAAGATTAGGAAAGCATCCACTGGAATTGCCTCAACTGGCTTATTTATTTTTGCAATTTATTTGATAATACATTGCCACACCAATGAAGCACTTGAGCCAATGTAGAACATATATGCATGTAAATTAAAACAAATACAAAATTAAAACCCAAACAGCAGACATCATAACAGAAAGCAGCAAATCAAAAGGATGGTGTTCGGGCAGCATTTCCCCCCCCCCCGGTAGCAGGTTGTTTAACCCATGATGCACATAGACTAATCTGCCCTGTCAGTTTTGCTGCCCAACAAAAATTGGAACACAATCCACTGGTGGGTCCCAGATCCACAGTTTGAGAACTGCTGCCCTAAAGTATCCTTGGTCCAGGTTATTAGCATTTCATAGCTTGTTATGATCCCCCTGAGTCATGCTCAGATGTAACAAACTTTGAATCAAGATGTGGTAACATTTCACTTAGAATTTCACTTGCAGTTAGGAAAAGTTGCTTTCAGATGGCGCAAGGGAAATAACGAGGACAAGCAACATGGTGGTGTCAGTGGTTGGCCCAAGAGGCCGTAGGCCAAGGTTGACCCCTGGCAAGGCTGACCCCTGAACCAGTAACGGTGTCCAATGTGTCATCAGGAGATTGACAGAGGGTGTCATGGGGAGGTACAGTGTTTGGCTTTGCCCCAGAGCCCCCACCAACCTGGCTCTGACACTGGGAGTGTGTGGTATGATGGTTAAAAGGGTGAAATAGAGTTAAGGAGATCTGAGTTTGAATCTCTGCTGAGTCATCAAGCTCACTGAGGAGAAGGCCGTAACCATCTCACCAACGTTGACCCATCAGCATTTTGAGTGGCCACAAATGGTTTCATAAATCTGTTTCTGCGACCTGGCTCCCACTGCAAAATCAAGGGGATTGTCAGACTGTAATACATAGTGAGTGGGATATATTTGGTGTAGTGAAGCCTGTTTGTTCTGGGGGGATAAGCCTTAGTAAATTGATGCCTTTAGTACACTGATGATGATGATGATGATGATGATGATGAGAAAGTATCGGTGTTGGCATATGCGTGTGCACAGAAGACAGACACAGGTGCACACCAAGTGACCTATTTTGAGCATGAGCAAGTGTGTGTCCTGTCTGGGAGCAATGCATTGTAAGCAAGAGAGAAAACATAAAAGGGCATTTCACGCCTAAAATCCCTCCAATTTAAAAATAAATACTGTAAAAGGGAAAGAAAAGTGAACACTGCTGTGTGTTCATAAAGGAATAGAATGCAAAATGACATTTTTACAGAACTGGAAACAAAATTATGATGTGAATCATAATACTAAGTGTGCACTATGGCCCTTTATTCCATTATTTCCATATCTTATCATAACCCTCGGATCAAAACATTTGCCCAACCCCTGATTTAGATATAGATGACATAATGGAAGATTAAGGAAAGGACAAGAGGAGCATAATATTTTATTGTAGACATTCACCAGCTGCTCCTTGCTAAGGCAGGGAGAGCTGCCCTGTGGAACGGCACACGGACAGCCCATAAAAAGCCATATATGCTCACATATGCACAAGCAGGCTATGTACCTGCAGGTGTTTGCTTTCTTCTTGATAACTAATCAGGAGTCACCAGATTGCAAGGAACAAGTAGAACAGGTACAGCCTTACTGCCAACTGTTTGGATTAAGCTACAAAAAGTTTACTCTCACAGTTTTTTGATGGGCTTTGGAATATAGTGGATGCTGCCCTTGACACCAGGTAGCACGTATTCTATTAACCATTCCCTATCCTCATCTCTGCTGCTCCTTCAAAAGACAGCCTTACTTCCTTATGTATTTTTCTGGATGTGTAGAGACTGATTCACACATTCATTTTCAGGTCATTTTGAACGTGACGAGATCAGCCCTAGTCGACATCATAAGACAGTGCAATTTGTTTTTCCCCCCATTTTCATACTCTCAAACACTGTCCAACCAGAGGCTGGATATGGACAAGGTCAGTGCATGTCATCACCTCACCTGTGTTTTGGAGCAATTCCCAGCCCTAGATAGATAAAAATTATTCCAGCAGGTTTCAGCAGACTGCATCCATATGACAGCATATAAGGATCCTTGCATGCTTATATGTGGAGAGGTGGTTTAGGGAAGGAACGAGAAAGTAGAATAATTATAAAAAGGGGCTTTGATCCTTGCGCAATTGGTGTGCATTTGAAGTTATACAAGTTATACAGTTATAATATGCAAATATTCCATAATAGAGTACTGCCCTAGCAAATCCTTTATTAATTTTGAGCGAGCACTTACCTATCCTAAAGAAGCTCCTGAGAAATTCCGTACATGTTCCGTAAGACATGTTGCTGTCTTAACAACCTAATCCTATCTACCCCTGCCAATTCTGACACATCACCAGAATGCTCAATGCATTCTGCAGGTAGGGAGGGAGGGTCTCCTCCAGTAAGAGAACAGTTGTTCCCTTGCCCAGAGATAAGCCTCCAGTGGTTGGTTGGTAACCTTTAGTCTCGAAAGACTATGGTATAAGCCTACAGCACCCAGTATTCCCAGGCAGTCTCCCATCCAAGTACTAACCAGGCCTGACCCTGCTTAGCTTCCGAGATCAGATGAGATCGGGCATCTGCAGGGTTACAGTGCCACATTGAATCTACATGGATATGTGCCAACGGTTTTACTGGAGCAAGTCCAAGGGGACCCAGTAAGGTAGATCAAGACCAGGAAGGAGGATATTAGCGGAGCTGCTACCGCCCCCTTCCTGGGGCCTTGACACACACCCTCCCTGCTCCGGTGTCCACCCCATTCCTCCCCCTCCTTGTTCCACCCACCAACTTACCAGTATTGGGGCTGTTCAGGAGGCTGCTGGCTCGGTGCCATGGTCACTCACCACTTGCAATGGTTGCATGGAATGGCGGGTTGCACTTTGCAACCACCATAAAGCATGCTGCACTGCTGGAACACAAGTTCTGGTGGCACAGCAGATTCATAGAACTGAGCCATAAATGTTCACACTGTGAGATCCCCAGGCCCCCTTGGAATGTTGCTGGGCCATAATTCACGAATTGTACTCAATCAAATCGCTTCAACCTTCAGGCATTGAGAGAGATTCTAGAGTGCTGGTCGCAACTTACACATTGCTTCTTTGGAACCCTAAGTATGGACTGCAGTGCATGTAGCTGCTCGGGTTGCCTGTACTGTTAGGCCAGCCCTATTAACAGCACTTGCAATCTATGGGGATCAGCTCCAGTCAGCGCATTTGAAGCAGCCCAAGCCAGCGTACTGTAAAGTTTGCTTGTTTGAATAAGGAAATGCGGATATCAAGAAAGTAAACACCAGCTGTTCTTGATGCAGGGAAGGCTGTAATTATGGTGATGTATGCCTCTTGCCTTGTGCCTGGTCTAGAAAAGATACAATATTGGGGTCATAATCATGTTAATATGTCTCATAGGTTAAGGAAACAGGATGGTCAACAGGCCTTTCCACATGTGATGAAAAGGAAGAGTTGAAACTAGGACAATGGGAATATGGCAGCAATTTCCATTGTGTGCTTACATAAAACTTGCTGGTTGTAAATTACTGTTGTTAATAAGAGAGAAAGTATGAGCTCAGAGAGCAGCTGTCATGTAAAAGCCAATATTTAAAGCCAATATGTTTGCATTACAATTATATTTACCTTTAACATCTTTGGGGCATTATTAATTTCCTGCTTTATTGCCCAGTTTCACATTTTATTTTACATAATGAAGCTTTTTACTCCTCTGTGAACCTGTAATTGCTAATTGCCATAGACAAATTTTGGGTGTTATGGTGTGAATGCTAGGATCACAGATGCTCCAGGTAATATTTCTTAAGCTCCTTTTAGATACATTTAATTAAATCAAATGTGGCTTACCCTTTGCGATCCTCACAGGACAAAGTGAAGATGATTTGGATCACAGACTTTTTTTACAGGGCAAGGAAGGGTTTGTGTCTGAATTCCCACAGATCTGGGTGTACTTATTGGTTCTTCAGCACACTGGTTTGTGTCTGAATTCCCACAGATCTGGGTGTACTTATTGGTTCTTCAGCACACTTCTGGTAGCGGTTGGGCAAGTTGCTTCAGTCATAGTCGTTCACATATTTATGAGCATATCATTTTAGGATACCTCCAGATGTTGCCCCAGTTTGGTCTCAGAAGCAAAAACTGGATATTTTGTTAAAGAAATATGGGTTGCTGACACTAGGGACTCATAAAGTAAAGCGCATGGAAAGGAAAACTAAGCAAAAAGGTTGTTCACAACTGCTTTTGGAAAGAGGACCCAATGGGGGCACAATTACAAACCATGCACTTGAAGGAAAAGCTGAGAGAACTGCAGAAAGTGGAAGCAGATTGTACAGTTTGCAGGGCAGTCTTCAGCGCCCTTGCAAACCACTTTTGGGTCACACTACCCCCTTCCTTGGCCCTGCCTTGCCCCAGAATGCATTGTGTAATCCAAAAGTGGCTTATATGGGTACATAAGACTGCCCTGCAGCCCTGCAAATGGTGTGGTTTTGCAACCTAAAGATAGGGAAGGCTGTTTTCTTACTGGTTTTTACTCTTTAATACATTTTTAAAAGGGGACTCCCGCATCCAAGAATAATGAAATCCTCAGATGCTGGACTTATGGATAAGGCAGGTCCACTGTACAAATATGGTTGCATTGTAGACTTCTATACAGACATTGAGATATACTAATACTTTTGTTTTCAATCTTTTGCTAATAATCCCTAGAATGGAATTTGCTTTACCACCACCCCCTTCCACACATCATCTACCATCATGATGCTGAGATTCATTCCTGGTTAGCTACCACCAGTGCTTTGGATTTTTGGTCCCAATGTGTGTCATGACTTACATTTTGTCCATTCTCCCAATCTGGAGAAACCTTTTTGGAGCACTTTGCATACTGCTTGAGAGCTCACAATTCTGAATAGTTTTGTGTTATCTACAAACTTGGCTATCTCAGCTTTCAGACCTGGTTCCAGATCACTAATAAAGAAATTAAGCCACTTCTGCCCAACGTTGCATATACGCAACAGGGACCAAATGTGTACACCTGTGGGCTGGACAGAAATGGGTTAAATAGCATCTGTTTCAAGATGGATCCTTGCTGCACTTCTTTCCACTGTGAATTTGTGATAAAATCACTTGTAATAAAATGGAGTTATCTTTTGCTGCATGTGTTCATGAGGACTATGTATTATGCATTTGTGCCATTTATGATTGGCACAGGTTTTATATCCTCCACTCCATACAGAGTGAAGCCTTGTCTGCAATCGACTTTGTGTTTTCATGTGACCTTGGATCTTTATTGTCTCTCCAAATGGATGCCTCCAGATGGAATGTGTAACATTAATAACCCTGGTAGGCAAACGCCCGTATGGTTTTGTTAACCACTGTTTGTTTACAGGGACATTTGTGTAATGCAAATTAACCTATAAATGAAGATAGATTGCACTTCTTGGAGATTTTCAGGGAAGTGTTTATATCATGGAAAAGATCAGAAAACTTTGTTTCTTCTGCAGGCTTCCCCCCCCCCCCCCCAAGTGTCATCTGAAAAAAGATCATTACCGTATTAGGGCCCAGTCCTATCCAACTTTCCAGCACTGGTGCAGCCACAGTGCAGTCCCGAGGTAAGGGAACAAATGTTCCCATACCTTCTGGAGGTCTCTGTGACTACCACCCCACCGCAGGATGCAGTGCACATCCCATTGGCATAGCTACACGACCACTGGAAAATTGGATAGGATTGGGTCCTTAGTCATTTGTTCAATGTAGATTTCAGTAATGTTCCAGACATCAGTCAGAGAGGATGTTGCACTGCAAGTCCTCAAGACAGCAAGATGGAAATGATGAATTGCCAGTCACCATTTTCTGAAGGAATCATTTTTTTTCCCCTGTCCATAATAGAGATGGGTAATAATAGGATGGCAGTGGCATGGAGACAACATAAAGACTTTATTCAAGGCAGTTTACATAGGCAGGCTTTATCTAAATCCCTATTTAAATAGGGATTTTTACAATTTCAAAGAAGGTTCTTTCTTTCAAGAACCACTACATTCAGGTGTTTCATTCCGATCTCGCCTCCATCCTCCCACGCTCAGAGCAGATGGAATAGCTCGGCTTCAGCTTGTCAGCTGCTTCAAGGTGGCCTCGAACTGGCGACCTTGTGGATGTTATCTTCAGGCAGATGGAGGCTCTACCCTCTAGACCAGACCTCCTGCCCAGACAGGCCTGGATGTCATCTGAGTTGGAAAAGAAAAGTCAGATTCTGTGCCAAGACAACCTGAATTCTGTTCCCTTGTGTACACTATGCAAATCAAGCACATTAGTATGACTTTTATTTGCATGATTTATTATGCTTTTTGCGTTTTGTTTTTAATTGCAGAATGTGTTCTGCTTCTGCTAGTTACGAAGGAAAAGACTTAAGCCCCACCCCCTGAGCAATGGAAATATTATTCAGCCACTCTTTCATTTCCAAGATTCATCACATGTTGCCTACACACTATCAAGTATTTTTTAATAGCCATAATCAGTGGAAACGTCATTATACTTTTGTCTTTAAATGCGAGCTAAGATTCTTAGAGAACAGAGTTCTTCTATAGACAATTTTGTGTGTCAGCTAGGGTTCCCAGAGAATCTGGGCATGTGCATGGTATCCTGGGGCTGCAGAAATGAGAAGACAGAGAAATCTGGCCTATACCACCAGCCGAAGGAAGATGGACCACTGGAAGATTATATTCTCTCAGAAGAGCACCGTGGCAAGGAAAAGGCTGGCCTCATCCTTTCTGGCCTCCTTCTTGGCCTCCCATATCACCCAGAGAAGAAGGAGCTGAAGAGGGTATTGAATAGAGCAGAAGAAAATGTGTGGGTTGTTGTTGTTTTTTAACTCAACTACATGTTGTTCAGACAGTAGTGGAAAGGCCCAGGGCAGAAAGACTTTGGTAAATGGTCCATCTAAGCCAAGGACCGTTGAAAGTATATATAAAAAATATTTTTAAAAGCATATATAACACTGTTCTAAAATGCTCAAAACATGTGCACATTTTTTCCTTGGAAGTTCAGTACATTTTTTTTTTCTTGCACCTGTGCAGTGGTGTAACTATGGAGGTGCGGGGGTTGCAGGCCACAATGGATGACACACACAGGAGGGTGTCACCACCACTCACCAAAATGTTTTAAATCTTGATATTTTTGAATAATACCATAATGTGTGATTTCATGCAGAATGCAATGAAACAAACCTCATTGAAATAGCTCTATTCCATCAAAAGTTATAGCCAAAAAACCAGCGGGGGAGGGGTGAGGGTACATCACCACATCCACCACCCAGGGCACTGCCCTGCCCACTGCATGGGAGGAAGTCCATCACAGGGGTGATGCACTGGTCTCCCACATTGGGCAATGCAAACCCTAGTGATGCCACTGCAGCTGTCCATTGTTTTTGTCCCCTCCTTTGTCCACTTTGTTGGTCTCCTTTTTTTATTTCCTATCAGGTTAGAAGTAACAATTAGAGTGATGTGCTGTTCAAATTTTGCATCATGTGCCCCCTGAAGATGCACCTCACCAGGTACAGTCTATGAAAGCTGTGTCAATCTGGCAGTTCCTTTGTGTTCATGCACATTTCACTTCACATGCGCACTAGGTAGCCAAGATGTACCAGACATCCAGAACTAAGAGGTGTCACTTCTAGAGATTTAGGGGAATGGGATGAAACCTGAAAAATGTCAACTGCAGTACACATCTATGCCCATTAAACATGTGGCTGATTGCCCAGAGCAGGGGTGCCCAAACCCTGGCCCTGGGGCCACTTGTGGCCCTTGAGGACTCCTAATCCGGCCTGCTGGGAGCCTCCAGTCTCTAATGAGTTCTGGCCCTCCAGAAACTTGCTGGAGCCCACCCTGGCCCGATGCAACTGCTCTCAGTGTGACAGCCAACTGTTTGACCTCTCATGTGAGCTGTGGGACACGGGCTCCCTCCACTGCTTGCTATTTCATGTCTGTGATGCAACAGTGGCAGCAAAGGAAAGGCCGCCTTGCTTTGTGCAAGGCCTTTTATAGGCCATGAGCTATTGCAAGACCGTCATTCATTCATGTAAGTTCCATCTCTAGTATAGTCATTTATGTAAATTTATTCAAATTTGAAATGTAAATTAACTCTTTTTTCCCGGCCCCCAACACAGTGTCAGAGAGATGATGTGGCCCTCCTCCCAAAAAGTTTGGATGCCTCTGGTCCAGAGTGTTAGCAGATCCTTTATGCTTTAGAACCCTCGACATTTGGCTTGTGTTACTCTTTGCAGCACTTTGCCCCCTGAATTCCCTTCTCTTTCCTGTTGTGTCTCATTTAAATAAACTGCGCCAAGATCTCTCCAGTTTTGACCTTTCCATCTGTAGTACACAATCTGACTGCTTCTTCCTACAAAAGGAAGAGCATCCATTTTCTTCATCCCTTCCTTTTTTTAATAAAATGTATCTGTCATCACAAGGGAGAGAACTTACTGCTTCTCAGTCTGCAAAATGAACTGGTGCCAGTTCAAGCCGACTCTCACTGAATACACAATTTCAGATGTTTTCCTCCTAGGTGACTGACATTGCATTTACAGCTGCTACCCTTGGTCCAAAATCATGAAAAAAATGAAAGTTTTACTTTCAGGTCATATTTTTCCAGCATATATAGGCTGCACTATACTCTGGTCACATCTTCTCAAGTAATAAACTTGTGCAGTGCATTTTGTATTGAAGGAGCAGGTTTTAGTAATATACGGCAGAATGCCCTTCCTGGACTGAACAATTTTAGGCTGCAGGTGGGGAAATTACATGTTTTAATGCTCCTCGTGTAAGAGAGAATGAGATCCTTGAAAACTAGCATATCAGGCAGAAGGCTAAACTAAGCTAACTTATATGCAGGAAGCTTTTTTAAAATATGAAACATCCCAGCATATGAATCCCCATCCTGAGGGTGATATAATTCAGGCAAGACAGTCTCATAGTATTTTGGTACATTTTAATTGACCACAAGAAACAAAATCAGCTAGGTTGAAAGCGTAAAGGCTGTTCACACATTATACTGTGTCTGTACCTGGTTATAGCTGCCTATACCCTGGTACACATTTCTCTGTGAATGACTCAGAGCCCAATCCTGATCTGTGCGCAGTGGCTTAACGCCAGCGTGCACTGTCGCAAATGTGCCCTAAGACACTTTTGCAAGGCTTAGCACCAGCCCGACACCAGAGCTAGCCAAGTGTCAGTTAGCACTGGGCTACTGCCAGTAGAAAGCCAATGATCCACTGCTCCGTGGTTGCCTGAACCTCTAGGCCAGGGGTGCCCAAACCCCGGCCCGGGGGCCACTTGCGGCCCTCGGAGGCTCCCAATCAGGCTCTCAGGGAGCCCCCAGTCTCCAATGAGCCTCTGGCCCTCCAGAGACTTGCTGGAGCCAGTGCTGGCCCGATGCAACTGCTCTCAGCATGAGGACAACTGTTCAACCTCTCATCTGAGCTGTGGGACGAGGGCTCCCTCCACTACTTGCTGTTTCATGTTTGTGATGCAGCAGTGGTAGCGAAGGAAAGGCTGGCCTTGCTTTGTGCAAGGCCCTTTATAGGCTTTGAGCTATTCCAAGACCTTCATTCATTCATATAAGATCCATCTCTAATATATTCATTTATGTAAATTTATTCAAATTTTAAATAGTAAATTAATTCTTTCTTTCTTGGCCCCTAACACACTGTCAGAGAGATGATGTGGCCCTCCTGCCAAAATGTTTGGACACCCCTGCTCTAGGCAGCAGAGAGGTAGGTGAAGGTGTGGGGAAGGAGGCGTTCTGGGGCAGTGGGAGGTGGGGAGAGGGCGGGGAGTTCTGAGGGAAGAGAGCAGGGCAGGAGGAGGGCAGGACTGGTGGAGCTCTGCTGGTGGAGCTCCAGAGCTGCCATAGAATCAAGAAGCCCCATTGCACTGCAACTCCCTTTACTTGGAGGAAGGGGACAAAAGCCGTCTTCTCCCAAGGAGGTGGCAACGGCTGCCTGGGGCGCGATGGGTGCTGCAATAGCCATTTTCGGGCAGCTCAGGATTGAGTTGTTACCTAAGTCCATTTTTTGCCAATCATCACTCACTGTACATGGGTTGTACCTGTAGAGAAAAAAAATGAATAATTATACCCAGGTTCAGATTAACAATAATTTGTGTAACCAGGTTCACAAACATGGCTGGGTACAGTTTAATATGTGAACAGTCCTCTAATCACATGCACCCGTAGCTGCATGGGAGCCAATTTTCTGAGGTATTATGATCCAATTTCATTGAAAAATGTGTGTCAGCAAAGCAGGCCCAGTCCTTGACTTGACTCTTTGACTCCTTGACTCTTGACTCCTAAGATAGTGTGTGCCAGCCTCTGCTTCTTTCACTCTCCAGAGTTCTCACACATCACCCTCCTCCTCTCCACATTTTTTCTTTCCTTCTGCTCCTTCTTCCATTTTCAATCCAGGGAGTGGAAGGTGAAAGAGGAGCAGTGGAAGCAAGTACGTAGACAAAGATGGGAGCGCCCCCCCCCAGCAATCTGTGGCCTGAGGCAACTACTTCAGTTAGCCTTATGTTTAGAGCAGTCCTGGAATGAAGAAATCATACAGACAGCCTACCACGTATGACCTTCCCACCCAATCATCACTGAGATGATATAGGGCAGCCTAGGTAAGGCAGGCAGTTCTCTTGAATTGCTGTGGTTGCCAATCAAAGTCTGCTGCAGCCTCAGCCCAAGGGAATCAGTTTGGAGAAGGGCCCTATGTCAATGGTAGAGCACTTGCTCTCCATGTAGAAGGTTTCAGGTTCAATCTCCAGTTTAAAAGATCTCAGGAAGTAGGACTGTGAAAAATCTGTCTTGGCCTGAGAGTCTGATGAGTCATGGCCAGGCCTGAGGAGAGAGGCAGGGGAAAAAATTCCCTGGGCCATGACAAAACAAATTATACAGTACAAAACAAATTTATTACAAAAGAAATTTAAGTTTCTCAATCTCAGTCTGCCCAGGGTTGTGTTTCCATGCAGCTTTAATCCATTTTCAATGTACTTCTGTTATCCCAATGCAGTGATTTTCAATCTTTTTCATCTCATGGTACACTCACAAGGTACTAAAATAATCAAGGCACACCATCGTTTTTTGAAAATTGACAAGGCACACCATACTGTTAGTGGGGGGCTCACACCCCACTACCACCCCAACAGCCCTACGAATAAATGACCCTCCTCCAAACTCCCGCAGCACACCTGCAGGCCATTTACGGCACATCAGTGTGCCCCAGCACGGTGGTTGAAAATGGCTGCCCCAATGCATTTAGGAAGGGGGAGCAATCTGGCATCTTTCATTGAATTGGAACCCATTTATAGGGTGACCTGTGGCTCTTCTGGACAAGGATGGGACTCCTCTGTCTTTAACAACTGTGGAGAAGAGGAAATTTCTGTGTGTGCAATGCAAGGCTGGAAAGTTGTTGGATTTTTCTATGCAGTTGTTAACGGTATAGGAGCCCGGTCCTCTTTCTCTCTGGTCACCCTAACCATAAATGATACTCTGTAAGGTATTGATAAGACCCCAAGTGGTTTATTAGAATATTGCAGCACCTATTGCAAAGTGGGTGAAAAGGCCTATGCCCAGACTGTGATGAGTGTTGATGTGACTTCTGAGTCGAGGCCATTCTTGCTGCACAGCTCTTCATCCTTTCAATGAATATGGGGGGGGGGGCTACTTTCTCCACATCTCAGACTGAAGTAACAGCTGCAAATCAGTTCTGTTTGGGCCTTACAAGCCAGACAGTGAAAATTCCTCCCAAAGACTTCTAAGTTGCTTAGGCTGAGTGCCAGACCCACCAAAAGGCAAACTCCACACAGCATAGCCGTTCAATGCCACAGCAGCAGCTGGCCACTGTCTGTGCTATGTCTGGGGACACAATGGGCCTGGATGAATGGCCTCGGCCTGAATTTCTGGAGTGAGTCACAAAACACTGAGAAATACTGGAGCTGCTGCTATGAAATTGGGTGACTATCAGGGGTATTACAGTTCATTACTGATAATTTAGAGAAGCGCTGGGAACATATTAAAGTGTTATATACATTATTGTTGTTTGCGTTTTGATTCTGTTGTTATTTCTCCCTTCAGAGATTAGAGAAGAAAGTCAGATTTCATTCCAATATCACATCAAGGATAATGTTTCATCTTCCAGTTACAAAGGACATATCCATACCCCTGACTTAACTAAGGGTATATCTAAACCACAGACTTAATAGTCACTTTCTCTTCCCAGGGAATCCTGGAAACTTGGTAAAGAAGCATCTTTTTAAATGTTGCTCCTCTTATATTTAGCAGGGGAAGAGCAAGCTCCCCTATTCATCCCAGCACAGTGTCTTTTTCAGTGCTGCTACTAGTGTCTCTTCTGCCACAATGCTATGCATGTCTACTCAGAAGTAAATCTCATTGTGTTCAATGGGGCTTGCTCCCCGGAAAGAGTGTTTAGGATTGCAGCCTTTGAAATCCTGTACATACTTACCCACTGAACACAGTGGGACCTACATCTGAGTAGATGCTCCTAGGATTGTGTCGTAAACTGCATTGTGAACTTTTTTTTGTTAAAAAGCAGCATATAAATATTTTAAATAAATAATCATAATAGGGACAAAGATTTTTTAGCACTTTCCTCAAATTGTAATTCCCAGAATTATTTGGCAGAAGCCATGACAGTTAAATTGGTTTAAAATTAAATAAGTGTGTAGTGCTGATATCCTGATATCCTGAGTATGATAGCATGTTTATTTATGAACTTACAGGATCACAGTTTGTACAATAATTCTATATGCTGTTCCAATCTATTTATTTATTTGTTCTCCATCTCTCACCCAAATAATCCTTTGACCAAATCAGGTCATCTGGGTTAACTTTCATTGTTTCTCTATGGTTATGTCAGGAAACATATGAAGAAGAAAGTTCTACCGAGATCAAGGTCTACTTTCAAATACATTTATTTAGAAGCAACAGTATAGGACTTATTCAGGATACCCCAGGAGAACTTTCCTATGACTTTTTTTTCCCAAATATACTTAAGTAATTTTGCTTCCATTATTAAGGCATTTTGAAAAAAGAAACTCTGATCTGGTATATGTGAAACTGTTACCATGTTTGCTTAGCATCACTGACATACTTCCACTTGAAAGCAAGAAATATACTCATTTGGGGTGATCTTTTTTTTTAAGTTCAAAATTGAAGTTTTAATTAGTTTACTCACTCTTTGCACTGGGTCACCCCTAAGGGTTCTTGCTGATTTTTAAAGCAGAAAATTGTCTGGGGCTTCTTTTCTTTTTGGAATGGGGGAGGGCTGTGAATAGTTTAAAACAGGAGCCAAAGACTCCTAACTTGAGACAGTGAGATCTCCAGGAAGCAAAGATGGAGGCAAACAGAGGGGTTAATTTAACTGAGCATAGCTGCTGCTGTTTGTGGTTGTCCCTGACAGCATGACTGACTCGAAAGCACCTGTGTTTGCTCTCTAGCTTTCCCCAATCTGCTAGAAAATGGCCCAAGCATGTCACATGGCCTCCAGATAGGCCAGGCACCATGGGAATACAAAAGCCGGAGCTTTTAGCAGAGTTAATCATTAATGCGCCTTTTCTTTGTCCCATTCAGGAGTGCTGACAAGTGCTTTGATATTTCATATTTGCCATCAGGTCAATTTCAGTCATAACCAGGTACTAATTGGACACACTGACTCACAGTGCAGCTCTACCTGAACCTTACAGATTTCTCTCCATCTGGCTTCAGCAGTTTTTTCATGCTTTTTTTTTTTTTTTAAGAACTCTCTTTTTGAACAGAGTACCCTTTTATGAATCCTACACTCAGGTCAAAAGTGGGTGCACATCAAAGTGATTTTAAAATAGTACATTTATTTGTTTTGGAAATGTGCTAATCACCTCCCTATCAAAAAATACTCAGAGTGACACAGAATATTAATTTAAAAGCCATAAAAACTCACATTCTTTATTATCCCCTGGCTGATAATATACTAGCTTTATATTTGATAAACACCAGAATAACCTGAACAATCTGAGTAACCTGATATCACATTGAGTATATAAAATAATATGTACTTTCTAGAGTTTCCTCTTGGGCTACTCAGCTAAACCCTGTGTGTGTAGGAAAATGATATTTGAACATATGTTATTTGATCCTTGTTCTCTGAATCTTATTCCTCTTTTAATGATGTACAATAAAATATACAGTCCAACCTGGCTGGTCCGATTGCAGTGGTACTTATAATTAATTGATCACAGTCAGTTACAGGTTACAGTCCAACCTATTTAGAACCCCACATTCATAGTTGATCTGTGCAAGCAGATCAGGCTCGGAAAGGGGGTTAGGATACAGTGCACACCAGCACTGACAATCCTGCCAACCCCCTACCCTCACCTCCTTCCTTTTAACCCACTCCCTGCCCTCTCCTGCCCTCCACCTGGTATCCCTGAGACTGCCAGCATCATTAGGAAGGCTCCAGCCTTACCACCAGCATGCCTGCTACAGCATAGTCGCAAAGCGCTTTATGGCATTTTTGCAACAGTGCATGTCAGTGGAACACATGTTCCACTGGCACAGCCCAAACACAGAATTAGTTAATAAAGAGGCACAATCCAACTAACATTAAACACTTTTCAGTTCCATTGTTTTCAGTGGGACCTAGGTCAGAGTAATTTTTCATTAAACTCAAAGGGACTGAGAAATTCTTGATTTTGGATCATGCCCATAGTATTAAGGTATAAAAGTAAAACTAAGGCCGCAGTCCTAACCAATTTTCCAGCACTGACACAAGGGCAATGCAACTCTGAGGCAAAGGAACAAACATTGCCTCACCTTGAGGAGGCCTCCCTGACTGCTCCCCCCCCCCCAACTTCAGGATGCAGTACTTGCCCCACTGGCACAGCTGTGCCAGTGCTGGAAAATTGGTTAGGATTGCGCCTTAAGTTTTCATCAGTCAGCACAAACAGAGAGAAAAATGCATAGGAGAATAGAAATGCTTTCATGAACAAGCCACCTAAAACCGAGCAATGAGGGGGCTTGGCAGGCCTTGCTTGGCAGGGTATTTTATGATTGGACCACTGCGAGCTCTACGATAGTCAAGGTAGGCCAGGGCTTGGAGCAAGACCTCTCCAGCATACCTTTAAGAGATTTCTTTCTAACATTAACTATTGTAAAGCAGAGCACACTTCAACCCATGCATATTCTCCATTGGTATGCCTTTGGGGGCATAGAGAGAAAAGAAAATTGTGACCAGAGTGTCCATATCCATGATAGCACATGCCAGACTGGGGTGCTAGTCCCCAAGCCTTGTTGTTTATCTTTATTTCAGTAAGCTTAGCATTCATATTGTAAGAGTAAATGAATGCTCCTTCTGGCTGCTTCTAGACATGCCCCATCCCTAAACCAAGCAGGGACAGACCATGAAACTCCCACAGCATAGCACTTCGTCCCATATAGCTTAACGTGCAATGTGCCAGCATGCTGGCTTTTGTGACGAGGTAAATTTCATGTTCCAAATTTTATTGTGTTGTTGGCAACCTTCAGTCTCGAAAGACTATGGTATCGCGCTCTGAAGGGTAGTTCTGGAACAGCATCTAGCGTGGCTGAAAAGGCCAATTCGGGAGTGATGATCCCTTCCACACTGGGAGCAAGTGCAGTCTGTCCCTGGTCTGTCTCCCTGGCTATGGGCCTTCCTTCTTTGCCTCTTAGCCTCAGTCTGTTGGCCAAGTGTCTCTTCAAACTGGGAAAGGCCACGCTGCACAGCCTGCCTCCAAGCGGGCCGCTCAGAGGCCAGGGTTTCCCACTTGTTGAGGTCCACTCCTAAGGCCTTCAGATCCCTCTTGCAGATGTCCTTTTATCGCAGCTGTGGTCTACCTGTAGGGCGCTTTCCTTGCACGAGTTCTCCATAGAGGAGATCCTTTGGGATCCGGCCATCATCCATTCTCACAACATGACCGAGCCAACACAGGCGTCTCTGTTTCAGCAGTGCATACATGCTAGGGATTCCAGCTCATTCCAAGACTGTGTTGTTTGGAACTTTGTCCTGCCAGGTGATGCCAAGGATTCACCGGAGGCAGCACATGTGGAAAGCGTTCAGTTTCCTCTCCTGTTGTGAGCGAAGAGTCCATGACTCGCTGCAGTACAGAAGTGTACTCAGGACGCAAGCTCTGTAGACCTGGATCTTGGTATGTTCTGTCAGCTTCTTGTTGGACCAGACTCTCTTTGTGAGTCTGGAAAACGTGGTAGCTGCTTTACTGATGTGTTTGTTTAGCTCGAATATCACATTTCCAGACTTTGTGTCTTGGACTGCTTACATACCAAATTTTGACTTTCAGAGTGACCTGGAAATAATTTGACCATTTGTGGAGGGCACTTCTCTGCCTCCTATTAAGAAGAGTCTTAAAATGGTATATTCCAGTGGTTCTCAAACTTTTTAGAAGCCTTAGAGGTTACTGCCTGATTTATAAATCTCAAGGGGCATGGCTCTGAAGGTGATTGGGCAGCAGTGCCCCAAGTAGCAGCTTGTTCAGCTCTTGATGCACATAGTCTAATCTGCCATACCAATTTCGCGAACCACCCAAAATTGGGTCACAACTCACTGGTGCGTCCAGGACCTACAGTTTAGGAACTGCTGGTATATTCAGTTTGCTAATTGTTGCGTGCAGTCTCTTTAAGAGGCAACCCCCCCCCCCCCGAAGACCTCACGATCCTATCTGGCCATTAGTTTTCCGGCTGTCACAAACATGGCAAAGACCGAAAGTGAGCACAGTAACAGACGGGATGCCTGCCACATCAGGTAGGACTGCACAAGGGACGGAAGGGTGGCATGGAAGGAGTGGAATGGGACTGGGGTGGGCGGAATGGGGAAGTGACAAGAGTGGGAAGGAGGGCAGATTGAGCCTGGGAAGGGGCGGATTTTGCGTCAGCAGTGTCCGCTGAATCCTAACCTCCTTTCTGAGTCTGATCCACCTTCATAGGTCCACATAGACTTGATATCACTGGCACAGATCTGAAGTGAACCCATGGGAGCAGCAGGGCTTACTAGGGGAAGTGGTCAAATGCTCCCTTCCTCCAAGGAGACCTCCAGATTGGCACTGCTGCATCACCACCCAGAGAGTTAACCAGGATTGGGGTAAAATAGACCACGTGTGATCTGGAGGCAACAGACCATACATTTCCAATGCTGAGATGCTAGACAGCAGCATAATTATTCCTGCTCATCAATCTGCTCCATCCATTATGTATGGATAGGATACTGTCATTGAAAAGTGACTTGTGGAAATATAAATGTATTGAGCCATGCTTTGAGCGACCATGTGAAAGTGCCCTCAAAAAGCCATTGCTTCCCTTTGGCACAAAGAACCAAAGAAGTATGCTTTCTCTGATTCTTGGTACACCTTTGGCTATTTAGGGTCCAATCCTAGTCAACTTTCCAGCGCCAATGGGGTGCGTGCTGCATCCAGAGTAAGCAAACATTTGTTCCCTTGGCTTGGGGTTGGATTGCAGCTGCATCGGCCCTGGAAAGTTGGATAGGATTGGGCCCTGAGTCACCAATTCTCCAAGTGATCTTCCAGGGCAAGCACCAGATCTGCCCAGCTGTTAACCCTTTGGACAAGAAAATGACTTTCTAGTGCTTTCGTACAGCACCTAGCACAATAAAGCATAGGTTTTGCAATCGAATGAAGAGCGGTTGCAATAACATTAAAAACAACAATGATCCTAGATTGGAATAGGAAATGAGTGATATGTCTCTGGCATTTAAATGACTCATTCTTTACATGAATATTCAAATACCATCTGTAGTTTGTGCTTTATTTGCTTTCTCCCGTTAAAATTTTTAATTTTAATGAATAAGTCCCACTGCAGGCACACAGACAAACACAAAATTTGCCTCCCCTATAAAACAGTTTCCCTAGCATGAAACGATTACACAAGAGGACTTCCAAAAGAATGAAGACAGTGTTGACAATGATACAGTGCCTCATCTCAGATTAATATTTCTGAGAAGTTGAGAGCAGCACGGCTGAATAAGGACGTGGCTCAGACAAAGGTTTCTGTTGGGCTGGAAAAGGTGAAAGACAGATGGGTTGTTAAACATTGCCAGCATACTTTGCTGGTGCCATTCAGCGGTCATTGCTAACGTGAACAAGGGCATTGTACACCAACTCCATGGGCTAATTTCTAGGGCTGAATCCAAACATAGATATGTATTTCAGGCATGCTCTTCCCTGTAAAGAGTCCACTTTTCGGCAATTTTTCAGAAAGGTATGAAAGCGGAAAAGTGTTCCCAGTACAGATGCACAACTTTGCTCTGCTTTAAACAGGACTTTTTCCTAGAAACAGGGGCATCACCACACAGTAGGTCACATTGGGCTACATGACAACAGCACTTCATTTCCCCTCAGAGATATCTTGAGGTTATTTGGTCTGATTGGCTACATGATGCAATCACAGATCCAAGGAAAATGAAGGCCAGTTTGAAGATTTAAAAATGACACAAATGAAGCAGCCTGTCAAGGACTGTTTTTTTTATTTTTCACTTTTTTATATATTCTTCCTCCAAAGAGTTCAGGGTGGTCATCCTTCCTTCCATCCTTTTGTCCTCACTACATCCCTGTGAGGCAGGTGAGGGTGAGTTCTCTAGCCCAAGGTTGTGAACTGGTTGGAAGCAAAATAAGCAGGAAGGGATTCGTTGAACAGTTCACTCCCTCCCCCCCCCTTCACACCAAAAATGTTCACTTGCGAATACTCTGTTCTACTTTTAGGTGATTTTAGGTTATTTCTTAGTAGATTAGTATTTTAAGGGGGGGTGTATGCGTGTGGAAGTTCTGCACCTATGTCTACAAAATGTCCTTGATGTGTTCTGAATGAACACATGTAGGAAAGAAGCTGCATGTATTCGCAAGTTCGCAAGAGGATGGTGTGAGTAGTCAGGGATACAGTATTAGGCTGGAACTACATTATGAATGACAGAGGGAGGTTTGGGGAGGTACATAATGTGATGATATGAGGTCACAGGATAAGTCTTCTGAAACATTACATGGGAGAGAGGGAGAACTCAAGGATGACATTTTCTGCACCTCTATGCTATGTACGCAACAATGGCATTGGGTTTGAGGATTAGCTAAATCCTGCATTCTCTTAAACTGGCTAGACAATAATTTTTCAGAGTTGCAAGGTGTGCTTCCCATGATGTATACATATATTTCTCAGTTCAGTTCAGTTCAGTGAGACCTTTATTGGCATAAAATACAGAGAAAGAACAAAACAAAACAAAAATATACAAAGACAACACAACATAAACATCAGTCTTTTCCTCACACACTGCCCAGAGTCCCAGGGCTCTGCCTGGCTATTAACCTAGATCAAAAGGAAGCAACATTATCCAGGGTCTCAGAATCAGGTGTGGAAAGGGGAGACTGAAGCATGATTGAGTCTTCCCAGCCCTGCATCCTAGCTAACAATGGGCCTAGATATTTCTTGGATGCGTGAAGCATCATGTAGCGGGCAGTAGAAAAAGGTATGTATTAGAGTCTCAATGCAGTCCCTACCACACTTGCATTTCCTTTCTGAGTAGGGAATACCACTTAACAAGGCTGATGGAAGAGCGTTACGTCTTGCAAGTGTGAATGCTCTCCGAGCCTGCACTCCAGATCATATATTTCTCATTCTCCACAGTTAACTCTGGGGCAGACAAGTTTGACAGGTTTTGGAATAATAAAAAGCATGCAAAATCTATCTACCTAAGGGCACAATCCTAACCCACTTTCCAGCACAGGTATAAGGGCAATGCAGCTCCGAGGTAAGGGAACAAAGATTCCCTTACTTTGAGGAGGCCTCCATGAGTGCTACCCAATTGTAGGATGCAGCACACACACCATTAGCACAGCTATGCCAGTGCCGGAAAGTTGGTTAGGATTTGGGCCTAAGATGAATACACCATCATCATCATTGGCAGCCTTCAGTCTCGGGAGGCTCTGAAAAGTGGTTCTGGAACAGTGTCTAGTGTGGCTGAAGAGGTCAATTCGGGAGTTACAATCCCTTCTACACTGGGAGCAAATGTAGTCTGTCCCTGGTGTGTCCCCCTGGCTGTGGGCCTTCCTTCTTTGCCTCTTTGTCCCAGTCTGTTCGGCAAATGCCTCTTAAAACTGGGAGAGGCCATGCTGCACAGCCTGCCTCCAAGCGGGACACTCAGAGGCCAAGGTTTCCCACCTGTTGAGGTCCACTCCTAAGGCCTTCAGATCCCTCTTGCAGATGTCCTTGTATCGCAGCTGTGGTCTACCTGTAGGGCACTTTCCCTGCACTAGTTCTCCATAGAGTAGATCCTTTGGGATCCAGCCATCGCCCATTCTCACGACATGATCACGCCAATGCAGGCGTTTCTGTTTCAGCAATGCATACATGCTAGGGATTCCAGCTCATTCCAAGACTGTGTTGTTTGGAACTTTGTCCTGCCAGGTGATACCGAAGATGCATCAGAGGCAGCGCATGTGGAAAGCGTTCAGTTTCCTCTCCTGTTGTGAGTAAAGAGTCCATGACTCACTGCAGTACAGAAGTGTACTCAAGACACAAGCTCTGTAGACCTGAATCTTGGTATGTTCCGTCAGCTTCTTGTTGGACCAGACTCTCTTTGTGAGTCTGGAAAATGTGGTAGCTGCTTTACCGATTTGTTTGTTTAGCTTGGTATCGAGAGAAAGAGTGTCGGATATCGTTGAGCCAAGGTACACAAAGTCATGGACAACCTCCAGTTCATGCGCAGAGATTGTAATGCAGGGAAGTGAGTTCACATCCTGAACTCACAGGATGTGAGTTCACATCCTGTGTTTTCTTCAGGCTGATTGTCAGTCCAAAGTCTTGGCAGACCTTGCTAAAACGATCCATGAGCTGCTGAAGATCTTTGGCAGAGTGGGCAGTGACAGCTGCATCGTAGGGAAAGAGGAAGTCACGCAGACATTTCAGCTGGACTTTGGACTTTGCTCTCAGTCTGGAGAGGTTGAAGAGCTTTCCGTCTGATCTGGTCTGGAGATAGATGCCTTCTGTTGCAGTTCCAAAGGCCTGCTTCAGCAGGACAGCGAAGAAAATCCCAAACAAGGTCGACGCAAGAACACAGCCCTGCTTCACTCTGCTTCGGATGTCAAATGGGTCTGATGTGGAGCCATCAAAGACTGCAGTGCCCTTCATGTCCTCGTGGAAAGATCTGATGATGCTGAGGAGCCTGGGTGGACATCCAATCTTGGGGAGAATCTTGAAGAGGCCGTCTCTGCTGACCAGGTCAAAAGCCTTCGTGAGATCTATGAAGGCGATAAAGAGTGGCTGTTGTTGTTCCCTGCATTTCTCCTGCAGTTGTCTAAATCAGTGATTTAGACACTATATCAGTGGTGGATCTGTTGGCTCAGAATCCACACTGTGTATGGGTAGACAGCTCTCTGGAGCCTCTTTCATGCAACTCGGGCAAACAGCTTTCCTACAACGCTAAGGAGACAGATGCTGCGGCAGTTATTGCAGTCACCCCTGTCGCCTTTGTTCTTATACAGCATGACGATGTTTGCATCCCTCATGTCCTGTGGTGGTACACCTTCTCTCCAGCAGAGACAGAGGATTTCATGCAGCTCAGTGGCAATGATCTCTTTGCAGCACTTTAGGACCTCAGCAGGGATGCTGTCTTTCCCAGGTGCCTTGCTAGACGCAAGGGAGTCCAGGGCCACTGTCCAGGGCAGTTAACACACATGTTAACCAATTATCCCACTTTCAAACTGCCTTGAACTCTCAGAATCAAAACAAAGAGTCTCCCAGTCTGAAGGTTGCCGACGGAGTAGTATTTTATGGCTCATCTTATCCTTGATCAAGCACCTATCATCCCTGATAACAGTGGAGATCTCTCTCCAAATAAAGTGTCTGTGGCTGCATAGAAATGCCGTATGGTGAATGGGAGGGGACAGGGTTGAGGAGTATATTGGCATAGGTCTAGGGGGCTTGCTGTCCTCCATCACACATTATTTAATCATGCAAAGCTAATGTCTGCAATGGACTTTTTTTTTTCTTTTTCAAAATTCAGCCATGGGAATCACTAATTGGATTGGAGCTATGACATGGGGCAGAGGGTGGGCGAATCTAACTATTCTCCTCATGTTATGACCCCAATCAAAGCCCACCTCAAGTGATTAACCTCAGAGGGGAAGCTTACAGCCATAAAAATTACTCCACATCTACCTTGGCTCAAAGACATCAGGTTTTCCCATCACAGAACCCCTGTGTCACATTTAGTTTGGCCCTTGGCCCGCAGTGCTCCATCGGCTCTCAGTGCCAAATGACTGTGGAATTAAATGGTACTTGTTCCAGATTTATTTAATGTGGAATGGAAGCATGTGAGCTAGCTGATGTGCCTTTGTGATAGCTGCCATTCCAAGATAAGGGGAGTGGTACACATAAGCAATTAGGTTTAGGATGAGAACTGTCACTCAGTCATGGTTGGCAATGGCCGAGAGATGGATTACTGTTAGCACTCAGCACTAAAGTCCAGCATTCCTCTCCTTCTCTCCCAGAGTTTTCTCTTTCAGGAGGAATTGTGGGTGCCTGTGCATGTAGAAGTGAAAGCCTGCAAAGCAAAAACAGCAGAATTTCAATGGTGGGGGGGGGGATCCCACCCTGCCAGAACATTTCCCTATTCCTTGAACAAAAAGTGAGCGCTCCTCTTTTCTGCATTGACTCATTTGGAAAAGAAGAGAAGAAAATAATTTGCTCCAAGCAGCTTCTGCTACTCCTGCCTTCCCACTCTGATTAGCAAGACTTAAGGAAGAGTTTATTGAGTATTTTGACCTTCCAAGAAGGATAGCAGAGAAAGATAGCTAGAAAGATAGCTCTGTCATGTCTGAATGCCACCCACCTCTGCCCATTTGGGAGTAGGGGCATCCTTACCCTGCTGTCATGCAAGGCAAAGGCGGGGTAATGCTAGCACCCTATTGGGTGTTTTCAAGGGGAAGGGGCCGGACTTGATTATTGTTTGCTGTGCATTCCCTTCTCCCCTTACTGTGACTCAGGTTTTTTGCCCCTACCCACCTACCCATCATCAGGCAGTCTGAGACTAGCTAGTTGCCTTTAGAATTGGGTCGGAATTTTTTGCTATCTTCCTCACTGGTTCTTGTGGGCAGTTCTTCTTGCCTACCCCAGACTGTTTTTGGGGTTGGGCTCATTCCTTAGCGAGTCTGGTTGCATCTGGCAGGTATGGTGCAGGCCAGGTAGTGGAATTTTGGCGTGCACCTTGGGGTAAGCAGGATCCGGGGCGGGGGGGGGCGGTACCAATCTCTAGATACTTTCTGGCTCACGGAGTCTGGCTGGTAACCCCTCAGGCTTGGATTGCAAAGTCAACCTCCAATTCTTTCTGGCTTGGAGGAGGGGGTGCACTTCAGCTTCCTGAGTCCCTCAGGTTTGGCATTGATAAGCTCAGTCTGTCCATTGATGGCCCACAGCTTGGAGTCTAGGAGTTGAGGAGTCTTGGAGTCTAGTGCATGTAAAGGGAAGGGAAGAGACGCTGTTTGCTGTTTCCTCCAGGTTAGATGCCTATACCAAAGGGGGTGAATTTGGGAGACAGGAACTGCTCTTTGACTTTATTCAATAAATGTGACTCAGTTCATATTCCAAACAAATTTGCTTTCTGTATTTGTTGCTGGGCGTGTGGGCAATGGTCAAATGCAATTCTGGCCCAGGGAATTTACAGGGTTTCCAGAGCAACATCCTGCTAGCCAGGCTTGATGCATTTGCATCTGCTCAGTTGATTTTTTTCCCCAGTCAGAATACCAGCAGGAAACAGTAATGTCCCTGTTAGTCCTGAACAATTGCAATCCTCACCCCTGTACTGCTGGGACCAGGACCACAAAATGCTGCTCCTCAGACATAAAAACACCTCTTCCGGTTTTCAGAGTAAACTGGGAGTGGCATTTATAGGCCTAATTTAGCAGGCTGTCTAAATTTCTTTTTTAATCATGTGCAAACTTAATCTGCACAAACTGCCGATTATTGATTAAAACCCATATGATTAACTGACAGTCCAATCCTAACCTGCGCTGGAACAGGCAGGCCAACCGATCTGTGCTGTATCCAGCACAGGGTATAAGGTGGATCCAGCACAACTCAGAGTAAGGGGATATTTATCCCCTTTCGCTAAGTAATGCCCCAGCCACCTCAATGAGGCTACTCAGATCTGCGCTAGCTAAATTGCTGATGCAAATCTAAGTAGCCTGGTGTAAAGCCATGCTGTTCAGGAGAGGGTTAAGATCAGGTTTAAATGCCAGAGGCCAGTCCCACCCACCCCATCCTGGGAAGGTCCACCCACTGACCCACCTGCCCTCCCCCCCCACCTTCCCCAATTCCCCATGCCAGTCTCCCCAGGCCAGTGCAAATTTAGCCCTGCCGAGTGAGGATATGGCATGGAGAGGCTGGCAGGCATCCTTGCACTGGTCACCACAACTCTTAAGGAGGCTAAACATGTCTTATGGCACGTTTGCAACAATTCCAGGCCAGTGTAAGGGACTTGTTCCAGCCCAACAAGCGCTTAGGATTGCATTTTTAAAAATCAAGTGACAGACCCACTTTCCTCTCTTAATCATGATCTTGTTTGGCATGTCACTTTCTTTGAATCATATTATATCTGCTCCCCTCCTGGCTCCAGCAATCACAAACCATCTATTGAAGCTGACAGTTCTTAGGAAATGGGCAGTCCCCTCAGAGGAATACAAGAGATTTTTCACCCAATCATTTTGAGCAGGGAAGTTGCTGGAGAGTAATCCCATGCTGCTGTTTTCCATTCTTATTCCCTTTTCCATTTCTCTGAATCTCAATATCCCTCACCTTCTCCATTCTGACTACCTTGTGGTCTAAAAGAACACTCCATTCTTCCAACTTGATCAAGGACAATAATAATGAACCCCCCCCCCACATTGTTCTGATCTCCACTAGTGGGTGACACTGAAGGATGCATTTGAGCATCCTGAGACACCACACAAAGGATAGAGGAAGAATGCAACTCAGGAAGCTCCTCTGTCACCAGGTACATAGCTTTGCAGTCCAATCCTATCTTGGGCTTACAGTGGTGGATCTGTAAGTCCTGGATTGATGGCATGGAAGCCACTCTGTCATTCAGCAGGCCAGGATGGCAGTTTGAGGCAGGATCAGGGTATGGAAAACAGAGCAGGGAACAGCCCTGGCAAGGGGCAGTTCAGGGGTGTGGTGGGGAGGATCATGGTGGCAGTTGCACATGTCAAGATCTTATTCCTACCCTTCTGTAAATAGCTGGCATAGGTCCAAGGAGTCCCATTGGAGACAGGCCAGGTGGCCTAATTTTTACTTACCTCTCTTGGGCAACCTGGTTATCTGAGTGTTGCACCTTGGTTATCCTCCATAACATGCAGAGCAGGTTCCATCATGTTAGAAATAAGGGAAACATTGGCAACAGGAGCTTCAGAGAATGACACAACATTCCATGAACAGGAGTGTTCCGTGATGCAGCAGTTACCAGCCTGTCAATCATTTGCATTTATCTGAACTTAGAGAGATGGAAGTACTTTGTGGAGCTCTTTCAGCAGTTAGTACTGATAGAAAAATCCATCCCAACTCAATCAGTATCAGCACCAAAGGGGATTGAGGACTCTGCCTGGTGGCAACCCAACAATACTCAGAAAGCAGGTATGTTTAAACAAGTGGTAAATTTATTGAAAGCCGGCAATGTGCTGAGGTATTCGCATACAAAATAACATACATTACCAAGCCTGCAGCCTGCAGTCGCAGATGGAAAAATGCTCTCTCAAATGGAGTTAATTAACCAAACTGCCCTGCTCTAACTGCTCTCCATAACCTCGCCCTTATGGAATCTTACTGTCTTTCTGGTATGCACAGGAAGGTAACAAAGCTTAACATTGCTTAACAAACAAAATCTCTTCCAACAGTACTCTCAAACCAAGAGAGATAAACAAACTAGCCGGGATGTGACAGAGCCATTCCCTCTAGTCTCGAGTCAAGTCCTGAGTCCCTGCCCCCTGACTCGAGTTGTGAGCGAATCATGACAGGCAGCCTTTGCAACTCATCCAGAGCCCTTTCTGGAGTCACTCTGACTTGAGTTAGAGTCTTTTCAAAAGGCAAGTCAAGCCATGAGTCAGCCTCTGCTCCTCAGAAAACACAAAGGTAGTTGTGACATGTGTGTGTGTATCAAAGGGCGCAATCCTAACCAACTGTCCATCACTGGCATAGCTGTGCCAGTGGGGCATGTGCTGCATCCTGCAGTTGGGGGGCAGTCATGGATGCCACTTCAAGGTAAGGCAATGTTTCTTCCCTTACCTCAGAGTTGCATTGCCCTTACCATGGTGCTGGAAAGTTGGTTAGGATTGCAGCCTAAGTTCTCATTTAAAATTCCCTGGATGTTCTCATCCCACCTGCCACCTGTCAGCAACATAGTGTCACCCATTCACTTCAACCACACTTTTCATTTCATTGCTATAAAAGCTATAAAAGCTCTGCTGTTATTCAAGTGTGTGCAGCTCTGAAAAAGTGACCAGTTTGTTACGAAATCTACCGCCGACCCCGTTCACACCATAACTCCCAATTCACCCCCTGAAGGAGCAACAAGCACAGATGGAAATGCAGGGAGGCATCCGGGTTCAGCAAGACAAGAGGGGATTGGCAGAGGGAGGGGACAGAAGCAGCAGGCAGGAGGGAGGGTTGCCCACAGCAGCTGGGAGTCTTATAGACCAATTCTTTGCAGCTCTACTCAGAAGTCTATTCAGAAGAACTCTACTCATTGAGGTCAATGGGGCTTCCTCTCAGATAACTGTGGAGGAATGGAATTCCTGGAGCCAACCCACCCTCATCTCACCAAGTCTGTTGGTCACACCACTTCGAATGCCGCTTCTGGATCACCCATGAGGTCATTCTGGTTGCTGCAGAAACAGCAAAAAAAAAAAACATTTAGCAGGCACACAGAGGCACACAGCAGACTAGCAGACCAATGGACTCAAGTTAAGAAACTAGAGACTATGAGTCAAAATTCATTCCCAAGGAAAAAAAAAAGTCATGAGTCAGTTCTGGGTTCAAAAGACATGGATAACTTGAGTCCATACAAGTCACGAAAAATGCATGCTGTTGTAATTCAGGTCTGAGTCATCCAAATCTTGGCTCATCCCTGCAAACTAGATGATGTTTATGCATTCAAAGAACCTCTGGTCCTAAACCAGATGTTATACAAATAAATATTTGAGAACTGAAAGTAAAGTATTTGTTTGATCTTTTACCTCAGCCTTAGTTTTTATTCCTTACGCGCATCATTTAGTCTTAATAGCAAGCAGCCTGGTGATAGTAAGTCATTTTGATTACAAGAGGAGCTTTCTTCTCTCTGTGTTTCTGTGCTCTGCTTACCAACCACCCCTACAGGATGGGGAGGACCTTGGTGACAGTTGCACATATCAAGATCAGATTCCCCCCTTCCCTAAATAGCTGGCATAACTCCAAGGAGACCCATTGGATGTCGGCCAGGTGGTCTACAGGGAGGTAAGTCAGAAACATTTTGATTTACTTCTCATGGGCCACCTGGTTATCCTCCATAACAGGTTCCATCAGCCGTGCTGTATGCTATGGGCTGGTGGGGATAGGATCAGGTCCTGAGTCTCAGTGGAAGCAATGTATTGAAGCGTATGTAGATGGATTGTAGTTTGTGCACCTCAAACAACAAGTGGTTTAAACTTATTTATGGATGTTCATAAACTTACTTTTGAAAATACAGTGTCTAAGTCAAATCTATCAACAATTTGCAAATTTCGATCTCAATGACTAGGAAGGAAAATGCCTAATGCTTTTAGGCCACAGATGATCTTTCATCAGGTGAATCTATAATTAAGAAACAAACCATGAGACGCATGTTAAAACTGTTCTCATTAAAAACATATTTATCTTTCCTTGAAAGGTCCAGAATAAAACCAAATTTAAAGTAGTAACAAAGTACATAAAGCAAAAACACACTCCCATCATCATCATTTGTAACCAAATAAAAAACAAAAACCCTTAGTAATCTTGCAGCCCAATCCTATGCATGTCTACTCAGAAGTAAGTTCCCATTGTGTTCAATAAGTCTTACTCTTAGGAAAGTGTGGATAGGGTTGCAGCCCTGGGGGCAGAAGTATATAGACCTTGCAAACTTCTTCGGAAATATTTTCATGAGCATTCAAAAATTGATCTGGCCTATTTCTATAATACTCAAAACCTTGTTAAAATCCAGTTCACAAGGTGAAGGTGTTCACAGTTTTCCCTGCCCCCCCCCCCCATGCTCTGGGCTCAAATCACTACTTGAATGTGGTCTGTTGTCATCGTTATTCAAATACCAAGACTGCCTCACACATGGACAACCTCATTGTTGGACCATGAGCAAGTTCTGCGCTTTGGAGCTCTGCTTGTTCTGGTCATAAACACAAAGCAGGTCACCTTTCAGAGGCATTACCATGGAGTTTTTGAAACATCATTCAATTGCCAGCACTATGGTTCAAACAAAACAAAACAAAAATTAAAAACCACACTGGGCAATGCAAGGTTAAGGAGCTCCCTTGGAAGTCACAGTTTCGACCTATTGTTGCTTTGGAGGCACCTACATTTTGCTTTGAAGTACCTTGAACAGACTCCTCACTTTTTCAAAGCCTGAAGGTCATGGTTTAGGCATAGAACAAATTGTTCCAAAGCAACAGAAAGAGTTTGGCAGCCAGGAAGGGAAATTAAATTGCATTATTTATTGGAAATTGTTGTACAATAAGCATTTTCAGTTGTCTTTTTAACACTGTTGAGCTGAAAAAACAATTAGAACATAATAGTTGCTGCCTTTTACATCAATGCTGGCTGTTCAATAGTTTGGTGGTTCTCAAATGTCTAGTAACAGAGGCACACTTTTTTCTGAATTAAAATTGGAGGCACTTTTACTCCAAACAGGTTTAATTCTACAGTACATAAAGAGAGAGCCAGCTGCAGTCAGAGGAACCCACCCAGCTCCTTGTGTTTCTGCATGAGTCACTGTTCTGGATGTGCCTCTTCAGATAGTAGATAATTCCATTGCACCTCTGAATCAGGGGTTATTCAGGGCCAAATTGGGATTTTTTTATGAGGCAGAACTGTGTGAGGGAAAGAATAATATAGGATAGGTTATAAATATCATTCATTCATATACATGTTGTTACCCCACAATTCCTTTACCCCGAAATACTAATCATCCAAAAATTTCCTTTAGCTCATAACAAGATAAACCAAGTATTCTTCTTTTATGACAAATTTCACTGCCAGTTTTACTCAAGATAATCAATATTAAACATACCACCAGTCTGAAACATGAGCTCACTTCTGTGACTTCCCTTAGATAGAAAGAAGCATTTTGGGACTGAGGTTGACCAAGATTTTCCCAGAGGATGCGT
This sequence comes from Tiliqua scincoides, assembly GCF_035046505.1. Lineage (NCBI taxonomy): Eukaryota > Metazoa > Chordata > Lepidosauria > Squamata > Scincidae > Tiliqua > Tiliqua scincoides. The sequence continues at coordinate 100,978,069 of NC_089824.1, read as the reverse complement.
TAGATACAAAAGCAGGCACTTTGATCTACCTGAAGATAACTCAACTGGGACAGATGCTTCCCCATCAGCCACACTAAATCAGGATTGGCCAACAGGCTGGCATGCTGGAAGATGCCATCTTTAGACAAGGAATCTAGATCCTAGTCTAGATAAGCGTAGAACAAGACTTATACAGTATGAACATTGCTGCTGTGGGTATGTTCTTTCTTCCACCTTGTGTTTTTTTTTTTTTATTTCTCTACGGTTCCCGTACAGAGTCTTCACCTACTAAATGTTTCTGCCTAATAAAGGTTGACTTGACTTGTTTTTTTTATTGGTGGTGCAGAGAGACCTGTGTCATAGGGAAAGTAAGAAGGGGGACACTGAGAGATTGGGTGCAGAGATATATGTTCAGAGATTGAGCAAAGGAGAGAAATATAGATGAGGTGCAGAGAGACCTGTGATGGTTCAGGGGAAGGAGAGCTCTGGAGAACAGAGAGAACAAGCAAGGATAGCTTAGCAATGTGGCCACAGCAGGACCTGTGAATAGGTAAACCTGTGAATAGTAAGGCCCGTGGATAGGTAAACAGGAAAAGTTGGTACAGGTGTGTGATGAATCAGAGGAACAGAGAACACATGCCGTGAAGTGCAGAGAAAAGAGATGGAATGTTGTGGGACAGGGAGAAAAGAGGGAAGTTTAACAAGGACAGGGCTTCAGAAAGATCTGGAGTGGTGCCGAGAAAGAAAAGAGTACATGCACCACACACACACACACACACACACACACAAGGAGCTGCAAAGAGCAAAAACTGTAACAAAAATGCTGTTGCACAGTTAACATAGTAATGTAGACCTCTCAATTTAGTAATAAAAGCACAAAAGTGGCCTTCAGGGTGAGTGGAGTTGTGTGCTCCTGTGTGTTATAGAAAACTTCTGAATACACCTCATCTTACTGAAGGGGGAATAGAGCTGTGAGCTGTCAACAGAACAATCGTCTGACAGGAGGTTGTGATCTGGCATGATGATTCATCCAAACATCAGAACGTTCCAGGAGATTGCAGAAGAACAGCCCAGTGGTATGAGTAGATTGTTCTTTATTAAATGAAAACCATATCTTTCTTTCATCAGGCAGACTTCTGTGTTCACTTGAGTCCTCCTGGAACCTGAATTGTACCAGGTATCGTATCATCAGTTACTAAAGTCGAGAAGAGACTTCCCTCCCTCCCCCCAAATACAGAGAGAGAGAGAGAGAGAGAGAGAGAGAGAATGCATTGTATATTTGGGTTGGATTTTAATTGTGGGAGCTGAAAAGTGGGGTACAAATACAAAAAAAATTTTTTTTAAGTACTGGAGAGATGTGGTCTTCAAACTTCCTACCTTCAGAGAATCCCATCCATGTCAAGAAGCCCCTGGACATCTGCCATGTGTTGAAGAGGATTCTGGAACATCTTCTAAAGCAGGGGTGTCAGACATGAGGTCTGCAGTCTGGATATGGCCCATGGAAACTCTTTATCTATTCCTTGTGTCAGCAGGGCTCTCCAGCACCACCATCAGCTGCTCTCAGCTGCTGAGCTGCAAAGTGGCACATTGGCAGAAGTGGCACTGCTAAAAGGCCTGCCTCCATGATAGTTGGTCTCTCCCATATCTTGAAAATATTATCAAGATTTACACGCAATATTTTATCTTCTGTCATTTGCAGCTAATGAGTTCCTCGGTGAGCAAAAGGTGCTTTTTTCTGGTCATGTTCTGCTTCATGATGTCAGTTCCTGCTTAAAACTTCCATCCCTCAGCAGGTGCCATGAATGCTTTTTGGCCCACTGTATGAAATTTGACACCCCTGTTCTAAAGCAGGCACTCAGCTCATGTGGGGAACTCACCAAGCCAATTGAATTATTATTATTATTATTATTATTATTATTATTATTATTATTATTATTATTATTATTATTATTATTATTATTATTATTATTATTATTATTATTATTAATTTATACCCCACCTTTTTGCCCAACGGGCACACAAGGTGGCTTACAATTTAAAAGTGCAACATGAAAAACAATTAAAAACAATTTACAATAATTAAAAAATCTAAAAACAAACAAACCCCATGGATTTTCATATAAAAAGCAAGGCCAGCCAGCCTGTCAACAATTAAAAGCTTTTTGAAATAAAAAGGTCTTCAGTCCACACCAAAACGTTAGCAACGAGGGAGCAGTTCTCAGTTCTAAGGGGAGGGTATTCCACAGTTTGGGGGCCACCACCAAGAAGGCCCTCTTCCTGGCCGCCGCCCCCTCACATCTCTTAGTGGCGGCACAGTCAAAAGGGCCCCCCCAGATGATCTAAGAGCACGGGCAGGATTGTAGGGAAGGAGGCGGTCCCTCAAATACCCCGGACCCGAGCCGTAAAGGGCTTTAAAAGTCAAAACTAGCACCTTGAATTGGGCCCGGAACAGAACCGGCAACCAGTGTAGCCGCCAGAGCAACGGCTCAACAGAGTCAAACCGACGTGCCCCAGAAACCACACGAGCAACCGCGTTCTGTACTAGTTGTAATTTCTGGACCGTCTTCAAAGGCAGCCCCAGAGCGCATTGCAATAATCTAATCTAGATGTCACTAGGGCATGGGTGTCATTTTTGCCTGCTTGAACAATGCATATGACATGGAACACACCCAACACTCCCCTGAAGCTACACATTGTAAGGGGAGGATGGGTAGCAATGGGCACACTTGTTTTTTTAAGGGATATTGATCTCGGAAGCTAAGCAGGGTCAGGCCTGGTTAGTACTTGGATGGGAGACCGCCTGGGAATACTGGCTGCTGTAGGCTTATACCATAGTCTTTCGAGACTGAAGGTTGCCAACCATTACCATTTCTCATAACCAATCTTCTTATCAAGGAACTCCCAAAAAGTTTATGGGACCATCTAGTATTCCTCAGAACACACTTTGTAGCCCACTTCAATAGAGGACTGGAATTTCATTAACATTCCACAGAGCTCTGTTCAACGAATAGACAAGATGCTATGGAGAGGAAAGTTACTCTGCTCCTAATGCAAGACAGAATATCAACCTCTGGGTCAATAAGAGGCCACATGGTTTTTTGTGCAACCTCACTCAGCTCAGCTGTTTGTCTATCATCTCTTCGAGGGTCACAGCAAAGGATACCAAGAGTTTTGATCCTAGAGAGGCCACAGCCTTGAATCCTTAAGGTGGGGTAGCCACTTGCCAGAGGTGGAATACAGTTGCAATTTGGGCTATAAATAATTCACCTACAAGTCATGTAAAGGCTTGTGAATTGTGAAAAGCAGCTGAAGTCCTTAAACACAATGAAACAGTTGCTGTTGACTCTGTGGGTGCTGGCTCAAAGCCAGAAAATTGTGATTACAGGCTAGCTTTGAACCTCTTTGTTTCCTTGAAGTCACACTCAAGTGCTTTCACATGACTTCCAGAAGATGCGAATGTATTGATTGCAGCACTTGTGTGAGTGTATGTGAGAATACCTATAGATCTATCTTCACGAAAATACTAGCATTTTCTGGAGATATTCACTGACCTGATTCATTGACTTTAGGGGCATTGAGCTCAATGTAAAACAGCACTGTCTCCCACAGAAATTATTCTTTCTGCTCCTTGTCTTTTCTTTTTTCTTTCAGTTATTCATTCATTCTTGACATTAAAACCTCAGCAGGACAACTTCAAAAGTATCTCTCAGAAACAAATACATTTTCTAAACAAACATCTTGAATATGTTTATTGCTTATATTTTAACAAAAACAACCACAAAGGAAACAAATTGTGTTATACCTACAAACAGAGACATTTAAGGGAACATTATGTAATGATTTTTCCACTCTCTTCAACTAACTAAATGTTCATAAGATATCATGGGCAAGGTAGAGAATGAGTTTTGGGAGAAAGGGTGTTTTCCATCTTTTTACTACAACCCATTCTGTATCCCTCACTCCAGCCATACCATTCTTCTCCCACAGCCCAGGCCTAGCCCATCTCCACCTGCTTCAGCTTCTCCTCCATTTCAGTCCTTCTCCCCATTTCAGTCACTACACAATCCTACTCATTTAGCCATCAATGGAGATTACCCTTTGATCCAAGAACTAGGGCACACAAGTTCTGTTTCTCTGGGGCTGGACCCATCTTGTTCAAGGTTGCACCATGGGAGAGGAATTACAGCCTAATCCTATGCATGTCTAAGAAGTAAGTCCCATTGTGTTCAGTGAGACTTACTCCCTGGAAAGTATGGATAGGATTGCGGCCTTAATCAGACACTGAAAATGCTCACTACCAGACTGAGGACTTTTTTCCCATGATGAGGAGGAGGTGGCAATGGCATAGAATGCAGTGGACAAGGAAAGGAGGGTAGGAGACCTTCTCAGTGACTCCTTCCTAGGCCATGCAAAGCACAGGGCCTAGGAGAGGGGGTAAAGGGGGTAATTTGTACCTGGGCCCAGGGTCAGAAAGGGGGCCCAGGAGCCAAAGAAGGGGGCCCAGAAATTTCCTGGAATCTTACATTTTCCAATTTCACGCAGACTCACTGCCCATGTGGGATGCTGGGGGCTTACCGTGGGCATATGGTAGTGGCTACTGACAGAAGCCATACACACCAGGCCCAGGAATGCATACATTCCTTAACAGTGTCACATCTGGGAGGAAATTGGCTGCTCCAGTACCTCAGCTACCTCCAGTAGCTTGTGGACCTGCTAACCATGAAGGAGTGTAGAGGAGCTCAGGGACCCAGCTGTGGGACTTCAGCTGCTGCAGAAGTACACAGTGTACACAGGACACTTTCCATTCTAGTGTGAGTCTAAACCCAATGCTACTAATCTCCTGCAATGATTTTCTATATTTGAAAGGTTTTAGAGAGACTTAGGAATGTGTTTGGTTTTCTGTATGCCGGGCAGGCAGGTAGACCTGAGTTCTGCATTGGGAAGTTTGGTACACCTGGGCTCCAAAGACTATTCTGGCTGTTGCCACTTTCCCCCTACCTGTTCTGCCCCCAATCTGCCCACCCAATTGCTATCCCCCCCCCCCACTTTGTTTCAGCCCCTCCCTCTTTGGGAAGGGGCCCAAAATAAACTTGGTACTCCCTGATAGAATTCCTCTCAAGAGGCCCTGGCAATGCAGGCTCTTGTTTACTAAGCTTCTCACATATGTCCTCATTCAGAGCCCTCAACAGAAACATTTGACGGTCACAAGAAAATTCAATAAGGAATTACAGTTTCAGCCATTCTGAGCATACATTGGAGGGAAAGGTGGGGTAAATTCTTTGACAGATAAAATATAAATATAGAAATAAAAAACATAACTCTTCAGTATGCTGGTTGTGCTACATCACCCACATTATACAGCTGACCTACAACTGTTACCCTGCACATGCCTGATCTCATCTGATCTTGGAAGCTAAGCAGGATCAGGCCTGGTTAGTACTTGGATGGGAGACTGCCTGGGAATACTGGGTGCTGTAGGCTTATACCACAGTCTTTCGAGACTGAAGGTTGCCAACCAACCATTTACTGCTCATGATTCATGGCTTTATTTTATACTCCACCCGCTACCAAAAACAAACCCAAAAAAAGTGCTTGCTTTTATTCAGGGCTTATTTATAAGCATGATCTTATTATGACTGGATTAGGAGACACCTAGATATCTTGTGACAGCTTTTCATACCAGTATCTACTGGACTGAGTCAAAAGGGGGGGGCAATTTCACCAACCATTAATGCTGAAAGGTTCCTCCCTTGGGGGAATTTTTTGGGGACTGCTGTGAAAAGGAACAAAAATGTTTTGCTGTTCTAGTGACCTCCCTCCATCAACATGTAGCTAAATCTGATTGTTAGTACCTTTCTAACATTGTGATGTTCATTGTGATCTCTGCTTTTCTAAGATAGTCAATATAACAAGTCCCAGAAACCTTGCCCACACTCTACATTGATTTCATTTGCTTTCGGAAATACCAACATGCAGCCAAATCCTATTGACTGTGTAATGTTATAACAGCATTATATTCCCTACATGAGCCTTGATTGGCTCAGATAATTCTATGGAAGAAGCCCTAACCAGAAATTAAAAGGCCCAAAGGCAGGAATACAGAAACAGCAAACATTTGCAAAACAACAGCAAACAAAACACACACACACACACACACACACACACACAAAACCACTTAACAAAAAAAGAACATTTAATCATTTTATGGGGTTTAGAAAAAAAATTCCCTTCTAACCTGAAAATCAAAACAAGCAGATATTAAGTGCAGCCCTTTTATTGTAAATCGTTTTGTGAACTTTCTGTTGAAAAGTGGTATATAAATACTGTTAATAATAATAATATTTAGAGAAGTAAACACAGTTTAATTACTTATAAACTGAATAAATCAAGCCAATCATTGCAGATAGAATGAGATGTGTAGTATTTCAACCCTTCTGAGTGAATTTGCAGACAGGGGTGGCTATCCTATACCCACTTTCCTGGGAGTAAGACCCACTGAACACAATGGGACTTACTTCGAAGTAGACATGCATAGCCTTGTGCTGTTTCATTTTTTATTGAGGTTCTCTTGTTTGCCTCCAGGCCCGGAAGGTTACCACAGCAATGTACAAAATGCTAGAACAAAATGCACCACTCTGAATCCAGCCCCCCTTTTATTAAGGGATCAAATTTTACTTTTGCCACTGGTTAAATCTGCAGCAGGAGACCTAGCTCAGCCCCTAAGACCTCCCCTCAGTCATGGTCAGGTGGATGGGCTTGGCAAATGGACAGGACACAGTGAAACCCAGTGGGGTGCTGATGTTCTCCTCCTGACCTCTTCTTCTAACAGAGCCTGGTGTTAGCCAAAGCAGCACTGTCAATCCTCACTGACCTCATTGACTTAACCTGGAAGTCAAGCTTTTCCTGTGAATATGCAGGTTGCACAGGTCATGATGGCAAAGCTACACTGAATGCCCAAGACAAGCCAGTTCCATATGATAAAAACAAGGGTTCCCATTTGGGTGGAAGGGTGCCTTTTACCACACCTTCCCAGGGGTGGCATTGGGAAGTGGGAAAATGGGAAAAATCAAAATTCACGGACTGGACTCTTGGCAAAAACCTGAGAGGCCTGCCACAGATTCCTGTTGTGAGGGATTGGAATGTTCCTCTGTGCACAAACCTTGATCCTGCATACCTTTACCTAGTTCACAAGTCAAGTATTTCTCTAGTGTCCTCAAGTGTTTAATCCAGACCTCTTACTGCACTTCACAGCCATAGAGTGGACTTCCAAGCCTGAAATGACTTAGCACATGGCTGGACTGTACATAGCGCTTTTAGAGAACAAGAAAGTATAAATATCCCTTGAAAACAAGAAAAGGAGCCACTCCACCCTGTCCTTGGTGCCATGTGTTAAGAGATTGTGTAGCGGCAGTAACGATGAATGGCAGTGACTAAGCTGCATTAATGTAATTGAAGGGCAGACCACGTAGAACCTCTCTGGCTTCCCCTGGATGAACTAAGTCTGGAGATAGCAGGCCAGGTTTCCTGCCCTTAAGAAAGAAGGGGTAGAAGAGGCAGGGGCTTGAGAGGGTAGAAGGTAGCACGTGTGGAAAGGAGGGAAGGAGAGGTATGGGGAGGGGAGAGAAGAAGCAAAAGCTAAAAGGGGGAGTCTAGGGCAGGGGTGCCCAAACTCCGGCCTGGGGCCATTTGCTGCCCTCGGGGACCCCCAATTTGGCCCATAGGGAGCTCTCAGTCTCCAATGAGCCTCTGCCCCACCAGACACTTGTGGAGCCCAAACTGGCCCGACTCAACTGCTCTCACAGCAAGTGCTGACTGTTTGACCTCTCGCACGAACTGCAGGCCGAGGGCTCCCTCCACTGCCTGCTGTTTCATGTCTGTGAAGTAGCAGCAAAGGAAAGGCCGGCCTTGCTTCACGCAAGGCCTTTAATAGGCCTTGAGCTATTGAGAGACCTTCATTTAGTTCCATCTCTAATATATTCATTTATGTAAATCTATGTTAATTTATTCAAATTTTAAATGTAAATTAATTCTTTTTTTCCTGCCCCCTACACAGTGTCAGAGAGATGATGTGGTCCTCCTGCCAAAAAGTTTGGACACCCCAGGCCTAGAGAGACAGAAGAGAAATAAAACTGGGACAAAGAATGAGCAGAGAGGAAAAACACGCAGAACCAGGAGAGAGTCAAATCTGTGAAAGTCTAACAGCTATCCTTACAGTATGTTCCGCTACTACGGCTGCTTCTCCACTGGTCTGCTCAGTGCTCCTGCAGGTGCTGCAGCTCGAAAGCCCCATACTGGCAGTAGTGCAATGTGAATCAGTCACCTGTAGGATTTTTGCCAGGAGAGGGATAGGGATCAGGACTGGGTAGACTGGCATGGGACAGGGAATGGTCATGGTGGCACCAGTTTTCTCCACAGCCATGAGGACTAGAAACTTGCTTTTAAAGGGGGGGGAGGTAGCTGAGTTTCTCAAGACACTGAATTCAGGCAGTACCCTGACCTTTCTATACTTTTATGAAACTGCGGCATTCCCACACTCCTGCTTATGGTCGGATGCAGCTGAGGTCAGCGTACAGGAGACCAAAGGTGAGGCTCAGATGAGGCTATTTGGTATCATCAGAAAGGGGGAGTGGCTTCATTTCACAGCTGTGACTGTTCTCCTTTTTCATCCTTTCTTATAGCTTATGAATTTGATCCTGTTTAACCATGAAGATTTAAAATGTCACCTGAGTGAAAGTCCTGATTAAAACCATATCTTGATCACATTTCTTAACGTGCATTTGCAATGCTCTGTTTACTTAAGTATCAACCGTAATTTAAATCCTGCATAACTATATTTGCTCCTTTAAATTCGTTCATTAGGAATAAGCAGTCTTTCTTTGTCTACTGTTTTGTAAATTAGCATAATAAGTAACTAGTTACAAAGATCATTCAGCAACCTTAATGTCTCATTAATTAACCTGTTCTACATGTTGAAAAGGGATGACCATGCACTGAAGATGGCTATGTTCTCAGAATAGGGAAGTAAAACAGTTTTTACTTACCTGCCCCTTAGTCATTTAGGCCGCATTCCGAATCAACTTTCCAGCACTGACATAAGGGCAATGCAACCCCAAAGTAAGGGAACGAACATTGCCTTAACTTCAGGGGGCCTCCGTGACTGCCCCCCGACTGTAGGATGCAGCGCATGCCCCACTGTCACAGCTATGCCAGTGCTGAAAAGTTGGTTAAGATTGCGCCCTTAGTTATTTAGTTATAATAACAAGAACAATAGATGGATTTCGGTGGGAAAGTATGAATTATGTGCTTCACTTCTTGTGATCAATGTAGCATTTGGATTATATGTTGTAATAACTACATATAAAGGGGGGGTTGTATAACATAATATACACCTATACACCATGTACAGTAGGGCTTCGGCTGTGAATTCATTTTTAGTTTATTTTATTTGACGCAATGAATGGAGACCAAACTGAAATGGGTTGCATTTGTTCAATTCAGGTTTCATTTTTTCCTAAAAACTTACCCAATGATCCCTAAATGAGTAAAAATAGGAGTTGTTTTTGTAGCCCTATTCATTTTCTTTTTCTTTTTTTAACTAATTTTTTTATCGTTACTCACATCAGAAGCAGGAGGAAGTTGCTGGGCAGGATAATCTCCTGAAACATGGCACCTCAAACACCCATAACTACTCTAAGATAGTCACCACAGTATGGGTTTAAAAAAAAAAAAAGGGAGTCACCATGAGAAGATGAAGGTTGCCATGTAACAACTACCATTTTCTTATAGTAGCAGACGTGCACATTATGCCATCCCTGGGCATTTATGGGCATTCAGGATGGTGCTTGCCAGGAAATGACTCTGCCTGGCAGCTCCTACTATTGAGACTACTTGGTCATCACCTTGTGTATTCCTGTTCCTCCAATATCAGCAGCCAATGATGTTGCACTAACGGCATTGCACTACGCAGTGGTATCACAAGTCAATGTTCCTACACGTGAGGAAGAGGTCAGCATGGAGGCACCATTTCAGCAGCAGCCCCATGTATGTTTTCCATAGTGTCAGACAGTTGTCCATACAAAGATCCCCCTGATGGATGAAAATCCCTACCCCAGGCTCATGGAAACTTTATGCTCAATACAAATGCATCTGGATCTGCACCAGGACTGCAGTGAATCTTCAGGGCATCCAATACAGCCTCTGTTCATTTTTAATGGTGAGGATGGGATGAGCATTTCCAGCCATGCTGCAACTGAGCATCCTGGACCACTGTCTTGAGCTCTGCAAGCTTGTTGGGTAAGACTATATCTGGATGAAGGCTGATGTGTTTTTCAAAGTACTTTGACACCCCACCCCACCCCCGCCAAGGGAAGACTTTCTCTCTGTGGGGGCAGTGTAGTGCTCACAGAAGCAGAGGATCACTGGAGATAAACAGGTGCTTTCTTCTTTTTAGAGGCACGTGAGGTCAGTTCTTAAGACACAGTGGAGACAATAGAAGTCCTTTTGCCTTTCAGCCTTTCCTCCTGACCACCCAGTAGAGGAAAAATCCCTGAGGTTTTGGAGATTTTGCACTGGGAAAAAAAAAAAGCTGTATGTAAACCGTGTTTCCTGCAAGGGTGCTTCTTAACAGAGAATGTGCAATGTGCTCTCAGTAAACCATTCTCTCTTGTTGCTTTTGTTTTTGTTTTCGTAAATGCCTTTTCACCTCAGTCACCCATTCAAGTGAAATTTACCTCTGAACAAAAGTATTAAACATGATATCAGAGGTTTAGGTGTAAAGAAAGGAATAATTTAAAATATACTAATACGTATGGCTTGTGAGGCAGGAACCTGTCATGTTTGCTTATTTTACTTTGTAAAGCACAGGATACTGATGGTGCCTATAATCAGTTTGCAATTCTTTTGTGATTTTATGATGAATGACAGGGAAGCATTTGAATGGCATCTTTCAAGCACATATAAAAATCAAAGCCAACACTTCTTACAGCCGTCTACAATTAAAGGCAATTTCCACAGTGTGGATTGTCCATAATGGATAATAATTAAAGCTTTGCATGCAGATCTAACCAAAGGATATATCTCCAATCAACTGGGTCTACTAAGAAGATGAAAAGGAAGACAATCACTTGCACAGACCTACTACTGGTACAAGCAATTTATATTTTAAACTAGGACACAAAAAGTAACAGAATTTAAGAGGGGAAACATGTCATCCCACACATGTTGTGGATTGTCCATAATGGATAATAATTAAAGCTTTGCATGCAGATCTAACCAAAAGATATATCTCCAATCATCTGGGTCTACTAAGAAGATGAAAAAGAAGACAATCACTTGCACAGACCTACTACTAGTATAAGCAATTTACATTTTAAACTAGGACACAAAAAAGTAACAGAATTTAAGAGGGGAAACATGTCATCCACTTTGGACATATTGTCTAAATTTAATGACCAAGTTTCCCCAGTATAAACATGGAGATGTGGGGGAGGTTATTTACTCAATTTCTGTTTCCATGTATATCAGAGGAAAATCTGGTAAAAGTACATTCAATTTACAATTGGTAGTACTGTCTACATAATGATTATGCCATTTAAACTGGGTTACTTTTTGCACCAGATAGCAAATCGGCTATTAGAGCAAACATCTTATAAGCATTAACTTATTCTGAGAGTGAAACCCACGTTTTTCCTTGTTAAGTATGCAACTGTGTTCATATGTCCATTCAGTATCTGGAGACATGGAGGTGTGTTTATGTATTTGGAAGCACTATCCTCCTGGGTTCATAGATAGGCATGGGCCGCTTAATGACCTTCCGCTTAATGACGGACTGCATTCACAATGGTGATCAAAGCACAATAAACAGGCTCTTAATGAAGCAACCAGGTCTCCCATAGCCTGCTGCAGAGTGTGTGTTAACACAGTAAAAAGGCTCTTAATGCAAAGAAGAGGCAATACATCTCCCTTAGCCTGAGCAGCCAGCTAGTTCCTGGCAGGGAGCATTTGTTTACACAACAAAGGCATTAGATTGGGCTGAATGTTCGCTTAATGATACATCACATAACAACAGGGATTAGACAACGAATCCCTGTCTTAAGTGTACACACAAAAGTGTACACTTTTGCTGTCCAAGAGCAGACCTGACTTAGAATCTTCTCTCCCTCCCAAATCTTTTAGCCCATCTTCCCACCATTGAATTCTGAAATGGTGCTTTGCCAAATAGCCATTACATTCCCACTCAACACGACACATTTAAAGATTTACACATGGGGGAGTTACTACAAATGTTTTTCAGATCTACACTTTTGCTTTCTTCTTAATACAGCAGTGGAACCTGAGAGTTATTAAGGTTTAAATCCTATTCACATTTACTTGGACCTGATATTAATCTGATATAATGGATTGTACCCAATGGGACTTACCTCAGCATAGGATCAGACCACATAGGCTATATCCAGCCCAAGATAGGTATGTTTAAGCCATCCTGACTGCAATAGGAAAGATTTAAGTGTATCCACTCTTCAATCAATGAATGTCCGTTTCCTTAATTTTGACTCTAACGTGCTCTAAGCAAGTTCATTAATGGCTTTGGTCAAAGCTCCTTTGCAACTTTTCCATCTCTCACAGAAAACACAGGAAGCCAAACAAATGCCAATACAAAAATCACAAATTACAACTGCAAATTTTTCAATAAGGTGCAGCTCTGGTTTTAAGGCAATAAATACAAAACCGCTTTTTTTTTTTAATGGAAGCAGAAAATTCTGCCATAAATACAGTAGGTATGAATGAAAACTCCTGTGAATAAATGCAGGCCCAAAGTTACTTGGAATCTCTGCAGCTGTGTTCTTATCAGGCCAGAGGAAGGCGAAAAACAACAAAAGAGGCTAAGAAGCCCCGGCTGATGCATGGGAAAGCCATTGGCCGGCAATTGTGGCTGCCCTTCTGCTGAGCAAATAGTTCAAACTGTTCATTCCCATCTCCTATTCTCTCCCCGGTACATTGTTTGTGTCCTTGCATTTCATTCTGCAAGGAAGATTGCTCTCTGGGCCTATAAGCAAACAGTCCAGAAAAAGAGCCAACTAGCTGCCTCTTTTCCCTGGAGAACTAGCATTTTTAGTTCCAGCTCCAAGCTGTCAACGAGCTGGAGAGTTAATGTCAGTATCCTGAATTAATTACTTTAAGCTGGAGCAGCCAAAATGTGCCACCAAATGTCCAGAAAATGTTTATTAATAATGTTTCCTTTTCTGTTTGGGGGATTTTTTTTTGTTCCAAGCTGTCTTTCGCATACGGTGCCCCCCCTTTTCTGCCTGAACAGCCTGCCTCACTGTAGGTTACATTGGCTAAATGCAAAGCACTTATGAGCATTAAGAACAGCTCACAAGGTATCATCCGACACAGAGAGAAACACTTACATGTTCCAGGCCCACAGCTGTCATTGTCATCCTGTCAGAAATTCGACATTAGAGCCTTGACTATAGGAACGAAGTGATAGATGAGGGTGTTAGGAGGAAGCAAGATCATGTTTACACATAAATATCTCTGAAAATTAACCCCAAAATGGTGTGGAAATTACAAAGGGAGAAAAAAAAAACCCACATGAATGGTAAATGGATTTTGTGTTTAAACATGCTATGTTTTAAAGTGCTCCCCAGTGTGAATGGCCCTCTTTAAGAGAATGAAATAATAAACCAATTTATATACCAATAGAGAGCTGAGATCCTGAGTGCCGTTGTGTAAATTTTCCCCCTTGACTTTTCATTATCTACCTGTGCAAAATCAATCTATATGTATGGGATCAACATACAATTGGAGAGATAAAAGACGAAATAAAATGTGCTTTGCATATCCTCGAGATAACAGGCGCTGCTCCTCATTCTCCTGTTTTCCGGGCAGATGCGTTTTATTTTAAAAATCAGGTTGTAAAGGTAAAAGAGAAAGACAGGGCGGTGTGGTAAGTGTTTACTTTTTTGCCCGAAATATTGATTCTGTTAAATGAACTGTGGTTAATAAGTAACCGAAGAGATACCAGCTCGGTTTTGCCCACAATTTATCTGTATCACAGGAGAAGGAAAAGTGCCTCTCTTTTTTATTTTTATAGGGTACATTGCATTATTTTTAAAGGAAATGTCTATAAAATACAAGTTATGAGCACAAAAGCACTATTAAGTCCCAGTAAGTGCAGTGCAAGACCTACACAGACATTCTTAAATATCTACCTTTGAGCTAGAGGAGAAGTGATTAATTTTGCCCTCCATTGTAGGCACATTCTAACTAATGGGATACTATCAGGGAATAGGGAAATGTTATACCTCCATTGTGCTCAGCCTTCTAAAACCCTAGAGCACTTTGGAAGCTCTGCCCAACACCAAAAATGTATGAAGGATAAGCACTCGAGGCCAGTTCACACATGCATGTTCACTGCTCATCTAGTGGCAGCCTGTTTACATGCACCAAAAATTAGAGGTCAACATCACAGGTAAGTGGTTCATATCTGCAGACAAAACCTACACTTCAGTAGGTTCAGATCAACTGCAAGCCATTAAATGTTCAGTAGTAAAAACAGAAGAAATCAAGAGATGTACATGGCATGTATTTGTGAACACCGCCATTAAGGATGTTCCTTATACAGAGTCAGACCATTGGTCCACCCGACTCAGTACTGTCTATGCGATGTTCAGCTCTCCAATTCCTGGGTTTCAGACAGGGGTCTTTCCCAGCCCTACCTGGCGTTGCCAGGAATTAAACCTGAGACTTCCTCTATGCAAAGTATAAGCTCCACCACTGAGCTTTAGCCCTTTTATCTGTCTTCTTCTTAAGGGTACAAATATCAAGATAATGCAGGATGAATTGTTGCTTATAACATATTTTTGTGAGGACCCATCCATGCATGCCAATATTGGTGTGGGTATTTTCCAAGAGCATGGGCCCACAACATTGTGATATGTATCTAAATAGTGGAACCATCTAGGTAGGACAAATCAGGCCACATCATCTTTCCTACCCATAACAATTAGGTGGGAAAGATCTATTCAGTAGGCCCCACCCTTGTGACACTGGTATTTCAATACATATTGTAGCGGCATTGGTTGTGGCCAGGGAGAAGAAGTTCCCACACCGCAGCTACTAGATGTGAATGGGGCCCAATACATGTGATTTATCGTTGCTGGAACTAATATCCTGCGCATGCCTGATCTTGTCTGATCTCGGAAGCTAAGCAGGGTCAGGCCTGGTTAGTATTTGGATGGGAGACCGCCTGGGAACACCGGGTGCTGTAGGCTTGTACCATAGTCTTTCGAGACTGAAGGTTGCCAACCAACCAACTAATATTCCAGCAGTAATTCCTGCCTAGAGGCAGACGCAAAACATGTTCTAGAAGTATGTGAAGCCAAGTGCTTCCAGAATGTCAGCAGAGAGGCCAGACCATGCCCACATAAGGCGGTGGGTTAGTTGGCGGGGAAGGGGAATGGTGTGAGGGAAGGCAGAACAAGGCAGAATGGGGGAAGCACATGGGGCTTGATGAAGGTGAGAGGGTGTGGCACCTGGTTTGGGCCACTTGTACCAGGTGCATTCACTCCTACAGCTGCTGGGACACCCCCTTTGTCTCCTCAGACTTGCACCAGCTAAAGAACTGGTGAAGGTCTAAGGAGACCCATAGGAGACCATGGCATAGCAGACTAGGATAAGTTGAACTTTGCCCTACTTCCCTGTCCCTTACTATCATGGCATATACCACCCTCCCCCCAGCAAGATACAGCTCAATCCTCTTTGGTGCAGCTCCAGTGGCAGCAGGAAGAAAGGATAGGATTGGGCTGCAAATCATGTATAAAGAACAAATATTTCTTCTCTTCCCTCTTATGTTTACGGTTGACTAAGGATTTTAATCAAAATGAGCGTTTGTGAGTGCAGTGCTACATAAATGATAGTTCTTCCAGAAAGTATCTTGTGGCAACTTAAAAACTATTGCATGAATTCATGGGCTAGAGCAGAGATTCCCAAACTGTCAGCCATGACTCCCTGGGAGCCATGGAAACCAGACAGGGGCGCCGCAGAATTCTCACAAAAAACTCACCACCCTATACTGTATATAGGATTGTAGCCCTAATGGGAGCAGCGACCAATGTCCCAGTAGATCAAAAGAGCTGCTAGTCGCAAAAGTTTGGGAACCACTGGACTACAATTTTGCACCTAATGACATAAAGGTTCATGCCAAAATAAATTCAGATGAAGTTATGCTGAGCCAATTGTGTGTGCACTCAGCAGTCAGAACAAAGTCTGTGCAAATCCCACACACCTAACGTGTAATTATTTTCTGATTGGGAATACATGAATACCAGCCCCAGTAACTGGATCAGAAAATGATCTGGGTTGGTAGTACACTAAGGGTGGGGGGGGGGCTGTAACCCTGAAGTTCTGATTGGTCAGCATTTGGCCACTTCCAATTGGGTATTCAAAATTCTCTCCAAGAGTCTTCACTGGCTTTACCTATGGTGTCTATAACCATGTAACTATGCTCAGTAGCTTTGTTGTTATGATTGGGTATGGGGGTTTAAAGTCAAAACAAAATAAAAGGGGCAGCAAGGCCAATGAGAGTGGTTGGTTGGTTGTGGCTAAAAACTGAGTTGCAGTGTTTCCAGGAAGAAATGGCAAAAGACGCAAAGACCAAGCAAAAAGCTTGTGACTGATCGCTGAAGCAGGTGGAGAGAGAGCTTAAGGAAGCCTTCCTAGAAACTCTTCTGAACAAAGAGCCAGAAGCCATGGCACCTTCCGTGATTCAGCTGGAGCACACGTGCCTTTGGAAGACTTTGGGAGTCACAGCCAGCTCAGAACGCATTAGCCTATATGAGAAGTTTTGACTTTTTGCTGCAATGTGCATGACTTTACACTTTGCATGCACACTGAAACACATCTACCAGTATGCTGCCCATTCGTCCAGCTTGGAGAGATCCTACTGGAGCTCCTCACAATCACTTCTGGTCTTCACCACCCAGAAAATTTTAATGTCATCCACAAACTTGGCCACCTCACTGCTTATCCCTGTCTCCAGGTCATTTATGGACCAGTTGAAAAGCACCCATCGCAGAACAGATCCCTGGGGCTCACTGCTTTTCACCTTTCTCCACTGTGAAAATTGCCCATTGACACCCACTCTCTGTTTCCTGGTCCTCAGCCAATTCTTAATCCATAGGCAGACCTGCCCTCTTATTCCCTGACTGTGAAGTTTTCTCAGCAGCCTTTGGTGAGGGACCATATCAAACACCTTCTGAAAATCCAGATATAAAATATCCAAGGATTCTCCCACATCCACATGCCTGTTGACCTTTTCAAAGAATTTTAAAATGTTCATGAGGACCAAGGAGAATAGCTGACCCAAGCTCACCCAGGAAACTTCATGGCTGAGCAGGGATATGAACCTGGATCTTCCAAGTCTTAAGTCCATTTCCCAAACCGCTATACCATCCTGACCACAGATTAACATCAGCTTGCATTATCACTCTCACTCCTATGCCTTACCAGGGTAAAGGTTTTAGTACAGTATATAGTGGCTCTGTATAGATAGTAGAGGGGAAGATGGAGGGACAGGTTTTTGTAGAAGTAGTCCTTCCCCCACTAACTTTAAAAAGGAATTTCTTACACACTGTTAAAGTGGGTGGGATATTTGTTTTCCCTCATGCTATTGTTCAAAGAATCTGTGAGATGGTTAACAGAAAGGGTGAGTTCTCCCTGACCTGGATATTTTACTCATCTCCCCCACATACAGATTGTCTTCCATATGGCTATTTTATGCCAGCTATCTGTATGGTTGTATGCCAACTACAATACTGTAGTCCAGGGCTTTTCAAACTGGGGCATCGCGACGCCCCAGCCTATGAGCCCTGGCTTCTGCCCCCTTAAGGGACAGGGGCAGCCTGGAGGCAGGGAGAAGGCAGCGGCGCAATCCCCAGGATCATGCCACCCAGGGGGGCTGCAGGGGCTTGGGTGCACTTACCCAAGCCTCCTGCAGCCTCCCCAGGCTGCGGGGAGCCCGGCGCGACCTGCAGTAGGGTTCTCTGCAGCAGTGAAAATAAATGCGGAGTGATCGTGCTCCACTTCCGCTTTAGAGAAGAAACTCCCAGAGAGTTTGAGAACCACTGCTGTAGTCAAATATTGTATGCCAACAAAAATACTGTGGTCAAATACTAAATATCGCTGAATGCCAGATGTTAAATATTGAAACTGAATACGATATGTCATCAAAATCCCACATTCAAACATTTAGGCTGCAATCCTACGTACACTTACCTGAGAGCAAATTCCATTAAACTCAATGGGACTAGCTTCTAAGTTGACATGCATAAGATCACGCTGCCCAAAACTGAATAGCATGCATAAAAATTCACAAAGAAGAATGCTTTGAGGGTTGAAATTTGTGGAGAAAATTTGTTTCAGCTCTGCAGTATCTGTGCTAATACATATAAACAGCTTGCATTTTAGACTGCAGACTTTCCCATCCCAACTATAAAGAGAAGCCAAGAAGATGATTCTAGGGTGGTGATTTCCAAATGGTGTAATGCAACAGAGCTGCTAATTTGTACATCACAAAAAAAAAATGAATTAATTTTAAAAATGGTAAGCTTCCTGTGAGCCTACAGGACTACACACATTTGTTGTCTTAAAGGTTAGGCCTATTCTTGGGTCTATTTGGGGTGCTGAATCAAAAAATGGCATTGATTTTGCCAGATTGGCTCTAACTTGGGTGGTACAGCATAGCCACCTTATATGCTGATTCATGCAGATTCCTCATGAAGAAGCCAACACCATGGCGTCCTCATGAGGAACCTGCTTGAATCAGCATATAAGGTGATTATGCTGTACCCCCAAAACTAGAGCCAGTCGGGCAAAACGGATACAGTTTTTGGATTCAGTACCCCAAAACTATTCTAAATTCATTCAAATGTCCTTGGCAACTAAAAAGCGGGTATTTTTGTATGCCTCTGTAATAGTCAATTTGATTTCAAATCAGTTTTAATTTATAGTGTGTCACTCTTAATCCAGGACAAGTGTGACACAGGGCAGTTTGGTACTGATGTCACTTCCAACACTGTTGCAGATGATGGTCCTATGTGGATCTCACTCATCAGCTAGTTCTCAGATGCCTTGTGCATCACCACAAGGCAAGTTGTTTCCTTCTGACATCTCTTGCAACATAGAAAATTGGCATGCCATGGGAAAAGGTTCTAGCCTAGCATCTCCAGTCCCTCACATGGTAGGGATTTTTTTTAATCCATAAGGAATGTGCATAATAGTGGACCACTTGATCATATGACCCCTACCAGCAATCTGAAATGCCAACACAAGCTAAGATTGAGCATAGTGAGAAGGCCTAAAGTGCTGCTGCTTTGTGTGTGAAGAAGTGGGTCTTTTTTTTCCCTCCCATGGGGAAGCATTGAAACATGCAATAGCAGTGATGCAGTTTGAATTGTAGTTTAGTACAGCTGTGCCACTTGATCTGATTGATTGTATAGCAGTTATCCTGTTCACTTTCAGTCCATGTAATAAATCTACTCTCAGACCCTGTACTGAAAAGAGATGTACAGAGGGCTGCATGGAAATAAAGGCAGCACAGAGGTCGTGATGCTACTAAGCTTTAATTTCATATTTTGAAAGTTAACTGTCTGTTTCACCCCAGTGGATAAAGGAATGCACTTTTGAGATAAGAAGCTCCTTCCATAAGAATTGCCGGGGCATTGAGACTGCTTGCCATGGTGGAAGTAGTCAAGCTAATCTAGGCACACAGACCTCAAATTAAAGATTTTGAGGCTTGCCCTGTTAATTTGCTGCATGTTGGGTGTATTTAGAGCCTGCATTTGATTTTCACTGACGTTCTGTGTGTGGAATACGTGTGAGCTTGAGGAAGTAGAGTTAGGGCAGGCATGTGGAAGAATTTCCTAGTTGTAAGGGATGTCTGGCATTGGAATAGGGCAGTGTTTCTCAAACTGTGGGTCAGGACACAGTAGGTGGGTCATGAGCCAATTTCAGGTGGGTCCCCATTCATTTCAATATTTTATTTTTAGAATATTAGACTTGATGCTACCATAGTATGTGATTGTATTTGGGGAAAATTATAGACTTGTACTTTTAACAAGCTACTATGCATATTCTTTTAACAATGATAGTCAATGGGACTTACTCCTGGGTACGTTTGGGTAGGATTGCAGCCTAGGATTGTTCAAAATTTTCCTGCTTGATGATGTCACTTCCGGTCATGACATCAGTTCTGGTGGGTCCTGACAGATTCTCATTCTAAAAAGTGGGTCCTGGTGCTAAATGTGTGAGAACCACTGGAACAGGGCTCTCACACATTGGAGGTTTTCAAGCAGCAACTGGAAAGCCAATTGTCAGGGAAGCAGTAGCAGTTGCCTGCAGTGAGCAGGCCGCTGGACTAGATGACATCAAAGGGCCTTTCCAACTCTCACAGGAGCCAATCTATATGCACACTTTCCTAACAGTAAGCCCATTGAAGTCAAAGGGATTTGCTTCTGAGCAGACAGATTTTGTTTAAGATTCTGCTCTAACATTCTACAATATGATTCTGTGATCACTGGTGGACTTTTTCTGATGGATCACCTCCTTCCTGGAGTGATTCTTGCAAAGAACGCAGGGCTGAGTCTAGCTTGGCCTCATCCAATAACAAATTTCTAACGTTTTTAAGCAAGAGTGCAGTCTCAGGATCCTGTAACACACTTGAAGTGTGCCTTAAAGGTTAATAAGAAATTATTAGCAATAATAATAGCAATTTTCTACCAGTGTGCCATGGCACATGGGTAGGCTGCCAGTGGTCCGCAGGTTTGGGGGAATCCTATTTATTAGTAGGGCAACTGGGGGGTATTGTTGGAGGAAATTTAAAAAAGTTTCCTCTTCAGGGGGAAGCAGAGTAGCTTAAGCAGTGGACACCCCCCTTTTGGGTATCACCCCAGGGAACCTCCCTCACCCAGCTGACTGCTAATCAATAAAAAAAGACAAAGAGACAATGGCTTGTTAAACTTGCAAAAAGAAGTTATTTACTTACAGTTCCATTGAGTGTATATTTACAGCATCTGATTAGGATCAGAGGTTCAGCTAACACTTAGCAAGGCCCTGGAGCTGCCTTGCCCTGCATGCCTTGTGCTCAAGATGGCCTGGGCATCAGAGCCCTGGTGTGTGCATCTTAACAGGTCAGAGAAGTGCTCAGAGGAGACGGGAAGGATAAAGGGTTAGGACCACACCACACAAGGATCACAGAGAGAACAGGTAGAAAGGTCAGAGTCACTGGCCCATAGCTTGACCCCTTCTGGACAGCATCCTGCCCCGTTTGGACAGCAGATGGAGTTGCATCAACTCCAACAGGTATGAGCTCTCAGCTGCCTGTGTGGTGTGCCTTAGCAGTTGCAGAAAGAAAACTGATGGTGTGCCTTGACAACTTTAGTGCTTGGTCAGTGTGCCCTGAGATGAAAAGGGTTGACAATAGCTGCTTTAGGGCCCAATGCTATAAAATTTTCCAGTGCCAGTGCAGCTGTGCCCATGGGACGCGTGCTGCATCCTGCGGTGGAGAGGCAGTCCCAGAGGCCTCCTCGAGGTAAGGGAACATTTGTAACCTTACTTGGGCCTTCATTGCACCTGCACCAATGCTGGAAAGTTGGATAGGATTGGGCCCTTAGACAGTTCAAGCTCACCAATGGACCACAGGGATTCTGGTGAACTGGCTGACCCTGGTGAGCCCATGGGTCATTCAGGAAGCTAAGCAGGCCTTAAGCATTGGCTGAAATGCAGGCAAGATGGACCTGGAATCCCATTGTCCGTTTTTTGGCTCAGGTCCCCCAAAGAACAGAAAAAGTGTGCCTGTGTGTGAGTGGGTGGGTGGTGGGGGGTAAATTCGCGAATAACAAGTCAGTTACTAATGAGCTAAGTCACCGCGCACTGACTGATGAGTGGCAGCAGCAATTAGCCTCCCAGTAATTAAACGGCGTTTATGGGATTAACGCCCCGCGGTTGGAGACAAAGCGCAGACACGATCGGGACGCGCAAGGAGCCCCGAAGCGTCGCCTGGCTCTGAATTTCCTTTGTTTGTTTTGAAATCAGACAAAGGACACCGACAAGAATGTCAATTTCGCGCCTTGGCGGGCGGCTGATCTCCTTGCCTCCCAGCGAGATGGTGGCTGCCTTCTCGCACAGTCCACGTACGACGGAGCAATAAACGGGGCGATCTCTGTTCTACCGGCTGCTTATTACTTCTCCAGGGCTGATAAAGCGTCCATTCCCCGCTCATTTCCACGGCGGCTGGCGGAGAAATGTCAACAGAGAACTTCCTGGGCATCGCACCCGAGTCGAGTCCACAAGGAAGCGCGGGTGGCGGGGAGAAAGAGCGATAAGAGGGCCAAGAAGTCATTCATCGCAACCGGTTCATCTTTCTGTCGGCTCCAGCAGATGCACTTGTGGCCCGCCAGTCTCCAAACATCAGCAGGGTTACAATCCTAGCCATGCTTTCCTGGGAGTAAGCCCCACTGACTGTAATGGGACTTTCTTCTGAGTAAACATGCATAGGATTGGGCTCTGAGGCTGCAAGCCTAGCCACACTTTCCTGGGAGTAAGTTCTATTGACTATAATGTGACTTACTTCTGAGTAAACGTGCTTAGGCTTGGGCTGTGGGCATTAAAGTCCCCACCAGGGTTTTGCTGGCTTTTTTTTTTTGTTTGTTTGTTTCTTTTAAGTGGGGAGGGGGGGAGAAGGGACGCGGTCCGACAAAAGGTTACTGTCAAATCTGGTGGATTTCAACCACCGGTTAAGTAGATGCTTAAACGGAAATCTCCAACTGAAATCGGTAGGACGTGCAGCCCAGTTCCATGCATAAGTTTACTTGAAAGTAAGTCTGCTGTACATACCTGGGAGCAAGCCCCATTGACTTTCATGGGAGTAGATATGCATAAGACTGGGGTCTAGCCTACTCAGAACTCCCACTGTAGTCAATGGGGCTTACTCTCAGGTAAGTGTGGATAGGATTGCAGTCTCAGGGCTCAATCCTATCCAACTTTCCAACTCTGATGCATCCGTGCCAATGGGGTGTGTGCTTCGTCCTTTGGGCAGTCATGGAGGCCTCCTCTATGTAAGGGAACATTTGCTTCCTTACCTCAGGGCTGCATTGCAGCTGCATCGGTGCTGGAAAGCTGGATAGGATTGGGCCCTCAGTCTCCCTCGATACAATGGAGTTGATTCAAGTGCGTGTTCTCGGCAATATTAAAAGGGCTAAAGTTGGCTGGATTGGGCAGACACCATATTGTTAAAGTGCTGTATAAATGTACTACCGACGTGTTAAGCGCTGTATAAATGACATTTTTTTTAAATATCGTGAGGACAGAGAGGCAAACTTCGCTACTATTTATTCGCAGGAGGGACTTGCAACAAAATGTTGCAGCTCTCCAACACTGTCGCCCAATGGCTGTGGAAGGAGGATCAAGCAGACTAAAATGCCGTCCACCCACATCCGGAGCCCTTTAGTGATGCTATCTCTTCCCCCCGGGAACCCCATCCCCACCCACATGCACCATCTCAACAAGCTGTGGTTCCTGAGGGCCGCTGAGATAGTTCACTCTGTTGCGGGCCCCCACCTTGCTTATTCTTTGACGCATTGCCGCGACCCTAGGCAGTGCCTCGAGTTTGGGGTTGGTCTCGTTTTGCTTGCGGTCTGCTGGGCACTCCGCCACCTGAGTAAGCACGTCGTCTCCGTAGTTATTCCAAAGCAGCCTTGATCTTCCGAGAAATTACTGAGGTTAGGGCCTGAGCACGCCTCTCTGGAGAAGAGAGATGTCCACCACCGGTTGGAGTCATGTTCTCTCTCATTCGCCCTTCGTCACTGGGATGGACAGAGGAGTCGCGATGAGGGGGCGCACTCGAGATCGCTTGATGCACTGATAGACACTTTCAACGACCTTGAACCACTCCATCGTTGTTCGCCATCGCTTGAGAGTTGCGGGAATGGTGGCTTCTTTTTTTGCAAGAGACACTCAAGGAAGTTGACTGGTGTATCCCCGTCCTGGGAAGTTCCATGGTAAAGGTGGCGCCAAACTGGACTGGGGACCAGGTGGGCCAACACTCAGACAGGAGAACCAGCACTCATGTGCCCTTCGCTGAGGGCATGACTAGTTCCCGTTGGAACATCGAATAGGACCGTTTTTATATTCCCAATATGGTTAAAGAAGAGAATGGATGGATTCCCTCACCATCAAGACGTAACTCTGGTACATTCCAGTGGTCATGAATGTCTGCCCATCTACTCCACAAGGAAGGAATTTGGGTTCATTGCACCCTAATAAGAGGGCTTGGGCTTGTGGGGATATCCATCACTACCCCTCCTCCAACCATTTTCTACACAGCATAAGACACCCATTCATTGTGCAGTTTTGCCAGCTTGAATACAGTACAGCACTCTTCCAGTTTGGACTTCTTTTAGCTCCTGTCCCGAACAGAAGGTTTAGAATTCAGTGGAAGAGTGTTTTGCAATCTCTTGTTCCTCCGCGTAGGACTGGAAACTTTTCCCGTTCGGTACCAAACCCTGGAAAGCCACTACCAGTCAGCGGAGGTGTGGCGGAGCTGGATCAAGAGACTGTTTCAGTGCAAGCCAGCGTCATATGTTCACCCACCTCCTAGTCCTTGTGGAAGATATTTAGGGCCCAGTCCTATCCAACTTTCCAGCACTGATGGTGCCAATGGGGTCTGTGCTGCATCCTAAGGTGGGGGGGGGGGAGCAGTCAAGGAGGTCTCTTACCTTACCTTGGGCTGCGTTGCTGCATCGGAGCTGGAAAGTTGGAAAGGACTGAGCCCTTAAAATTTTTAATCAATTTTATATTAGGTCTATAATAGACTAGACCAGACTATAGACTATAGACTATAGGCAGCCAGAGTCCCTATTCCTAGGCCACATCCTCCTGGACTTTCAAGCTTTGCTTGTAACTTGCACAAGGGCAGTTGTCCAGCAACTGTTACCCTGCACATCCCCGATCTCGTCTGATCTCGGAAGCTAAGCAGGGTCAGGCCTGGTTAGTACTTGGATGGGAGCCCGCCTGGGAATACCGGGTGATGTAGGCTTATACCATAGTCTTTCGAGACTGAAGGTTGCCAACCAGTTGTCTAGCTCTGTCCTATGACAATTCACACAGGAGGCCCTTGAGACGTCGCCAGAGCCCCTTCTCATAGGTGGTGAGGTGGTGGAATGCTTCTTGGCGCCCTCCAGCCAGCATCGAATGCAGACACGAAACCAAACCAGCTTGTCAAGGCTAGAAAATCGAGGAGCTGGTTTTCTGCGTTCGGGGAATTGTCGGGCGCCCAGGGACGCTCATCAGGTGAGCCCCTCCCTCACCGCACCCTGAAGAGCTGCAGCTCAGACAGGGTTGCCCACCTCATCCGCTGCTACTTGTGAGAACTCAGCAGTGAAGATCCAATCTGCACCAGGTTGTCCGAAAGATTAACAACGTCGCTCAATCTCGTTTGGCGGGTAAATTAAATTAAGCGGGACTATAATTCACTGTCGCCGATGAACAGGCTTGGGGAAAGCAGTGGCTCTCCCGAGAGCAGTTAAGAGAAATCAAGGAGAACGTAATGAGATCAGAGGATACATGAGTGTGCAGTTAAGTCCATATTGGCGCCCCTACAGACGCTAGTAAAAGGAACATGGAGAAGAGGCATCCTGAACTTGCGCCTGACACATACCCCAATCCTAAACACGGTAGAAAGAGTCCTGCGGACACTCCTGAGCAAACCTCATCTTGGGGCGGCGGGATGCCTCTCTCCGGAGGTGGTATCTAGTTTGACATGTGCAGGCATCACCTACATAGAAAAAGGTAATTTTCTTCCCTGCTGCTTCAGGTTTATCGTATGTTCAACCAATCAGTGCAGATTAAATTAATTGAACAAAAAAACTTCAACAGGAGTCGTTGACTTCTTGATTTCTTGAACGGGTGTCCGACAAAGAAATGAATTTTTTTGCCTTTCCCAAAAGGCACCAGAAATTGGAGGGAACAAAGAACGGTAGTGGTGGCTTCAAGTGTTCTAAGCGAGCTTCGTATTCCAATTCAGTCGTTTTCATTCCTTTTTCGTCTCAGGGCACACTGACAAGGCACTAAAATGGCCAAGGTACACCATCCGTTTTTGGACAATTGACAAGCCACACTACGCTGCCAATGGGGGGCTCACATCCCCCAACGGCCCTACCAATAAATGACCCTCTCCCAAATTCCAGTGGCACAGCTGCGAACCATTCGCGGCACACCAGTGTGCCATGGCACAGTGGTTGAAAGTGGCTGTCCCAATTGTTGAGTAGTAAAACCTGAAATTGGGGCTCTAAGAGCCTTTCCTTAGAAATAAATCCCCTTAAGACCAAAACCAGGAGGAATGGGTGCGAGAAAAGTTAAGGAGGTGTCAAGTGCACTGATTCAGTGCTGGCAGAGAGGGGAAGGACATGCTTAACCTTTTCCACTGAAATCAGTGTGGCACTTGAGGTAGACTTGTTAAGGGTCGACTTGAGGACCTTTGGGTGAAAGAACCTCATCTATCCCCGGTCATTTGGCTAGTAGGGAAGGCAATGGCACGACCAGCTCCCCCAAACTGAAGCGATCCCCGTCTAATAGGGTGTCTTTTGACTCTTCTCAGAATGTTGCTATCCTCCCACAAGGAGATCTTGGATGCCCCTTATAAAAGGGCCTTATTCAGTCTCACGCTTCCATAGCAGGTCATCTTCTTCATCTCCCATCCGTAGAGTGTGCATCTGGGGGGGGGGGGTCCTATTTTGACTGCGTGTACCGCTAATTCCAGCCGTGGCTTTGCTGCAGGCGACTGGCAACTAGATTCCAGCCTCGTATCGTCTGAAAGGAAACAAGTCCGAGGGGCGGGCTGATCTGGGTAGTACTAAAACTAAAACGACTAAAAAAAGAGAAGCGCAGCTCCGTCCTCGGCTCATTGACTCACTGAAGTGTCCACGTGGTTATCCCGCAGGATTGCAAACATAGAAAAAGTCCGTGTGGGCAAAGGAGAGTTCGGAGATCTGTCAATATTCCACCGATTTCTGCTTGAGGTTCACACTTGCACCAGAACCGGGTCAAACACTGGTCTGGCTTGGTCCAGTTCCTAATTGTGTTCTGCCTGAGGAAACAGGGAAAGGAAGTGGTGTGGTTTCTGGGTGAATTCGATTTAAAGCAGCAATCCACTTTCCCTTGCCCGCTCTTGAATTCGGAGTCTGGCTGGGTAACCAGTAGTGCGAACTACTGCGCCTTGAGTGCTCTCCTTGGGACCAGGTTATCCGCTACGGCCTGGTCGCTCCAGGTTGATTAACGGACATAGTTATGTTATGTCCCAAAACATAACTATGTGCTCAGGATTAGAATCACTATGGTAAGGGTGTGGCCTTCATCCAGGGTGAGAATCGTCCTGGCACCCGAGATTTAAGTCGCCTTTGAACCACTTTCGTGCTCTTCACGCTGAACAGAACGCGGAAGAAAGACATTTGTAATGCAAATTGACATTTCGGCCAATGGAGGTTTTACATTCATATTTAAAGCGCATATACACCTCTCTCTCTCTCTCTCTCTCTCTCTCTCTCTCTCTCTCTCTGTGTGTGTGTGTGTGTGTGTGTGTGTATACGTGTATGAATATATATAGTGTGTATGTTTATAGTATATATATATACACAATACACAATTCATGTGTGTGTGTGTGTGTGAGAGAGAGAGTGAGAGAGAGAGAGAGAGAAGGCGATTTCTACCTGGGCCTAGAGAGTCTTTGACGCTCATCAGGCCACGTGTTCACATTAAGGCTGAGTTGCTGTCCTTCTTCTCCCGGGTCTTCCACAGGACAGCCTCTGCGCGCTAGAATCCAGGTCCATTGAAAAATGGCCGCTTGGAGGGCTTCCTACTTTCACACATGCGCACGAGTAAGGCGTGTCCCTTGTCTCAGTGTCCTGGGCCGGGAGGATTCTGCAGATCTAGCCTATCGACTGGAGGGCCAACATCCCATAATGAGCCAAAGGCATCTATTTCCTTGAGGCGCTGCTGGCAGCGGGATCCTCCCCTTGGCTTGCCGTGGGATTTGCATTTCTGCCTTTCTTTCAAGAAGCACTTTGTTAGCATTCAATTTCATGCTTGGCTTCTACTGTCAACAGGAGCCTAATCGCGGCTCTCCCTGCGTGCGCACTGGCCCTGAACCAGCCGAAAAAATGCCGAGCGAGAATCACGCCTGCCTGCCGTCCAACCGCAGCGCCTATCAGCGCGCTCCACCTGAAACCGAGCTCTGCAAGACGGAGCACGTCCCCGCAGGCTTCGCCACTTTTGCGCGCTGCCTGTCCGCGGGGCGCCCGCCGGAATCCCTCCTTAACCCTTTCGCCGCCCGCCGCCTGCCTGGCGGGCAGCCGCCTTTCCGTCAGCGTTGAGCTGCGGATCTTAACTACTCCTGCTCGGAAGTAAGTCCCGCTGGAGTCAGAAAGGCTTACTCCCAAGGAAACGTGCAGAGAACCGAGCTCAGGGTGGCCACTAGCAAAAGAGGACCAGGCAACCCAAAATGTAGGACATCCCAGGAAAATGTAGGGCACCACAAAATAAAAGCTAAAAACACTCATGAGTATGGATTTCATAGGGTTAACTTAAACAACCTATTACTTATTAATACATTTAAAACCATATTGCATATAATTTGTTGATTACAAGAAGGCTCTGCGCAGCCTGCTCACAGGGAAAAGGAGGACATTGAAGTTCTCTTCAAGTTCTCTTCAAGGACATGAGGCTTAAAAAGAGGATATGACCTGGAAAAAGAGGACATCTGGTCACCCTGACTGAGTTGAGCATGCTTGCAATGCTTTTAAAGTAGGCTTGCTGCTGAGTTGGTAGTAAATTCCCCTTAAATCAGTGGGATTTACTTCTGAGTAATACACCGTAGGCTTGGGCTGCATGCTAGTCTATGCTCCTGGCAAGTGTGACGAATTCACCCAAAGCATCCACTGGATCAGCTTTTGCCAAGAGATCTGCATACTTCTATATCGTGTTGTAAATAAAGGAGGACCTTGCTGTCTTCAACCTGTAACAAAAGGGCATCAAAGTTTGAGTACTGTGGTTTTATCCCTTAGAGTGTGTAAATTACAAAAGCTTAGACGCAAGCACACCTATGGGTGCCAGAAAGAAAATCCCACTGACTCCAATAAGTAATTGGACATAAGATTGAGCAGTAAGGGTAAGAGCAGTAAGTAACCTGCCTGGGAGTTGAGATTGAATTCATTGGGATTTACTTTCAAGAAGACATGCCTGTCAGGCCGGAGCAAGAGCCCTGAGATCTAAGATATCAGTTCCTCAACCCTATTACAGCAAAATGCAAAGAGGATTCTTGTGAGGCTTTAAATACTAGCAGTTGTGGAGTGGGCTCTAGTCCAGGAAAGCTTGTACCACACCAAGCACAAGCCTACACATGTTCACTGAGAAGTCAGTCCCAGTGCGTTCCGGGGTTCTTACTCCCAAGTACCTTAGACAGGCTTGTCCCTGAAATTGGTACACCTTTAACATGCCATTTAAAAAAATCTTTGTTTTGTTTTGTTTTTCAATTGAGAAAAGCTCAATTATACAGAGGCCTACTTATTGGCTCCCAGGTTCATCGTCTGTCCTGGAGACTCTTCTCACCAACTTGCTCACAGATGGTCCATGGCAATTTCCCACAAAAATGAGGGCTGTGGCTCATTATCTGTTTTACAATCTCGACTTCAGTGTTTTACTCCAACCCAACCGAACAGATGAGTGTCACCATTCTCAGGTCAGCAGTCCTTTGTATGTTTCAAATACAGAGTAGATGGAACTGACATTCATTAGGACTTACTGCTGAGTAAACACACATAGGATCCTGTGTTCTGTTGATGGTTGATGAGGCAACTCACTTATCAGAAGTAAGCTTTCAAGTTCAAAGAGGCTTACTCTGGAGCCAGTGAGCTCAGGATCAAGGCACTTAACCTGCAAGACAGATGGATAGAGGTGTTTGAAAATGGTGGTATTTATTTTACTCAGAAGTAAGCCCATTGTTTTCAGTAAGACTAGGATGTAATCCTATCTTACTCACTGGAAACAAACACCTCTACTGATGGCATGCAGTAGGATTTACTTCTGACCAAACACAGCTTGGCTTGGGCCACATATCACTTTAATTCTGTCATCCACCTTCTTGGGGACTTTTGTTAAATTTGGGGGAGGAGACATATAAATACTTTTGAATAAAGGCCAACTTTAACCACTGAGAACTAGAGGTGTTTCTTTTTTTTGCTTGGTGAGTAAGATAGGTTTACAGCCTAAGAACTCAATCTTATTCAACTTTTCAGCACTGATGCAGCCTGGAGGCCTGCTCAAGATAAGGGAACGTGTATTCGATGGAAAGTCGGAGAGGATTAGGCCCTCAGTCTTACTGAACACAATGGGTTTCCTGCTGAATAAAACAGCACTGTTTACTAACACCTCTGCTGCGAACAAAAGTTAGCCTGCCAACTAAGAACACGTTTTTGTGGCTGTTTTGGTTCTGATCTGCTACTGGAACAGGGAAGGGAAGGCAAAAGATTGAAAGAGGGTTTTGACAGTACGTGTCAGTGGGCACGGTTTCTTTCTTTCTTGAGCTGTAAGTGTCCTAATATGCAAATCCATTCAAATTCCAGCAATTAATCCGTTAATTGGTTAAGAGGCAGGATGAATCAGTTACAGACTCTTTAATTGGTCGACAGTCCTAATGACTAAGCAGCCCTTCCAGTCTGAAACTGGGGTGGTAGCGTCGTTCCAGGTATGAATCAGCACAGGGGAAGTTGGTCTGTAAGTTGTGGGTTGCAGTTAGGGTGGTTTTGGCTTAGCCTAGCAATTCCACTGCCCCTCCAGCAAGTCCACTTTCATTCCATGGGAATTATGCCCAAGTAACTGGGCATAGGATTACAACCCAATTCGGTACAAGTACTTGTATCTGTGGGACCAATCCCACCCACGCTCTCTCCCTTATAGTACTGTGCGTGCTGCACCCTGGTGTAAACCGCCAGCCACAGCCCTGGAAACGAAGCTACAGACCCCCGGCTGAAGTTAACACCTTACTGGCAGGCAGCTGTTAGGAGGACCATCAGTCCCCATGGCCCACCTGCCTAAGGGTCTCCCCTCCCCAAGCCTGTAGGAATTTGTCCCCAGACACTGAATCTCCCAGACTAAGCGAGGTGCTGGTTGCGAGCTGGGGAGAAGAAAGGGACAACGCGGGCAGCTCCTTGGCGTTGTTTACCCAGCAAGGCTGGAATCTAAAGGGCGCTCTCGACAATCAATGGAGCCTCGGCTCAGGTTACCGAGCTGGGCTCCCTAAATGCGTCTAGCAGGCTGATAACTGCAGGTTAAAGGCACCTGAGATAAACGGCTTCCAGTGGCTTGATGTCAAGAGAGATAAGAGGGGGAGGATCGGCTTTTTATCGGCTGCCTGGAACTAGAGCCCTTCTCGCGGGCTGGCCAGGTCATGTTTGGAGAAGGGTGGGAGCCTTCGGTGGGCTTGCAGAGCGCGCAGGCTAACTCAGCGGGAGGGAGGGGTGGCTGCCAAAGGCCAGGCTGGAAAGGCAGCGCTGGGGGATGCGGCTAACGGGAGATACAGGGTGGGAAGCGTCAAGGGGTTCTCCACAAGCTGCCTGCCCTGCTGTGGATGAGATCCATGGAGGGGTTCGTGAATTCAGGTCCATCAAACTGGGTCGTCTTTCCAAACGTGCCTAGGAGCGCTCTGAACTTTGGACGAACTCCGCTTAGGCTCCATCTTCACCGGTGATTAAGAGCCCAATCCTAGGCATGTCTACTCAGAACATGGGGCTGTCCTCTCAGGAAAGGGTGCATAGGATTGCAGCCTTAGAGCCCAATCCTAGGCATGTCTACTCAGAAGTAAGTCCCATTAGAGTCAATGGGGCTTACTCTCAGGAAAGTGTGGATAGGATTGTGGCCTTAGGCTGAAATCCTATGCACATTTACCTGGGAGTAAGTAGCGTTGAACTCAATCACACTAACTTGTGAGTAGGCACGCAGAAGATTGGGCTGTTAAACGGCAAGACTTTTCAACATGCCCAGATTTCTATTCTCTGTCCCGCTCTTCTATTTATCGAAGGTTCCTGGATAACCTTCGTCGTTTTAGTAATGCAAATTCCTTAGAAATTTGTTGTAGCAGACGGTATGACTGTCTCTTCTGCATCCTATCCATATTTTCTTTGTTGCAAACGTCATTGAATATAATCAGACTTATTTCCAAGGGCATTTACACGGCAAAACAGGTGCCTCCTAGACGTTGTTTGAGGAATAAATTCCACCATCCATCCATTTTCAATGCAAGTTTACGAGCAAAGTCAAATCTCTTCCTGATTTAAAAACAGGAGGAGTAAGAATTCTGGTTTTATTAGTATAGAGACTATATACTGGTCTAGCGTCCTACGTTCACTCCTGGAGAGAGAGGAGGAATTAGAGAACTGCACATCTGGGGTCCCACACTTCAATGAGGACCCCATTATGGTCTTTAAAATGAAAGCGAGGGAGTCCAGACCCAGTTTAGTGCCAGAGAGAACCTGCTTTGAATGCTGAAGGTGCAGGGAAATCTTAGAAAGTTGCTTCGCACAGTGTAGACAGCAGTGGACTAGATATATACTCCAATGGTTCAAGGCAACTTTCCTGTGTTCATAAACTACGGTAGGTCTGTAGAATCCTTGGAACTAAATGGAGTTCCTGGTTCTCCTGGAAATCCCAGCTTTAAATTGTTTGGACCTTGTCTCTGGTTCTAGCAGCCCCCTTTGGGTCTTCCAGCAGCTCCATTATTAACATTTTAGTGTATGAAAAGTCTTTGTGTATCACTGGATGTATTGAGATAATTACACCTCTTCTTTCGAACCACCAGATGTCCCAAATAAAAAAAAACAAGGAAGTGGAACAGAGCCACTTCTAAAAAAAGTTAGGACTGTCCTTTTCTTCTTCGTTTCCTCCTTGCCTTTGGCTTTTATAAACCGCCTGAGTAACTGGTGGTGCTTTCCCCATCACCATCTCCCAGGAAAAGCCTCCCCTGCTAAATTTCTGCCTGTCAGGCAAAGGTAGAAGGACCCCCCCCCCCCCAAGGAAAAAAAACTGGTGAAAATGTGAGCAAATTTTGAGAGGGTTTTCAATGGCTCAGGTTTCCTACTCTTGCAGGAATATATTAAAAGCAAAAAAAAAAATTGGAATATACTGTAACTATTTGCCTAACAATCAAGGTAAGCAAAACTTCTACAACGCTGTCATCACATGCTGCCTGTTTAGTTTGGATTGCTAGAAAGTAACAAAACCGCAAAGGTGTGTGCATTTTTTTTTGGTTCAGTGCTTTTCTGCTCAACATTTGGTGTGGCTGGCCACGGTGGGAAGTATCCCCAACACAACATCCTTTTGACTTACTGGCTTTGGGAAGTAGCACTTAATAAATAGTGGTTTGGGAAGTGGACTTAGACCTGGATGATCCAGGTTCAAATCTCCCCTCAGCCACAAAGCTTCCTGGGTGACCTTGGGCCAATCACTTTCTCTCAGCCTGACCTACCTCACAGGGTTGTTGTGAGGACAAGAAGGAGGGGAGGAGCAGCTGTGTAAACCGCTCTGAGCTCTTTGGAGGAAGGGTGGTCTAAAAATGTGAATAAATAAAATAAAATAAATAATAGTAATACCCACTGCTGAAATTAGCGTCAGGTTTTTCAGACTGTACTTGAGGGTAAGTCACAGGGATCTCAGTAAGGCTTACTTCTCAGTAAAGGTGCCTGTTCTATCAAGGGCCTTGCTGTGCACTTCACGTCCCCATTGTGATCAATGAGACTTTAAACGTGCTTTCTGTGGCCGGATGGTGCATCGATATCACTTATTAAAACCTTGTATTCAGGGCTTGAGATCTGCGACAGAACCAGGTTTCTGGATATCTTTTTTTCCCCCTCCAAACCTTCCATACCCGCAATTTCGAGTTCTGGGAGAATGAAGCTAAACAGATAATATTCAAGGCGCTTCCGGATCCCGTGTATGGTTACTCGAGAGTAAATTGCACAGAGATCACTGGGCTCTTTTCCCAGTTAAGTGTATATAGGATTGCTACGTGCCACACAGGCAATGTTGTTCACAAAATATAATATGGAGATGCTCTCAACTTGGGGGAAAGAGCTAAATGGGTGGATAGATAAAGTGAACTCAGCTTCATAGTAGGGGAAACTATATGCACCCCGCTCCTGAATCATTGCTTTCAACAGAACATTCTTCTAAATAGTGAGGCTTAGAAAGGAGAAGCTTGCATGGCAGGTAAAAGGAAAGTTGGGGGGACATTGGCAAGGCTGGATCCAGAACACATACGTCCAGGTGGCTTACTCCTTCTCTGTAAATTAAGGCTGCAATCCTAAACAGATTTTACCCAGAAGTAAAGCCCATTCACCTCAAGTAGGACTTACTTCCGAGTAAACATTCTACAGGGCGTCAGGCTACTCATGTCTTTTAATCTAAAGACCTTAATCGTTGTGATCTCCGAATACTCAACAGTTCCATCTTAAACAGGGGTAGGGTTGCCAACTTCGCAAGTGGTTTCTGCACCTGTGCCTCAACAGCTTGATCTGCGAACACTAGCCGGTTTATCTCCATGTAAAGAATCTTCACAGAGCAGATCAAGCCGCTATTAAAGACATAGCCAGAAGGGCTGACTGAAAAGCTGTAGATCCTAAAAAAAGAAACATACTCTGAAAAAAAAAATAGATGAATTTTACTCTAAAGAATTAAATTACTTTGGTTAGGTAAGTTGTTGTTTGACATGTTCCCTTTCTTTCTTAGGGAAAAAAAAAATCCAGGGAAACACTTTTTTTTTTGTAACTTCTAAATCATCAATAATTTAGACTCTTTCTCAGAGTTAGCATAAATATTGTCAATAGCAGTCAATTGTTTCGAAAAATGTTTCAGATTAATATGGCAGTCCTCCATTTGTAGTCGCTAGTTAATACTGTACTTTTTTACATTTGCATCTGACTTGTAAAAGTAATACACAGGAAGAAGAGGGAGGGACTTCATATATTCCATTTTATAAATACTTTTTCATTTATATATTTTTTTTATCTTCTATTTTACCAAATCAACAAAGAAAATAGGTCAGAAGTATAAATGAAATGAAATTAATTATTCATGCTGAGGATTACACCATGAAAGAAAGGCTTAATTACTGTCCTTTCCAAAATAAGTGAGGTCACAGGTTTTGCTAGGTCCCTGGCTGAACTCAGCTAGTTGACAAAATAACAAAATGTGACTGATTCAGGACTAGATCCTTAAAAAAATCTTTTTTTTACTCCCACTGAGTTCAGTTGAACTTTCTTCCTAGTAAGTATGTTTACATTTGAAACCAGCACACCTTACTTCTGAGTAGCCCCATGCAAGATCAGACAAAATGCTTGATTTAATGGGTTGTGAAGCGACCTAAGGTGTAGGCAGGATTTGCGACCTTATTATTTTTTTAATGTTCAAATATTTAAATTTTTTAAAAAATTGTTTAAATTTCATGGATGGTCCAACCATTAAAATGGCACATTTAAAGCAAAAAATATGGGAGTACTGGTTCCCCAAATACCAGAATTAAAAGGACACAGTTCAGAGGAAAAAAAAATTCTTTCTTTTGTTTTTTAATTTCAATTAATTGACTCAATCTTGTAGGCAAATAACTAAAGAAGGGACCATAAATCATGAAACGACATCTCTCTCGAATATTGACTCATTGGAAGTTAGGCATTGCGGAGGTGGTTAAACTGGGGGAGGGTTTGCCTTGCAGTCTCCTGCTCCATTCGGTGAAGTTTCTAGAGTAATATCGGTGGGGAGAAAGAAGAGAGAATTCCCCGCTTGAGCGGTAGGATTAGGAATATTTCTGGAAGAAAGAAGAGGGTGTGAATTGACTTTAGCCTGCCATGGTCTAAAGCGGAATTACAGCTTGTAAAATAGGTCTCCATCAGTCTCCCAGGAGACGGGCTCAGTTCGACTTGGGTGTTCCAGCTCCTTGTTACCCCTCACAATAATTAGTCCCATCTCGGTCCCAAGCGTGTGGCTTTCCCCCACCCACTCCCTTATCCCCAATAAATGTAACCTTTTTTGGGGGGTTGGATCCCCCAATTCTGCAAACTTCAGGGGTACCCCGATTCAGAAATGGACCTTTGTGGAGGCTGGGGGAGCACAAGCCCCCAAGGCAAGGTCCCTTAAGCGGCTGGCCGGGATGCTTTAGAAGGCCAAAAAAGAAGACGAAATTTGGGAGGACTGTGACTTTCTTATCAAAGTGCGGGAAGTGTCATTTTCTTTGTGCTTTGATGTCTGGTTGTCTTTCAGCCCATCCTTGCATGTCATTACCAGGCTCAGCACAGAGAAAGAGGTGTGGGGTTTTTGTTTTGATGGGAAGTAGAGGAGAAGGGTAGGGGGGGGGAGTCAACGAGGAGGAGAAAATGGGGGGCGCCCAATTAGATGATTTCTGCCCTTCTATTACCACCCTGAATGAAGGAATACTTGACAGTAAAGGCTGCCAGCGGTTCTATTCTCCACTGGACAAGTCAGAATATGCCAAATAAAAAAATTTAAAGGAGTTCTCCTGGATTTCCCCCCCCACACACACACACACACACACACACGTTTTTCCTTTGAAGCAATTAAAAAAAGGGTTAGGTGAATTTTGAATAGAGGTTTTAGAAGTGCCATTCCTAAGTAGGCAAGGGAGATTCAGCCATGCCATTCTTGCGGTTCAGGATCAGTTCGCCTGCCACCCTAAAGCCGTCTTAAGACTCCCTTGGATTTCAGCGGAGCTTAATTAGTAGACACGTGTACAGAAGACGACAGTGCCATCCTCGTCCAGTTCAAGTGGACGTTGGTCTCACGGAACTTCCACGGAGCGGACATAATTGCGGACTGACAGCCCAATCCTATCCACACTTTCCTGGGAGTATGCCCCACTGACTCGAATAGGACTTACTTCCGAGTAGACATGCATAGGATTGGGCTGTCAGGCTGCAATCCTACGCATGCTTTCCCGGGAGTCAGCCCCATTGAACTAAATGGGACTTACTTCTGAGTAGATATGCATAGGATTGGGCTTGAAGGTTGCAATCCTAGGCGCACTTACCTGGGAGAAAGCCCGATAGAACACAATGGGACTTACTTCTGAGTAGACACGCCTAGGATTGAAACTGCCATCCTAGGCACACTTACCTGTGAGTAGATTTCATTGTACTCAGTCGGATTTACGTCAGTGCAATGATCGCCAACCACGTGCATACTAATTTGGGAGTTTTCCCTTCATTTGGACTTACTCCCGAGTAAGCACGCGGAGGTTCAGACTACGTCTGAACTCAACCCTTTCTCCCCAACAGGCTTTAAGCCCCGGAACTTGCAATCCTAGCCAGACCTCCCTAGGTACGAACTCCAAGACTTACTCCCAGGTGAACGTGTGTTTAATACCGGGCGTGTCAGTGATTGTTGTTACAGGCCTTTCAGACTTTGGCCATCTTGGGGTTCTCCGCCTGACCCCCCCCCCCAAAGAAAGTTATTTCGTCTGTAAGGAGTAGGGAGAGGGACGATCTCGATCGGTAAAAGTATTCAGGCAGCAGTCCGCGAAGTGTGGTAGGGAACTTGTATCGTTCCACCCCAAAGGGAAGGGGATGGGATGAGACGCTGGTTCTGCAGCTGGAAGAATGCACTCAACTGGCCGGGCAAGACTAGAAAAAAGAAGAGAAAAGCCAGGAGTCTCCCCCAAAAAGGACAGTGCTGGGGCCAAGCCCTGGACAGGGTTGCCATAGAGGCAGGGACGCCTCCGCCTGTGGATGCTTCTCAGCGCAGCAACGAAGACCTTCGGGGGCACCGAGGAGGAGGGGGGAATCCGTCTCCTCCTGGCCCATCCACGCTCGCTGGGCGAGGAAGGCCGAGCGCGCCTTCTTGGCCTTCATTGATCCGCGTCGCCCGGTCTCCTGCGCAACGAAGGGCGCTCCGCCTGTGGAATGCGGCGCCGGGTGGCTCCGTTGGGGGCTGCAAATTCTTCTCCGCGATCAATGCGTCCCCCTCCTCCCTCCCCCGGAGCCTTCCCTCACTCGGCTGTCCTTCGCAGACGCCGGCACACCTCTCCGTCGGGGGCACGATCCGGGCCCGGAGAAGCGCTCGGCAGAGTCGTCTGCTTGGAAGGAAGAGATCTAAGAAGATGCTTTTGAAAAGGGCTGCATTTCTTATGCTGGGGTCCTGCTCTCCTGCGGTGTCCAAGCCAGGGAGCTGAGAGCGTCCACACCTGCTTAAAAGTGTTGAACTTTGGCCCGTGGCTTTAAGTTCCTCCGGGCAGGGGGACTGTCATCCTCGGCTTACTCTACTCTGAAAAGAGTCAAGCCCACCGATCGTTCCCTGGAGAAGTAGCGTGTCTTGCGTGAAGTTTAATAAGAGACTCGGGCTGCAATCCTAGCCACACTTACCTGGGAGTAAGCCCCATTGACTATAATGGGACTTACCTCTAAGTAGACATGCATAGAATTGGACTCACAGGCTGGGTGCCTTCCAGAAGGCGGTTTTGCTCCAGTTCCTGTCAGAGACGTGACAGCCCAACTGTGAGAAGGCGGGTCTACTTAGAAGTAAGTCCCATTATGTTCAGTGGGACTTGCTCCCAGGAAAGTGAGCATAGGATTGTAGCCTAAATTCCTAAAAATTATCATCATCATCATCATAAGAACATAAGAACAGTCCCACTGGATCAGGCCATAGGCCCATCTAGTCCAGCTTCCTGTATCTCACAGCGGCCCACCAAATGCCCCAGGGAGCACACCAGATAACAAGAGACCTCATCCTGGTGCCCTCCCTTGCATCTGACATAGCCCATTTCTAAAATCAGGAGGTTGCACATACGCATCATGGCTTGTAACCCGTAATGGATTTTTCCTCCAGAAACTTGTCCAATCTCCTTTTAAAGGCGTCCAGGCCAGTCTCCATCACCACATCCTGTGGCAAAGAGTTCCACAGACCAACCACACGCTGAGTAAAGAAATATTTTCTTTTGTCTGTTCTAATTCTCCCAACACTCAATTTTAGTGGATGTCCCCTGGTTCTGGTCATCATCATCATCATCCTAAAGTTCAGTGCTAAGCCACCAGCGAAGCTTTCTGTCTTGGCAGCTCTCCTGCATCTGGGAGCTGGTTGTAATTAGTGGCGTGAGGAATAACACTCTGTATGCTCTGAGGTGTTCTCCAAGGGCTGTAGAAACAACCAGTGTGGGAGGAGGGCTTTCAGGCCTTCCTGGAAAGGCCCACTTTCACACCCAGGATTTCCCAGACCTTGTACAGTCTTCTTTAACAACAGTCTTCATGGGGGGGGGGGGGGAGTTTAGCAGCTACAGCTTTCTCTGGCCTGGAGAGGAAGTGGTGGGGAAAAGGTTCAGCCTCTCAGTGTCCCTGAGTGTCAGAAGGCCCTTAAAGGCCAAGAGAACCCCACTTTGAAAGGAAGCCTCCTTCCTGCCTGGACGAGGCGAGTAGGCGTGCTTGTTATTTATTTACTTGTTTGTTTGTTGGCTTGCTTGCTTGCTTCCTCCTAAACTCCTGGCAAGGCGGAAGGACGGGGGATAAGGATCGGAAGCACAAAATTGCCCATTAGGCAGATTAAATCTCTTTCGAAGCTCTCTCTTCCTGGCGTGGCCTCCTGCCTGCAGCCTGGACACACACACCAGCAGGCAGCCACGCACGGAGCCCTGCCTGCCTGCCTATCACTGAGGGCCTTTCCAAGCGGAATCCAAGGCGGCTGGGCTTCTCCGAGATGAGGGTGGAGGTGATTCTCTTCCCTCGGTCCTCCATCAAAGGCCCCAAAGCGAGGGACGTGGATAGACACTCATTTAATGGCAAGTAATTGCCAAATCCGAGAGGCCGCATTACTAGTGGACTCGAGGAGTATTAATTATTGAAAAACCATTAGCCTCTCTGTGTGTCCTGCAGCGATCCCATCTTGTTCGGGAAATATAAGCTGTCACGTCAGTTTAGATGGAGGGGAAATCAGATGAGGAGCTTCCCCCCCCCCCCCGTCGCCTCGACAAGCCCCATCCTCAGAGGACTGGAAGGCTGCTACCGCCAGCCTCCAAGCCACAGCTCACACAGGCTTGTGCAGGGAAAAGGATCCCTCGTCCTCTTTTGCCAAGGAACCCCTGTGGGTCTGTTGATCGGTGTTTCCTTGCCTAAAGGTAGACCAAAAGGATCCTTCTTTGGATGAAGCACGAGGGGAGAGGAGGAGGAACCTTACAAGAGAAATCAGTTGGGCAGGAAGTCAAATATACCCAGTGCAGGAAGGTTCAGATCCAAGAAGGAGGCATGTTGGAGCCTGCTACTCTCGCCACTCATTCCCCAAAAATTAATTGCAGGGAGAAAAATACTAAGGGGTGTGTGTGTGTGTGTGTGTGTGAGAGAGAGAGAGAGAGAGAGAGAGAGAGAGAGAGAGAGAGAGAGTGGTGTGTGTGCGTGTGACTGAGTAAATGTGTGTGGCGGGTGGCTGTGTGGGTGCCGGTGTTTTGTGTGTTTGACTATCTTAGAAGAGAATGAATGAATGAAAGGCGTCGCAGAGCCTTGGGGGAATCACTGGAGCTCAGCCTCAGCTCTCCCATCAGTAAAATGGGAACCCTAAGTAATTTACCACGCAGATATGGATTCAGGATAAAAAGGCATTTCTACAAGCACAATCCAGCCAACGCAAACAACTTTTAAGTTCCACTGGCTGAATTTGCTTGAGTTAAAACCCCTGGAACTTAAATGTGCCTTGGCTGAATGTTGCTCTGCCCGCAGGGACAGATCTACAGGCTCAAACTCCTTCAACATAAACGATTTCAGTATTAGCGGAGTGAATGGCCTTGCCCAATTAGAGTAATTGTGAGAAGGCCTTGTTTGTTGTCCAAAGAGAGGAGTGAGATTTACGAAATAAAATAAAAAATTAAAATGCTCATACTGGGAAAACAATTTCACCATAATAATACTACATCAAGAATATTTCTTCTGCTGGGCGCTGTAGGGAAATGACACCGTCCCTGTGCAGCAGTCACACATGCCAAAGAGTCCACTTCTCTGTCCCTTAAAAGACCCCCCCCCTTTTACGGGGAAGTTCTCCACAAGCCCCATTGGAATGAATGGCGAACGCGACAAAGCACGACTGTGTTCTCGAGAAGCTCCAGTCAATCCCAGTTGGAACTTAACGGAGAAAAACTTCTCCGGGAGCTCTATCAAGGTCTTTTTGCTTCCGCGCTTCCTGGAAGTTGGACTTTCGTGGTCAAACAGCTACGAAATGGTGCAGCCTTTTCCATTCCAGTTGCATTCTTTGAAATGTTACTGAGAACCCGAAGCGGGTTAAACCCATTTTCATCTCTTCAGCGGTTCAAAGCTGCAATCCTATCTACACT
The DNA here is from genome assembly GCF_035046505.1 of Tiliqua scincoides. NCBI lineage: Eukaryota > Metazoa > Chordata > Lepidosauria > Squamata > Scincidae > Tiliqua > Tiliqua scincoides. Next base: position 100,936,674 of record NC_089824.1, on the reverse strand, counting down.
TACCTGGGAGTAAACCACACTGACTTCAATGGGACTTACTTCTAAGTAGACATGCATAGGATTGGGTTCTAAGGCTGCAATCCTATACACACTCACCAGGGAGTAAGCCACATTGACTACAATGGGGCTTCCTTCTGAGTAGACACGCCTAGGATGGGGCTCCAAGATAGTTTCGTCTAGTGGCATGTCTACTCGGAAGCAAGTTCGAAGCGTTCAGTGAGTTTTGCTGCCTAGAAAGCAGGGCTTCAACTTCACTAGGCTTCAAGGTGGGGGTGGGAAAGCCACGATGCTCGAGGACAGACAGTGGGGCGGGTGAGGAGGGGGCTATTGGGCTCTCGAGGTCAGAACAAAGAGGGCAGCTGTTCGAAACCGCCCGTTTTCCAGCTGCTAGAAACTCGGTTTATGACAAAAAGGAGGGTGCGATGGGAATCGACAGACCCTGCCCCGAAGTCCTAGCCTGTTGTTCGAGGAACTCATCAGGCAAGCCTTTCTGGATCGCAGACCGAAAGTTGCAGCTAGCTGGGGCTCACTGAACAGTGGCCACCCACGGGTGCCTCTGGGAAGCCCTGGCTCCCGAGCAAACCTCCAGAGACTCAGTCTGCATGGAACCCGACGGGGCTCTTTCGTTTTATAGTACCATCTCCCTGCAAATCCAGCCAAGCAAACCTAGAGGCTTAAGGAACTCTGCTCGGTTGACTGCGCAGGAGCCCGTTTGAACACCCGGGACTCCCAGAGTAACAGTGGAACGTTCCCCCGTCGTAGGGCCACCAGCCCACATTCCCCAGCTGCTGTGGGGCGGGGGGGGGGAAGGATTCTCAAAGCCGCAAGGTATCCCGCGTCCGTAACCCCATAGCTGTCCTATCGACGAGATGCACAAGCCCAAGAGAATCAAACCCCCTGGGTGGGTGGGGCCCTGTTTTCCTGGGCCTGATCCTGACGGGGGGGCAGCGGGTAGGACTTAGGCAATGTTCCCCCCTCCCTGTCAAAAAGGAATAAGGCAAGAAAGACGGGAGCGCGCGCACTCCCCTGGCCCCCTACCTGATGCCCTGGAGCTGCAGATCGCGGAGGCGATGACAAGCCCGACGCCCCACCGACTGCAACTCGTCGGGAAGGCATCGCCGCATTTATTGGAGCGACTGTTGACTTTAGCACAAAGCAAAGATTTCACTGCCCGCTAGTTTAAAAATGAATATTTTACCAAGATATCGATCAGCGTTATAAAATTCAGTTAAGCACAATGGCTCAAAAGGAGCAGGGGAAAACACACACACACCACACAAGCACGTATATACACACACAGAGGCAAGGAACAGCCGTCCTAATATCTGTGAAAATTTACTGAAGTGTGACGTGCTACCTAAAGTTGGCCCTCCTGGAATTTGGAGTTGGATTTTTTTTATTTTATTTTTTTTATTTGTTTACTGATTTTGTTTATTCAGAGATCGAGGCGACTTCAACCACCAGTGGGTTAAAAAAAAAAAAAAAACTGGGGGTGGGGGTGTGAGGTGGAGAATGTGGTCGTTTTGTAAATTAATCCCCCCCCCCCTCCATGGAGCCCCCTTGTCAAGAAGATAGGAACAAGGGAAGACCGACCCTTCCATTCTATAGCAGGCAACCAAATGACATCTCTTGCCCCCCCTCTTCCCCCCCTTCTTTTTTAAAACGTCTTTGGCCAGAAGTATATCTTATTGCTGGGAGATCAGCGGAGCGGGAGACGGCTAAGTAGTTTAAAACAACCGTGTCACAATAGGGGACAGGCGCGGTGGGACCGGCCAGGTTAGAGCATCACATCGGCGGCCCATTGTGCCCGCAATCGCTCCCGTCCCAGGCCCCCATTCATCTGCGCCACGGGAGCCTTTTATGTGGTAATGAACACACACTTTCCGCTTTGCTTCACAACGTGTGTGTCCTCGCGGGACAGAGGCGGGCAGAGAGAGTCTCGTTTGGGGAGGGGGCCTGGGTTCCTTTCCCCCCCCCTCCCACCACCACCTCCGCTCTGATTTTTAAGAGGTGCCTTCTTTTCACTCAAGTCTTCCGAAGAGACAATGTGGGATTTTTGAGATGGATTCTCAAGTTTATTTCCCCATCTATAAACGCTGGGCTGGATTGGGGGGGGGGGGGACAGGACGGCTACACAAGGGAGATACACAACTTGTTGTCCGGATCGAGGGCAGAAGTTCTTTTATTCCCCCCCCCCCGCACGCACGCACGCACGCACACACACGCAAGTTGCTTGTGATCTGAATTGGTCTCAGCAGGGAGTGGGGGTTTTTTTGACAATAACACCTTGTTCCTTATTGGGGTTAAATCACTGCGGCAGCCACTGACTGACACTTCACGTGTGGTCTCTGTTTTGGTACCACGGGTATAGATTTGACAGTCGATATCAGATATCAGTCCTCCACTTCAGTTTTAAAATTTAGAAGCCTATTGATCAGTCATGGTCACCTCCAGCGGAGGGCTTCCAGTAAATGTCCAGATTTAATCTTCTTTGCTGTCATTCGTGGATAAAAAGTATTTGGCCATGCTGTGGGTTTACATACATAAAAAAGTAACTTGAACTGCAATCTTACCTGGGAGTAGTCACACTGAAAACGATAGAACTTACTTCTGAGTAGGCATGCAAAGGATTGTGGTGTTGGGGTCCAATCCTATCCAAATTTCCATCACTGGTGCAGCTGCAATGCAGCCCCCAGATAAGAGAACAATTATTCCCTTACCTTGAGGAGGCCTCTGTGGCTGCCTCCCCACCAAGGAATGCAGCGCATGCTCCACCAGCACGGCTGCACTGGCACTGGAAAATTTGATAGGATTCGACCCTTAGTCTTTTTGGGCCCTTACAGGTAGCTAAGCTTCCTACAATCCTAAGACTGACTGCTAAATGTCAAGATTCCTCCAGGTTCTGACATTTTCCTTGATCTGTTTCGCCATGTTAATTTCAGTTATGCGACAGAGGTACTGTATCATCACCTTTGCCTTGGGTATCGTACAATGAAATCAAATCCTTGAATTCCCCAGATTACGATGTTCAGTTAAGCACCGGTTGAGATTCACCAAAGTGCTTCTAAACCAACTTCCTTCTACACAAGGAGGCAAGGGTCGATTAAAATGAGTGGAACTTACTTGCAAATAAGTGTTGTAAGATGGGGTGTAGAGCATTAGCAACAGCAGGTTCACACCTGTGGACACATCATTTGGTTACTAAAAGCTGGAAGAAGTTGAACGTGTGAAGAGACACTTAGAAAAACATTTTAGGATCTTACAAAAGCCTGATGTGCGGTTCTGGACTTCTGGCGGCTCATGCAGTTTCACGCCTTCATGATGCAAACATCACTTGCTGACCCAACCCTGGTGATCCCACTCTTCCTTTCAGAAGTCAATTCCCTTCAAATCCCTGCGACCGACTTCCAATTCCACAGGCGATGGATTTGGCTCGCTGCTTATGGCTGCAATCCTATCCACACCTTCCTAGGAGCAAGCCCCATTGAGCACAATGGGACCTACTTCTGAGTACACTTTCATAGGATTGCGCTGTAAGTTCCATGGAAATGAAGTCTAAGGAGAAACCTACCATAGGTACATCAAACAGCCAGGTGTTTCGCCTGCTCTTCTGAAGCAATGTGGCACTGAGGAAATTACTACCTGTAAAATTTCTAGTTCACTTATGGTCGCTCGTCAACCCGTGGGATGTTAGGGGAATGACATCACAAAACTAAACTAAAGCGTCGTGCATCGTGTTTATGCAGGCATGAATAGAACCTTACGCAGAATACAAAAATTGATTCTTTTGAATTGTATCTAGGAGAAAACCGGAAAGAGGTAGCCTTGGTGGGGGGGGGGGTGTAAAGTTGATCAGGTCCAGGGTCAAAAAGGGGGCCCATGAGCCAAATGAGAGAAATTTCCTGGGATCTTACATGTTTCAATCTCGTCTGGACTCGCTTCCCACGTGAGCTGCTGGGGGCTGCTGCAAACCATAAGTACTGGGTTGAGGAATGCATACATGACACTCCTTAACACAGAGTCAAATCTGGGAGGAAACTGGCCTGCCTCAGTAACTCTTTGGCTTGCAAATCCTCATGCTATGAAGGAGTGTATAGGAGCTCAGGGACACAGCTGCAGGACTACAGCTGCTGCAGAAGTGGATTTTGGCTCGCACAGGACACTTTCCATCTTTGTGTGAGCCTAAATATGATGGTGCCAATTTTCCACAATGATTCTCTATATTTAAAAGATTTTAGAAAGATTTAGGGCACAATCCTAACCAGGTCTACTCAGAAGTAGACCTATTTTGTTCAATGGGCCTTACTCTCAGGAAAGTGTGGTTAGGATTGCAGCCTTAAGAATCTTCCCCTTGGAAGGTGGCCCAAAAGAAACTTTGTAACCCTGATAAAATTCCTCTTACAGGCCTGGGGCCAGGCTGGGGAGGATTTAGGTTCTCTCTCACCCTCAAAACGTCTTTGGTATGAGTAATTAGTACCCTAAATATATGTTGCTTAGTGGTAAATCTCATTTCTTGGTAAACTTCTGGTGTTAACCTTAAATCTGCAGCAGAACTAGATTATGCCAGAAATGGGGTGAACTGTTCTTTCTGCAAAATTTATCCTAAACATAGTTAGTCTGGAGTCAATTAATCTGACATTCATTGGATTCCCCCTCCCCATTTGAAGCTATAATCCTATACACATAGATACTAGTAAACTCATTCAGTTAAATTCTTTTAAATTGTACTTCTGAGTAAGACCCGGTTGGCTACAGTTCACGCTCTCTTGAAAGTACCACTGAAGAAAGTGGGCAGGATCGGGTTGCATATGGGGGTAAAGTGTGAGTATTGTATTTAACTCAAACTGTGTTTTATTCCAAGACATCTTGATTTGAGGTACTTCTCTTTGCTTGGTTCAGAGACACAAACCAGGACTAGTGAGAGTGTCTTGGGCCTGGAGAACACCAACGCCCTTGGAGAACAGACTCCACTGAAATCTACATGGCTGCAGTGATATGGAACGTCTACCTATAACATAAAAGTAAGTAGGATACGTTTTCACATGGAAGTCAGCATCATGGGCCTATATGAGCTAGCCCTTCGCTTCCAAGTCAGTGTATGAATGCTAGGGTGGGCCCATCCATGAGACCAACTGAAGAGGTCGCTCAGGCAACAGACTGGTGGGGGGGAACAGTGTTCCCTCTAAGGTGCATGGCAGCACTGCGTTCACCTCCCAGCTGAGCTCCACACAGCAGGGAACTCAGCAATCAGGGCTTTTGGTGATGTGATGACATCATTGCAGGATTTTCAGAGGTGTCTGGCACAGTAGTGATCCCAACGGAGGAGCAAAGCATCACTCCTGGTCTGGCAAACTGCACAGCTGTCAAAGGGATCTGTGCATAGCATGGCCCCCTTAGAGCTGTGTTTTTCAACATTTTCCACCTCATGGTACACTGGCAAAGCACTAAAATTGTCAAGGCACACCATCAGTCTCTTGACAAGGCACACTGTGCTGCCAATGGGGGCTCACATCCCCAAAAGTCCTACTAATAAATGACCCTCTCCCAAGTTCCCACTGAGGACCATTCATGGCACACCAGTGTGCCATGGCGCAGTTGTTGAAAATGGCTGCCTTAGAGAGAACACAGTTGGAGGGTGCCCTTCTCTGTCCATTTTCTTGCTTCAGCTGTTCCAATCCCTGGATTGAAAAGGAAGAGGACAGAAAGGAAGAGGACATGTGAGGAAAGGAGAATGCTGACCTGGAGCATGGGAAAGCGGCAGGAGCAGGCACATCTTTGGGGAAGGGGGCAGTATTTGGCAGGCCCCCTCAGGTGTCAAGGGTGTCTTGGGCTGGCCCTGCAATAGGGATGCTGCCTAACTGACAAAGGAAAGGGCTTTATAAGATGAGGTTGTCAGTATCCTTGTTTTATTTGCCCTTAAATGGGAAACCTGGTCGTGCTTACTGGGAAATGTCCGGTGGTGTCCAATAGAGCTTTCTCGCAGGCTTACCTCTTGAAAGACAGTGGATCATTTCATCTGCACCAATAGTTAGAAAATCCGTGGAGATTCTCTGGGTGACCTTAGGCAGACCCAAGTCCCCAGCCTCAGTCTGAAGGTCTTCCAATCTAAGACCACCTACCTTACAGCCTTGTGTGGATGACCAAGTACTGTGCCTGCAGGCAAAGCTCTATATGCGAAAGATTCTTTATGAAAGAGTCTGAATTCCCTGCTTGATTGGGGCTCCCAAATTTGTCCTCCACTGTCCTTGTCTCCTTCAAGCACAGCGGATGGCTCTGCTGGTGCTCAGAGCCTTTCGTGTGCGGCGAGAGAGCCGTTTCTTTGAAGTCTGCCGCAGTGCTTTTGGTGAGATTGTCCCACAGCCCAACGCTGAGTGCCAGGGACGTGCCACGCCCCACCTGCTTCACTGGGCTTTGGTTTCCTTCCACCTAAAGAGCCTCAGCCCTGGAGCCTCCTACAGCCCTGAACTCCGCGAGACTCACCTCCGCTGCAGCGCCTCCCATCGAAAGGTGAAGCACCACGCACTGCGCGTTGACTGGGAGAGAGGCCCGTTGACATTCATGGGTGCCAGGGGTTTTACTTCTGAGTAAACATGCCCAAGATGGCACCTGCGAATGGCTTCCAGAAATCACTGGAGTTTAGGAATTCTAAACATCCCACAAGGCACCCATCGCTGGCAAGTGGTTTTGCGTGGGATTCTCTGACCCCACAAGGTTTTAGGATCGGCCACAAGGGTTTAGGATCGGGAAGCCAATCGAAGAGCTGCTTTGCCTTTGGCCTCCAAAGGAGCAAGTGAAGATATTGTGACCAAAGCGAGAACCCCTTCTGAGAAACCCTCAGACAGGGCTGGACCTTCGCGTGGACTCCGCTAGCTAAAGCAGGCTGGTCACATGCATCCTTCTCCCCACTCCATCCTCTTCAGGTCAGACTCTACCTCTTCTCCCCACCCTCTAGTCACCCACTGATTTCTGCAGGAACGCAGGAGCCTGGGACTGGTTGAAGTCCCCTTTTAACCCCGCCTGGTCCTCGGCTATTAAGAGCTTCCCTCTCCTCGCCAGGAAGAGCGCTGATCCCAATCAGGCCCAGAAAAGACGCACACAGAGAGAGGACGCACTTTGGGGGCAGAAGAAGCGGGCACTGGAGTGTTGTGATCCCCTGCCTTAGGCACAGCCTGTCCGGTCAATTCTGGCATTATTGGCCATTCTTCTTCCACTGGAGTTAGACTCACGCTGCAATTCTAGCCACACTTTCCTGGGAGTAAGCCCTTATCGAACTCAGTGGAACTTACTTCTGAGTGGACATGCATAGAATTGGGCTGTCAACCCTTTGAAACTTCTATCTGAGCTCCGAATTCGAATCTATCAACCCAATAAAAACGACCCCTTAAAATACCATTGAGTGCACGTGTCGGCCTGTGGGTGGGTGGGAGCGGGTCTGGGTTTAATGCTCTGTCTCTCCTGATGGGAGAACTGGTGCCCAGATGTTTAAACTGACCCCCTGCATTTAGACCTCGATTTAAAGCATCCAAATGCAGGACGTTTCCTCGTTCGTGAAAACGGGCACAATCCTGGGAAAATTCTCCCAGGTAGCCCCCCCCCCACTTGGAATGCATAGGAGCCCCGCACAGGCCCCGGGGCATGCTACGCCCATCCTTTGGTTGCTGCTGGTGTTATTTTTTAGGAGAAAGATCGATGGCAGTGCGGAATCCAATATTTGTGAAGCTGGAAGTCCTCCATTCAAAATGTGAACTCACCAGTGATTGAGTGGAGCTACTCTCTCTCAGCCCTCCCCATCTGCCCTACTGGGATTAGACTGGCCTGTCTTACAGGGTCGTTGTTTAACAACGAAATAGGATCCAAACACGATCCGGTCCAAGTTAAAGCACGATTAGGTCTCAAATGTTTCAGGTGAAAGGGATTTAAGTATGAGTTTAGATCTGCCATTGACATCAACGGGATTTAAAGGCACAGCACTTTGTTTTGGCCGGATCGTGTCCAGCATCATTATTTAAATTACTGCACACAGGCGTCATATACTGTCTATACAGATGTATGCATATCTGATTGTCACCGAGGCTGCATATCTGATTGTCCCCGAGTTATTCCTTAGTTACTCCCTGGAAATCTACATCGCTAATGGCGGGATGTACATCGCTACTGTACATCGCTAACGGTGGGATGGCATCCTAAAGCCAGATTGCCAACATATTCAGTGGTTTCAACTTCCATTGTGACCAGTCCACATTCATAGGATCATGGGGTAAAGTCATGTGCAATACATACATGGAACACGGAACAAGAAAATATACAAAATACAGGGCAGCCAGCCCAATCGCCCAACTCCACGCATGTCTATTAATCCCCTGAGTTCAGTGGGGCTTCCTCCAAAGTCAAACTCAGTGGAGACAGCAAGCAAATTTAGGGCTCAATCCTATCCAAATTTTCAGTGTGGACGAAACCACAATATAGCACTGAGGTAAAAGACTAAATATTCTCTTACCTCGAGGGGGTCTCTGTGACTGCTTCCCAAAGGCAAGGTGCAGCACATGCGTCGTTGTCACAGTTGCGCCAGCGCTGGAAAGATGGATGGGATCAGGCCCTAAATCCAATGCACTTTTTGGGGGGAGCAGGAGTGCAACCCTGTTTACACTTATTTCGAAGTAAGCCCTATTAAACTCAACTGAACTTTCTTCCGAGTAAACCTACAAGGTTCAGGCCAGAAGAAGGGCCACAGAACTCCATGGAATTTGCTTCCGAGTAAACCCACATATAATTAGCATTGATTCATGTTTAGAACCCAGGTGCCCGTAGGCCTAACTGGCATAGAATATACATTCTATATGTACGTTCTATATGAGGAGGCTCGTATATGCTTCCTATACATGTGTGCTCTTCTATGCAGTATAGGAAGTGGCGAGAGTCCAAATTAAACTACCCTTCTCTTTTTGAAAGTGAGTATGGTGCTTACACACCATGCCATGGTGGTTATAGTAAGCCCATTAGTAATAATTGAATCCGGAAGTGAAATTAGTTGATGTTGTTTTTATCCCCAGTCCTTTTGCATTATACATTTCAGCCAGAAAAAAAAAAAAAAAGCATGAAGGTCTGAAGGAATTTTTTTACAACGGTAAAGTGGAAAAAAATCTCCAACAGCACTTTAATATAGGTTTGTGAGAATGTGGCTGGTCCTTACCAGAATACACATTGATAAGCCATAAATAAAGCGTACAGAAAACGATAAATTAATCGGATCCGAGTCGTTTACTCTCCCGGTAACATCGAACCTTCGCGGGTCAAATTACAATCTAAAGTCTTTTTTTTCCTTTTTTTTTGTTGTTTTTGACTTCACAATGCTACAGTCTTTTGATCTTCAGTTTTAAAATCTAACATCGGTTCACACACACACACACACACACACACTGATATCTGTGTCACTTTCACACCCCCAAAAATAGATATATGTATAGAACTCCCTGCGACAGACAAAGAAACACACAAAGAATCCGCCTAAAAAGAAACCTTCAGTTCAAATAAAATTAGAATTGTGTCTGAGTAAACTTAGTCAAGAGCCTGTGGAATTGGGAGGCTTTTTACGCCCCCTGGTTGCTAGAACTCAAACCTCCCCCTGCCCCCTCCCCTAACATAGGGAGAAAAGGGTTGGAGTTTAAATAACAGAAGAGCAAACGTATATTAAATATTGGGGGGGGGGGGCTTCTAACTATGACCCCAACGAGAATTGCAGGGGCTCCTTGCCAAATGTAGGAACGCTCCTCCCCATAGAAAAGTGGCTTTTAAAATCATTTTTTTTAAAATTTCATTTTTAAACAGGCTAAAGACTATACGGCGGCCGATAGAAAGGCGCGGGGTCTTGAGTTTGAATGTGGCACTGTCCTCCGCGCGCCACGACCTCTTAGTCCGCTGGACTTTGGGTAAGTAGTGGAGAGGGACTGGACGGGGGGGGGCGGCGGAGGGTGTTGGAAGGTTGCTTTGGGCACAATGTTAACACTTTCCGAAATCTACCCCGTTTCAAGGTGAAGAGTCCCTCCTGCCTCGCAAAGTCCGTCGGTTTTGCGCTGGGAGGGAAGAAGAGGGAGGCAGCGAAGAGGCGGGCTGCTCAGGAAGAGTTCATGATGGGTCGCGAGTAGACCCCTTGGTAGTAGGAGGTGTCTGCGGCCAAGGGCGAGGCCTCGAGGGCGCTTTTGTTCGTGACGGAGCCCATGGCCAGGCTGCCGGGCACGGGCGAGCCGTAGCCGGTGTAGTGCATCACCTGCTCGTAAGCCTTGAGGTCCATTTTGTGGTGGGGGTGGTGCTGGTGCGGGTGGTGCTGGTGGGGGTGGTGCTGGTGCGGGTGGTGGGGGTGCTGCTGCTGCTCGCCGGAGGACATCAGGTTGGTGATGGAGAAGGGGTGGTTGAAGGCGTAGTGGTGCTCCGCCTTGAGGTGCGCCTCGTGCGAGAGCCCCGCGTGGGCGTGATGCTGGGCCAGCAGGTGCTGCTGCTGCTGCTGGGCCGGCGACGGGGCGGGCTCCGGGTGGCCCTTCAGGTCTACCAGGGCGCGCTTGTGCTCCTGGCAAGGGGAGGCGCTGGAGTGCGGGGACTCCGGGGCGCCCCCGTTGGGCACCTCTCGCTCCTGCTGCTGCGGCTGCTGCTGCTGCGAGGCGGTCTTCTTGCCCCCCGACGGGGCGGGCGAGGCTCCCTGCTGCTGCTGCTGCTGCTGCTTGGAGCCGGGGGGCTTGTCGCACTTGAAGCGCTTCTGGCGCCGCAGGTAGCAGCCGTTCTCGAACATGTTGCCGGAGTCCGGGTGCAGCGTCCAGAAGGAGCCCTTGCCGGGCTTGTCGGGCGAGCGCGGCACCTTGAGGAAGCAGTCGTTGAAGGAGAGCGAGTGCCGGATGGAGTTCTGCCAGCGCTGCTGGTTCTGCCGGTAGAAGGGGAAGAGGTCCATGATCCACTGGTAGATCTCGCTCAGCGTCAGCATCTTGTTGGGCGACTGCTGGATGGCCATGGTGATCAGCGAGATGTACGAGTAGGGCGGCTTGGCGTGCGTGTAGCTCCGGCGGTAGCTCTTGGCGTCCCGCGACCGGCCCAGACCCGCCGCCTGCCCGTAGGCGCCCCCGCCTCCGCCGCCCCCCACCGGGCTCAGGGCCGAGTAGGCGCCCAGAGCGCCCCCCATCGAGCCCGCCTGGCCGCCCAGAGGGCTCAGGCTGGGGCTCAGGTGCGCCGCCATGCTGGCCATGGCCCCCGCGCCCGGGGAGAGGTTCATGCCCGCCGGGCCCGCCGCGTAGGACATGCCCATGGAGCCGCCGGACGCCACCGTCGTCATGTTGCCCGCCGCGCCCATGGCGGGCATGGTCATGTAGCCGTTCATGCCCAGCCCCGCGTTCATGGAGGAGTAGCCCTGCAGAGGCGACAAGAGAAGGGAAGGAGCCCAGGGGTTAGTTGTCCAGGGCTCAGTCATCGCCCCACCCAAGACCCCATTCCCACTGAACCTCTAACACCCCCACTCGTGTCCCCCCCCCCACGGATCTCGACGAAACAAGCACCCCGGACGATTCTGAGGATCTCTCCACTAGACCTCCTGGGAAGTGCCCCATTGAAACCAAGGGGACCTCCTTCCGAGTAATAATGGGTCATGATTCAGGCACAGGCCCTTTTCCTTGGAACAGGAGAATTAGACTGCAAACCTATCCACACTTTCCTGGGAGCACACCCCACTGACTACAATGGGACTGGCTTCTGAGTAGACAGGTGTAGGATTGGGCTCTTAGGCTACAATCCTATGCACACTTTCCTGGGAGCAAGCCTCACTGAACCTAATGAAGACTTACTTTTGAGTAGACCCACTTAGGCTTGAGCTGCTCGGCACGTGCTTCCTGCTGCACCTCTATGCCCACTTATGTGGGAGTAAGACCCATTCAAATCGGTGAAACTGTGGCTAAGGGCCGGGGTCAATTTCCACGACAGTCCACGAGCAAAAGGACTTGGCTTGGTCTGGATCGTGCCCCTGATTAGGACGGGGTTCCAAGGGACGCAAAACGAGATCCTAAGAGTGGGTGACTCCCAGTGAAACCGCTGGCTTGTAAGCAACCTTTTTCGGACCCGGGTGTGAAATTGTTAACCGTGCAGAAGTGCAGGGTCGGCGATCGTAGCCTTCCTGGCTCTCGTTTCTCTGTTCTAAGGAGCGAGTCGCCTTGCCTTGAACGGGTCTTTTTGTTCTCCAAGGAATGTGGTTAGCACTGGGACGGAAGGAGGAGAGGATTTGGGAGCTCTCAAAACCTTTCTCTACTGGCTGGCGGGGCAGAAAGGCAGGTGAAAACCCCAAATCCTTGTCAACCGAGCCAACCAACACCCTGACCCTAAACAGGTTTGCCAGGAAGCGAGCCCTCTCCCGGTGACACGCTCACAACTGACCGGACCGATCCACACTTTCCTGGGAGTAAGCCCCATTGAACTCAATGGAACTGACTTCTGAGTAGACATGCCTAGGATCGGGCCGCGAGACATGCGAATCCGTTTCACAGACGCCCTTTCGGGGAGAAGCTATCCTCTTGGATTTCAATGCGACTTACTTACAAGGAGCGCGTGTGAACACTGCTAAACCGGATCCACGCAGCCATTCAATAGAAAGCGTTTGCTTTCATTTAGGGAATTCGATCTCAGCGCAAGTGCTACTTGGAAGTAATCCACATTGACCCCCGTTCAACCTCTTCGGCAGACCAAGGATCACAGCTAAATCGGGGGTTGTGGTGGCGGAGGTCATGCCCATCCGAGGTAAAGTTAAACACCGTGGAAATGTGTGGGTCTGGTTTACAATCGGAGTGTAAAACCAGCGGAAATCCAGGGACTCCAGGGGGAAGGAGAAACGCCATCTGGCTCAAGGAAGACAGCATCCCGATTCGAAAAGACCACTTTTGTTTCCTGGGGCAGGAGACACTATGGTCCCAACCCTGGGAAACCCCTGTGGGTTGTAGATCAAGCTCTGCTCCTCGCATTGGGGTCTACAGGGGAACAAGTCTTGCTCAGGCTCTTTTTATTCAATATAACCTTCACGATGCGAGATTTAGAGCAATAAATGTCCCCCCCCCGCTCCCCCTGGTTTCTTATAACTCCCCCCTCGGCGCCCTTCCTCCCCCCCCCCCCACACAACCTCTCTGCCAAACACAACTTTGTTAGGATAGCGCGGCTAGGCATGGCAAAAGGATTTGGAGGCTTGGCAAGTCAATATTTGATCACAAAGTTAATATTATCTCAAGGCTAACACAGTGTTGTATAAAAAGAGGGAGAGAGAGGAGACAGAGAGAGAGAGAGAGTGCTGTTTTTTAGCAGAAGGAGGAGGCTTGGGGATTGGGTGCGGGACCCACTCACAAACAGAGAGAGAGAGAGAGAGAGAGACGCAAACAGAGAGAAGTTGCCATTTACCTCCGGCTCGCTGTAGTAGTTGGTCCACTCCGTGTGCTCGTGTCCTTCCATTTTCACGACTCCCAGCATACTGGAAGCGGAGTGCATGGCAGTTTAAAATTTAACAGCCACAACAAGCGACGACAGAGGGAGAGAGAGCAACCAAAAAAAAGGGCAAAAAGGAAAACACCCCCCCAGCCCTCCCTCCCTCCCTCCCTCCCTCTTTCGCTCCCTCCCCCCTCCCTTCCTCCCTCCCTCCCTCTTTCCTTCCCTCCCTCTATGCGTGTGATGGGGAAGGAGGGTGGGCTCGCTCTAGTCGGGGTTTGTCCCTGCTTGCTACTGCTGCAGCTGCTTGGGTGGGTTTCACAGTGAAGAGTCTCCCGGAGTCGAAGGCAAGGAGGAGGAGGGAGGGGGAGGAAGGAGGAGGAAGCGAAGTGGTGCAGTGACGTGGGTGCTGGAGCCACCGAGCAGCCAGCCGACCAGGCGAGCCTCCAATCCCCAGGTCCTGGGCAGGCGATTTGAATAATCGGCTCCCACCTGGGGGCTCCACCCCAAGACCCCCCTGCCTCCACCGTCTCCGCGCTCGGCCTGGCTGGCGCGTCCTTTTGCGCAGCCTGGAAGGAGGACTAAGCCAAGATCACGCCTCTCTTGGAGTCCAGGTTCATGAATCCGGAACGGCGGCCCCTTCTGGGTTGCTCCGATGTGGGCTAGAAAGGAAACCCACTGGACCCCCAAGCAGGTCTCCCAAGACAGGCCCTGGGAGGTCTGCGGCTCTGGGGGACAGTTGGACTTGTCCAAACCAGGCTGCTGCTTCTTGCTTTTGTGGTCAGTCTCCCTCCAGCAACAGAAGAAACCGAGGACAAATATTTACCTACCTGCATACGTAGCATACAGTCCCATCCAAGGCTAGCACCTTGAGTTTCTCCATTGCAATGGGGATCTCAGCTTGCACTCCAATGCGCAGTTTCTGGGATGTAAATCCTCTTGAAATCGGCCAATGGAGTGGCCAGTGAATTTAGGATTGCGCTGGGCAACGGTGTCAGGCTGCAATCCTAGCCACACTTTCCTGGGAATAAGCTCCATTGACACTAATGGGACTTACTTCTGAGTAGACATGAATAGGATTGGGCTCTCAGACCACAATCCTAGCCACACTTCCCTGAGAGGTGAGCTCCATTGACCACAGTGGGACGTGTGTCTGGATAGACAGGCATAGGATTGGGCTCTCAGGCTGCAATCATATCTACACTTTCCTGGGAGGTAAGCTCCATTGACTACAGTGGGACTTGCGTCTGAGTTGACAGGCATAGGACTGGGCTCTCAGGCCAAATCCATGGGACAGAAACATTTTGGATGAGATGGATGGGCAGACAGGGCCTCTGAGAGGAATTTTATCAGGGGGTACAAAGTTTCTTTGGGGCCCCTTTGCAAAGGGGGAGGGTTGAAACAGAATGGGGGAGGGTGGTGACGTGTGAGCAGAATAGGGGCAGGGAGGGGTGAAGCAAGGGATGAAACAGGCAGGGGGGTAGAGACAGCTGGAAAAGTCTTTGGAACCCAGGTCAACCAACCCATGTGGCATCAGTAGTGTCCCCTGCATCCCCAGTCTTGGTAGTGTCTTTCCTATTCACCTAGGATGTCAAGCCAGGGTGTCGAAACCCCAGGCATTTCTTGACGAGTGGTGGTGGCGATCAAACCTTCCTATCAATAGGGTTTCCTATCAATAGGGTTGATAGGTTTCCTATCAAACCCTACCGCTTTCAGTGGGAGGGAGCAGCAATGGATCCAAATAGGGAATGGAACCTCTCTGTGCAGTGTCAGTCCACCTTATTTATTTATCACATTTTCACATGGCTGCTCCCCTCCTTTTTCCTCACAACAACCCTGTGAGGTGGGTGAGGCTGAGAGAAAGTGACTGGCCCGAGGTCACCCAGGACGCTTCGTGGCTGAGGGGAGATTTGAAGCTGGATCTTCCAGGTCTGAGTCCACCTCCCAAACCACTACACCACCCTGGGCACCTTGAAGTGCCAGGTACTGAGGAGCAGCGCTTGGGCACGGCGATCAGTCTCTTGGGGTCCCAAGGCTTTTGGGGAACGGACTCTGGGTTAGACAGAGGGCCTTTTGCTTGTCCCCTGCGAGGTTCTCCTGCTGTGTACCTCGGCGAGATGTTCCCCTGCGCGCCCTGGCGCTGCTCCGGGCCAGGAGGCGAGGCCTGCCGGCGCTCTCTCCTCCCGGGCCCAAGCAAACAAGCTGTGCTCGGCAGCCTCAGGGTGACCTCCAGCATTTCGTAACTAAAACAAACAGCCTCGAAGTCACCCGGCGAGGCGGGCAAGAAGCGCTCCAGGTGAACGGCGGAAGAAAAGCCCGGGATTCCTGGCAGGGCCGGCCCCACATCAACCGCACTGCCTGGGCACACACGCAAGCCGCTTGGCCAGCTCCGACACACCGACAGCCAGCCAGGGCAGGAAGAGGGAGCCAGGGCCAGTCAGCGGCGGGCCTGGAGGAGGGAATGGGCAGCAACAAGTCCACAGCTGCAGGGGCTGGCTGGTCGGGGCAGAGCTGCCAGCCTCTGCCTGCCAGCCTGGGCACGACCCTGCCGCTTGCGCAACCCCGCCCTAGCCAGGTGTCCTCAGAAGCAAGTCGCGATGAGTTCCGTGGGATTTGCTTCCAAGTCACCCCCAACCGGGCGCTGCCACGTTAAATGGATCAGCGGGCTTGGAAACCCCGTGATACCGACTCGATCATTGAGTGTCACCTTGATGGGCACCACATCCCCGCGCATCTGCTCTTCCAAACTCGAGTGCCTCCTCCCCCTTCTCCTCCTCGTGCGGTTTCCCTCAGACATTTCACAGCGACCCTGTAAGGCAGGGCCGTCCTCTGATCCTCATGCAAATGGCAGGCAGGGGCTGAGAGATCCCCCTAGTAAGGGGACACTGAAACCCGGGACCCCGTGGCACCGTTGCAAACCGCACGGGGAGGAGGAGGCCAGCTCAGGTTTCGTGCCTCATTGAAATGAACAGGAGCTGCGCAAGAGAGGTGCATCTCCCACCTCTTTCCGTGGGGTCTGACAGCCCAACCCTATCCACACTTTCCTGGGAGTAAGCCCCATTGGCTGCAATGGGACTTAACTGCTGAGTAGATATGCAAAGGATGGGGCTGTGAGTCGGGCCACGGGGCGGTGAATTGCGCTCCAAGGTGATCATCAATGCTTGCTGAGATGTCTTCGGAAAAAATCCAGTCCAAGTCAGGGTGTCCAGCAGGACCTGCGGGTTGACTGGAGATCTGGGTGATCCCGAGGGAGACCATCCCACGTGACCTTCCACACAGGGTGCAGAACGGGCATACTCGTCTTCTCCTGGCCCAGCTCAGTGGAGTTCCTGGAGCAGTGCGTGGGTCTCCTTGGGCAGGTGCCTGTTCCGCACCTGGAGCAGCAAGGAAAGTGCCATTCTCCAGGGAGGATCCCATTCATCTCTTTCATTGTTCAGGCGCCGCGGGCGGGCATTCAAGCTCAGGACAATTCACCAGGTGCCCTGCCATTCAAAGGGAAGGAGCCCGTTCCACGTCCCCATCGGAAACGCGCCTCGGTGCAAACTCGCTTTTCACAGTCTCACTCGCGAGTGAGTCTCACTCGCTTTTCCAGACGTTTATGGGGGGGGGCAATTAAAGGAAAGCACAATGAGGGAAGGATACAGCATCTGAGGCTTTGCATCTGAACCCCAGCATGGCCCCCTGATTGAAAGGACACAGGCCACCCCATCACACACACACACACACACACACACACACAGAGAGAGAGAGAGAGAGAGAGAGAGAGAGAGAGAGAGAGATTGTGAATTCTATCTGCACTTCCCTGGGAGTAAAGCCCCATTGACTCTAATGGGACTTACTTCTGCGTAGACATACATAGGATTGGGCTGTCAGTGTTTTTCGCTCCAATGCAGGCAAAGGGCTCTTGGAGCCTTCCTTCTGAACAGCAAGAGAGGCCTGGTTAGAGCCCTCTCCTTGTAATGCCCCTCAGCTACTCCTCAGGTCACAAGTCAAGGCATATGAGTGAGTAGCTGAGGAACCTAAAGGTGCTACTCACCCTGCAACGGGGGGAGGGGTTCAGTAAAGATTACTTTGCCGATGTTCAAGGGATTCAAGCCATATTTCTGGCTTTTCTTCTGTCCTTGCTCATTTGAAAATATGGCCCTGTTAAGTAGGAGTTGCCAACAGGGCCGGTGCTATCATTAGGCCAACTAGGCAGCTGCCTAGGGTGAAGACCTCAGAGGGGCACAGTACTGATCTTTGAGGGACACCGTTTTATATACTGCTTGGTTTTTTATTTTTTTAACACATGTAAAAATGAAACTGACAATTCATTTTTTATATCAAGTTAAATACCGCAACAGTGCTATGGAATATAATTAATTATAAAGTCTTATGAAAAAATTCTGGGTGGTGCAGATAGCATTATATAGGAGACAAAATACTTGGCACCAGCTTTGGTTGCCAGCAAGGGGGCTGGATGAGGAATCTATTCTTCTTTTCTTCTGATTGTGTGACTAAAGCCTCCTGGGTCTGTCAAAATTATTTATTTTATTATTATTAATTTGTACCCCGCCTTTTTGCCCAACGGGCACACAAGGCGGCCTTACAACATTTTTAAAAAATGCAACATTAAAAACAACAACAATTTACAATAATTAAAAAATTTAAAAACAAACCAACCCCGTGGATTTTCATATAAAAGCAAGAACGCCAGCCAGCCTGTCAACAATTAAAAGCTTTTTGAAATAAAAAGGTCTTCAGTCCACGCCAAAACGCGAGGGAGCAGTTCTCAGTTCTAAGGGGAGGGTATTCCACAGTTTGGAGGCCACCACCGAGAAGGCCCTCTTCCTGGCCGCCACCCCTTCACATCTCTTAGTGGCGGCACAGTCAAAAGGGCCCCCCCAGATGATCTACGGGCAGGGGCAGGATTGTAGGGAAGGAGGCGGTCCCTCAAATACCCCGGACTTTGCAGCTGAATTATTTGGGGTTTAATTAAGGACATTTCTGGATATATCCTTACAAATATTTCTCATAATCAGAGATCCAGAATCTGCAAATACTTGCATTTGCAACTTGGTCCTTGGGCACATATGACAATTAAGTTCACTTCCAAATCATGTGTTTAGGATGTCAATCTGAATACATCAGCTTGAGTAATAGCATAGCACATAAGAGCCCTTCTGTGTTAGGCCAAGATTCACATAGCTAAGCATTCTGTTTTCAAACTGCCACCACCACCACCACCACCCCTCTCCCAATTTTTGGAAAATTCACTAGCAGGGCATGGCAGTTACTGCCTATCCCTGCTGATTTTCTCAGCATCTGATCTTAGAAGTAAACTGCCACTGCACATGGAGGTTCCATTTAAAAATAATGATCCATTTATATAATTTGTCTAATCTAGAGATCATCAACTATTCTTGTGGTGATGAATTCCAGAAGTTAATGACACTTTAGTTGAAGAGGTACTTCCTTTTGCCAGTTTTATGAACCAAGTTGTAAAAGAATTTACAGTATTTTATTCATGGCAGTGGGGGAATGTGGGTGTGTGTGTGAGTGAATGATAGCAAGGAAATTGATTGATTGCATTAAGACAGAAACTCTCAAATTCACCCGATGTAGATCAATGGGCAAAAGAAATGGCAAATTAACTGCTAAAGAGAATTTGATATACAAGAAATGAAGAACAGATATGTTTGAAAGCAGTTTGAAGAGACCGACCAATGGTGTCATTAGTGTTGTTGTCATCCAGGGTGGTAACTCATGGTATCACCCCCAATGGACCTTCTCATAAATGCAATAATAATGTAATAATAAACAACAACAACAAATCTGTAACCAACACAAAACCTGCCGCAAACTTGATGATGCTCACACAACTGAATAGGAGTCCTAGTATTAGCTGTGATACATGGAAATGAGAGCTGACTTATACTAATTCTTGATTCCCTGTTGTTTCATAATAACACTTCATTGGCTCTTGGAACAGTCAGTCTCACTGGTCAATTTTGAGTTAAAGAAATCTACTTTTTGTTACATAAAGCAGTTGTGTTTTCTTTTTCCATCAATTGATAATTGATAGCGCTGTTTAAATATTCAAGCTCTTTTATATACATCATGTTGTACTCCTTACAGCAGCCATATAAGGTAGGCCGGTTTTATTATTCACAGACTGCAAATAGGAAGAAAGAAACTGTGAGATGGACTGACTTTCCTAAGGCCATCTACTAAATTCATTACAGAAGCAAAATATGAATCAAGCAGACACTTCCAGATTCACAGAGCCATCTCTTAGCCTCTATGCTACACCAGCTCTTGTAACACACCCCATGTCATTCATAAGTAACTTAATATTGAAGTGAGGTTCCCACTGTACTTTCTGGTTCTGCTTCCGTGCTTCTCTGATGGAAGCATGACACAGACATTTTCCAGTCATTTTATCTGCAGTTAAGTAAGGCTTCACATCTTACTTTCTATGCGTTTGTTGTTGAACAGTGGGACCAGGAAAAAAAATGGTGGCATAACTTTGAAGGTTTGAAATTGGTGAAGAAAAATGGGTAGGAATTCCAATGAACTTCTGATTAAAATTGCAGAAATTAGGGGTGAGAAATAGTACATTATAAGATTAACAGCCCAATCCTAATTTGCACTAGGACAGACAGGCCAAGTGGCCTACACTGTATCCAATGCTGGGTAGGAGGTGGCTGCTGCACAACTCAGAGTAAGGGGATATTTATCGCCTTACTCAGAGTAATGCCCCAGCAAAACTAAATCGCCGGTACAAATCCAAGCAACCTGGTGCTGGCTGTGAGGGAGTTAGGATCCAGCCTAAGTTACCCAGGCTGGTCCCACACCCATTCCACCTCCATTCCACCTTCCCACCACCCTCTCTACACCCCATATGCCAGCCTCCCTAATCCTGCACTTACTTACTCCCACCAGGCCTGAATCCGGCACAAAGAGGCCAGGATCCTTACATCAGCCTCCCTGGAGTAGTCACAAACATGCTTTATGGCACGTTTGCGACGCTCCCAGGCCAGTGCAAAGGACTTGCACCAGCCGAGCGCATGGTTAGGATTGCGCTCTAATTGCAACATTCAAACAAGATGGGAGAGAGAGAGAGCGCGCACTCACAGAGAAATGTCTTTATTCCCCCCAGAGGAATGGCTTCTTTTATGTTGCCTTTATTATTATTTATACCTTCAAGCCCTCTCCGTCTCCAAGGATATGTACAGTACTTATTTTAGTGCTTTGGATGTCAAGTTGAATGGTTTAAATCAGGCTGGTCAACTTTTGGCCAGTAGGCCCAATCTGCCTCCCTGAGGCCAATTCCATGTGGCTCCAGGCAGCCCAATCAAATTATTACCAAGTTTGCCTAAAAGGTTTGCCAACCATTGCACTTTGAAGGAAAAGAGAAATGTTTTCAAGTTATAAGCCACAGACATCTGTTTGTATGCACTAATCTGTGCCTGACCTTCTGTAATCCATTCTAGTGGAGCGCTTACTTACTGATAGTGTTAACTTTATCGGGGAACTTGATCACATCCAAAGGCATGAGTTTGTGCAGCACGATGTACTTCTTTTTGATTCTTTTGTCTGCAGAACAGAATTCTGCCCTCACAAATACAAAAGTTGGCCATTTTCATGACAGGAATTTTAAAAGATGACACTTGTCCCCATATCATTAAGAGGTTACATTAAAGAAATTCCATTAAAACTGCAGAATTAAATCCAGAAGCAGCAAATCCATTAACATTGTGTCCTGGAATCAAACTTTGGGAAGTATTACAAAGCGTTCCATGGGAAAAGAATGTATTCACGGGTCTCATTTTCTTGGCATGCTATTTCAGTATCAGATAGTGCCCACCCCTTTGTTTCTGGTGGTAAAAAGATGGGGGAGGGAGAAATTCCCACATTTTTATTAATTAAAGCTTTTAAACTGGCACAATGAGAAACTATTGATATTCACTGCTGTCAGATCCAAGAACCTGAAACCATCTGGAAGATACTCGTGATCTTCAAAAGTTTTTGATAGCGGGCATGGGGGGGGGGAGAGAAGAAGGCAAGAAGAAAGAAAGCTGCCTAGCAAGATTTTAGGAAATGAATGCTAATCAATGCAACCCCAATTTGCTCCTACAGGCTAATCCACAATCTGGTGTAGGTAGCAACGGTCTCTGTATATTAATCCCATAGTTTCCTATTCCTTTCTTCTCCAAAGGTTCAGGACAAGCTCAAGGTTTACTTGTCAGCATGTAATTTCCACCTCCCACCCCACCCCCATTCTATGATGTTTCAGTTTCTTGAAGAGAGAACTAAACCTTCCCCCACCCACCTTCATCCTCCATGTGTTTATTGGGAACTAACAAGGATGTGAAGCTATAACAGGATTATTCAGTCCCTAGGTACCATTTACAAGAAAGTCATTATGGATTCTTACACTTTGCAAAAGAGACTCCCCCTGGCACAGTCACACCATACAGTAGATGTGGATCTCAGATTCACTGTATGTAGCTGCTGGAAAGAAAACAGAGATTAATGCCTCTGGGAATCCCTGTGGACTCTGAAAGGATACACTTCCTTAACAAGAAAATAGTGGCTTGGCTTGAAATTTCCTGGTGCAATTGTTTTGTTTCTCACACTTTCTGGGGATCCCCTTCCTTGACTGGAAAGATTCAGTGGATTAAAACAAACAAAAACTTTCACATGCATTTAAGGGAAGGTTAATCTCCTGAATACTAATAGATTCATCCTTTGGTGGACCTTCTAAAGGACAAAAGAGTTGGCACTTCCAGGCTGGTCCTGCCTAATAGTGTCCCAACTTTTCATTTCAACTTATACAAGGTTATGAATTCTGTGAAGTGAAGGAAATCAATAAGGAACAATTACAATACTAAAACTCAAGAGTCACCCAATGAATTTGATTGAAGGTAGATGCAGATCAGGCAAAGAAAAGATTTGATTTGCAAATGCATGTGTAGTTTGTGGGCCTCAGAGCCACAACATACAGGGATGACCACTAGTTTAGATAGTTTCCACAGGAGGAGGACTAGCAAAATCCAGTGGGAGGAGGTCTGTCAATAGATATGAACTTTGATAGGCCAAAAGGAGACTCCATGATTAGGAGCAAAGTACCTCTACATGCTGGGGTAGAAACAGGGCATGATTGTTATTACATCATGCCCTGTCGATGAGGTGATCAGGACATCTAGCTGGACACTGTAGGGGACAGAATGCTAAACCAGAAGGATCCTTGGTCAGAGTCTGTAAACTTTATTGCATTTTACTGAATTTTTTACATAGAAGGCAGATCCCTGCTGCAAGGGAGTCAAATCCACAATCAACACCAAGGAGACAACAGAAGGGGGAGGGAAAGCCGAGGCATGGATGAATTGTGGGAGCTTGTGGCTGCATCATTTTACTAACCCATTTACACCAGAGTATGTGGACTAGGGACTTTGGCTAAGGTTTCATGAAAAAGGTGGGTTCTGAAGATTTAAAAGAAATGAGAAAAGGTGGCACGACAACATAGGTTTTTTGGTGGAGAACCCAATGGAGGACACATCTGTGAATGAGTATGTGACATTTGCTTCAGCAAGCCAGATTGATGTGCTCATTAAACACATCCTGACCACAGCTGCTAGCAGGAAATCCACAAAATACTTTCTCTGGCCTTGTTTCACTGAGATAATAAATGGTCTGGCCACTGATGCCTAATGCCCTGACCCTTATCTGAAAAGTATGTTCCATAGGACTTATCTCCAATCAGTGTACACAGAATCACAGAAATTGGCCGAATGTGCGGAAAATAATTCACTGACGGATATCTCCAAAATAGTTACTAGGTCTACAGTTTAGGGTTGCTGTTAGGTCTGTGCCATTTCAAAGTAGTACAAAAAGGGTGATAAAAAGCACAATCAGTATAGGCTGGTACACAAACTACAACCCTGCCAGGAGAGAGCTGGCTCGGCCACATTTATCCATGCCTGAGTTAGGCTATTCCAAGGCACTTTATGTGAGGTTGCTCTTGAAGATGGTTCTTTCAGAAACTGCACGTAGTGCAGGATGTTACAAGTGGATTATTTAGTGGGACTGATGCTTGCAGGGAATGTTTCCTCAGTGTTGGAACAACTTCACTGGCTCCCAGTCCACTTCTGGCCCCAATTCAAGGTACTGGCTTCTACCTCCAACTCTCTGAATGGCAAAGACCACTTCTTCCCATTTGCTTGGGTGTTGAATTCATCCTCAGAAGCACTGCTCCAGGTTCCTTGCCCACCAGGGGTGCATTGGATGGAACCTGAGGAGAGGACCTTTTCTGCTGTAATCTCTCCCCCTCATGCCTATGGAGGGGGAGAACACTTGCTAAGTACATTTCCACTTCCAGAACAGGGGCCAAGTAGGGTAGTGTCTCATGGACACCGTGGCAATTGAACCCAATACTACTTGCCATACTGGGACACTGATGCCACTGACTGAAAGACTCTAATTTAGTGGAATGGTTTGAAGTTAGAACACACAGTTGCTGCATTCACTGCAAGCAGGTGGTGTTTGCATCATTTCCACCAGATTTAGAATACTACATCTGTCTTCAGTTATATGGTGTGCATTCTTCCCTAGACTTAAAACACTGCAGCTCTGCCCTGATTGGCTGGGTTAAAAGTCAGGCTTCAAGGACTAAGTAGCAGATAGCTTAGGAGAGTGCTTAATGAGGTGGGCCAAAAGCGAATTGGAACAGCAGTGGCAGTTCCGAGAGAAAAATGACAGATGGACGGATGGACAGATGGATAGACGGACGGATGGTCAGAAAGCACAGTTTTTTTAACCTTATGGAAAACCTGTCTTTACATCTCACTCAAGAGAACAATTTTTCACAGAATATGATTATTCTTTTGAGTGTCACCTGCATTCACCAGGGTCACCCCCAAACTTCCTGACACCCTGGGCAGTATGCCAAATGCTGCTTCTCCTTACCTGATGATGTGCCAGCTCTCCAATGTTCTAGCTCAGCACTCCTCCCTGCCACATTTCCTCTTACTTGTCCAGGAAGTGGAAGGGAGCAGTGGAAGCAAGAAGGCGATCAGAGATGAGTGCCCCTCCTCCAGTCTGCTACCTGATGTGACAGCTTGGCCTCATGAATGGGCTGGTTCTGATTCATTTCATGAAACATCTACCAATTTAAAAGAAGAATGCTAGAAAATAAACATTCCCATACTAAGTGGCTGAAATTTGATTAACAGCCCACTCTGAAACTTTCATAACTCACATAACATGCAGCCTCACCAAAATAGACTGCACTGCATGCTATGGTGGTGGGGAGCTGATCAGGAGGCTTAGGGGGAGAAAGGTAAAATATTTTCTCTTACTCCTTAGGAAGCCCCCTGACTGCCAATGGTCTCCAGGCTTGTGCCAGTTGTTTAGGGGATAGCATTAAGTGCAAGTCACTCATGCATGGTGTCACCCACTTCTGACTCCGACAAGTCCACAGTCCTCCCCCAATCCAGACACACCCACCGCGACAACTTACCAGCATCGGTGGGGTTCCTCTTCACTACCACCATGCAAGGGATCCTCCCTGCCATCTGTGGCAGTGGTGTTATGTGAAAATCCCCTTTTTCCTTTTAAGTTGTGATCTTTATATCTGGTTATGTTACTATGGACAAAAATATTATATAGGCCAAGCAAACAGGCCCCATTTCCAAAACCCTGGTAAAAGTCACAAGTTTACACAACCTCTACCTCTCCATGCACACAGCAACAAAGTCTAAAGCATTGTATTGTTTTAAGAAAGGGTCTCCTGATCCAATCACTGTTATGCAAACCTATTAAACCTCAACACACAGGACAATCAAGTCAAGTCAAGCTCAGGTGAGGACAAGGAGTCTGGCATAGCTAATCATTGTTTAAATGTTTCCTATTGTTGTAGCTTAATCACCGTATGCAGATTTGAACAGCCAGCTACCCCCCCCCCCCCGGAGGCCAGCCTTTGCTGATAGCTGACTCCTTGATCATCCTGTTTTTCTTGCATGCTCCACGTGTCCCACTATGTGTAGTGAGCATGCACATCCAGGTCAGTTTTAGGCCACATCCGGGTCATTCAGGTCAACAAAAACCCTTAAAAGAGAAGGCTGCCATGTGCTCCCTCTCTCTCTGGCTGCCCTCCAAGGCAGAGGTCCTCAATAGGACTCTTCCCCCCTCCCATCCAACTGCTCCTCAGGACAGGTAACTATATCTTGCGTCTGGAACCTTTTCCCTTCTCCCCCCCTTTTTTCTCCCCTTCTCTACCCATCTTTAGTCAGCAACTGGGTTGGCAGAACAGGGACCCCTAAAATCCTTCCCTAAAATCTATCCTTTTCTGATCTCCTCGGAATGCACCAAATACACTCCACATGCAACCACCAGAAGCTAGGTACACGAGACACAAGTACTAGAAACAAATACTTATCAATTTTCCATGTGCATTATGTATACCTGTGTGTTTTTGTAATAAAAATATAATCTTTGATTGAAAGTCGTCTTTCTCCCAGTCTCTTTTCAAGCTAAAAAGGAATTTCTTTGCATTACGCTGTCTTGTTATCTAGCCTGCGATCCTGAAGTTTCCAAAAGGGTAATATAATAATTCCCCTTAAAACATAACAGCCCTTTTTGGTAACAGTGGTGGCCTGGAAGCATGTGTGCTTCTAGAAGGCATCTTATGACACTGTAAGTGCATACCAATGCTGGAACACTAGTTCCAGTAGCAGTAGTGCCAGTTAGGACTGGACTTTAAGTGACATACTGCATGTTGAGCTGAACTGCACCCTATCAGCACTGCCTCAGACAACAAGAAAGATTCATGACAGTGGAAACCATGCCAGAATTACTACAGTTACAATGTATAGTATTTGCATAACTTTTGGAAGAACTCTGCAAGCAAGCCTCTTTTAATCAGATTCCACATTGAAGAGCACTTTGCAATTCATGAAAATATTTGGAGGGGCTACAACCAGTATGATTGATTGAGTCCTGGAATGTACTATCACTTTGCAATTTAGGGCGCAATCCTAACCCCTTATGTCTGTGCTTTCCAGCACTGGCATAGTGGTGCCAATGGGGTACGTGCTGCATCCTGCAGTTGGGTGTCACTCACAGCGGCCTCCTCAAAGTAAGAGAATGTTGGTCCCTTACCTCAGAGCTGCATTGCCCTTAAGTCAGTGCTGGAAAGCTGGAAAGCACTGACATAAGGGGTTAGGATTGTGCCCTTAAACACATTGGGCCCAACTCAGAAGAAGTTAGTTGTGGTTAAGTACTATTGAAAGCATTGGAATGGTACTTAGCATGACTAGTTAAGCCCACTAATTTTGGTGAAATTTAGGTGTGATATTAATTTCACATTTATGAGGGCAGGACCCCTTGAGAGCTACTTCTTCTTGCTCCATGCTGTGCCACACTCTGATCAGGCGGGAATGAATGAACCACACAGAAACAGCAGGATCATGTGAAGAAAACCATGCAAGCAACAGTGGTCAGATGGAGGGAGTAACATTAGTGTGGTCCTGTGAGTGGGTGAATATAATTTAGCAGGCAATCTCTATCTTCAGGGATTCCTGACATTTGAGGTTTCTTGCATCATCATATCTAGGGAAACCCAAGGAAAGTAACTGAATTTTAAAAAAACCAATAAAAATATTTCTATGTAATTGTTCTCCCACCATTAAAAGAACATAAATACAAAGTCCTTCACTATTTCCAGAAGATCCTCAGGCTATCTCCTTATTCACATATGCACTTGATGATGTGGTCACTTGAAAAGATGGCCATTTTATTGAATGATTCATGTCAAGGCCTATCCAAGACCTCCTCATGTCTGAGGTGCCATGCCAAATGCTGCCCCCTTACCTAATAGTGTGCCAGCCTCTGTGCCTACCGCTCTCTGATGTTTGAGTTCAGCACCTTCCTCCACTCCACATTTCTTCTTCCTCTCTGTCCCCCACTTCCTTTTCCAATCCAGAGAGTGGGAGGAGCAACAGCAGCAGTGGAGGTCAGTTGGCAGACAGAAATGGGCACTCTCTGGCAATCTGCGGCCTGAGGCGACCACTTCAGTTGGTCTCATGGATCAGCCAGCCCTGATTTCCATGAAGTGCCCCTCCATCAGATATAACAGTTTTTCAAATGTCAGCAAAGACTGCAAAAAGATGGGGCTACGTGGGTAATAGTGAGAAGAACCACATGTGAGACCATGTCATACAAA
Source organism: Tiliqua scincoides (assembly GCF_035046505.1). Classification (NCBI taxonomy): domain Eukaryota; kingdom Metazoa; phylum Chordata; class Lepidosauria; order Squamata; family Scincidae; genus Tiliqua; species Tiliqua scincoides. The sequence goes on along the minus strand of NC_089824.1, from coordinate 100,909,034 downwards.
TTATCTGCCTTGCAGGCTGCCTCCATGTGGTTGTTAGGTGTGGGTGAACGTGTGAACCGGGCTTTTGTCAGCTGTCTGAACGATAGGGTTGCCACCATAACCTATCAAATGATGAGCAGATCAGCTATTTGCTGCATCAATGGGGCAAGAGGAGTAATGGGGCAATCAAATGTCTTATTGCACCTATTATTTGTCCTGACGGATATTTGTCCTGACGGATATTTGTCCTATTATATGAAGCAGGTACAGAGCACAAGGACTCTAGGAAAACAGTCTCAGACACCTCTGCAATCTTTTTCTTTTAACATGTTGATTTTTTTTCCCCATTTGTGCCTGGTTTCTTCTGTGACAAGCAAAATGTATACATCTGTCATCAGCTGACACAAGGTTGACGGCATTGGATCATCACTACATCAGTACTGAAAAATTGAAGTATATTAGTAGAAAGCAAATAATCATATGGTTCAAGATGACCAATCATTTATCTGGGAGTTGACTTACACACTCTAAGGGCTTGATTCAGGGCCCAGTCCTATCCAATTTCCCAGCACTGATTCAGCTGCAGTGTAGCCTCAAGGTAATGGAACAAACACTACCTCAAGGAGGCCTCTGTGACTGCCCCCCTCCACAGGCTGCAGTGCACACCCCACTGGCATGGCTGCATTAGTGCTATGAAGCTGGATAGAAATTGGCCCTCAAAGTGTTAGCCTCCCTCGCAAAATTCCCAGGGCAATCTTGGAACTAGAAGCAAGGGGGTAGGCCATACAGGGCCCTTTTCTCTCTTCTATTCTAAAGATTAAAGGACACACTTTTGCCAACAACTTCTTTTGACTGTAGAATGTATTTCATTTTTTTTCCCCCCTATGGGAGAAAGTGGATGGGAAGGGGACATAAAGGCAAGAAGTTATGCCTTTAAAGGCAATATTTTTTAAAAAGATATAATTTAGGAATCAGATAGGAAAGCAATTTCATTTAAAGCCCCATGGGAAAGAAAGCAATAATACAATACTAGAGATGAATTGGAATGAGGCAAGGCCATAGAGAGCCTTCCCTGCTGAGTGAGGCAGCCATATTTTTCCATGGCAGCCAGCTTGCTAATGAGGCATAGGGAGACAGTTGCCCCAAGGCAGTGAATTTGCAGGAGGCAAAAGATTGGCAGAGAGTGCCCCAGACATGCCCTATACCTGCCACCACCCATTCTACTTTACCCAGCCCAGCCCCTTGCTATGCTAGCCGCTGCTGGTTTAGGCCATCATCTTTCTCAAGGGCTGCCGGAATGATATTATGCAGCTCATGTCACATTAAGGTTATATAGCCTTAGGAACATTTTCCTGGGAGTAAATCATACTGAACAAAGTGTTTATTTATTTATACAGGTATTTATATACCGCCTTTCTTTGGTCATCAGATTTCTCCTCAGACTTTAATCCAAGGCGGTTTACATAGGCAGGCTGTTCTAAACCCCAGTAGGGATTTTTACAATTGACTAGTTCTCGTCTTTCATAGAACTCCTCGTTCCAGCTGGATTCCTTCTCGGTCTGGCCTCTCTCTGGCCCTTCGCCTCCCACGCTCCACTTGACGGCAACTCCTCTCTGCCGCCAAGGGTCAGCTCATCAGTATATCAGTGTGTCATCAGTTCTGGGGTACTTCTGGTTGTTTCGAACTGGCAGCCTCAGATCTTCAGTCATACAAGGCGGCAGCTCTACCAACTGAGCCAGACCTCCTGCCCTGTAAGTAAGTAGAACTTACTTCTATGTAAACATGCATAGTCTACCATAGATAGATAGATAGACACACACACACACACACACACACACACACACAGTGGTGCCTCGCAAGACAATATTAATTCGTTCCGCGAGTCGTTTTGTATTGCGAAATTTTCATCTTGCGAAGCGCGATTTAAAACAAACCAAAAAAAAAACATGCAAAAAAATTCGTCTTGCGAAGCACGGCCATAGAAAAATACGTCTTGCGAGTCACCAAAAAAATCACAAAACGCTTTCATCTTGTGAGTTTTTCGTTGCGCGAGGCATTCGTCTTGCAAGGCATCACTGTATATGAATGCATATGTATGTATGTATGTATGTATGTATGTATGTATGTATGTATGTATATGAGATTTTTTTTTAAGTTACATTTTTCAGTTTGTATATGTTTGCCTTAAACTAAGGCAACTCACTCCAAGAATCTATGACAGCTATTTTCAATTTTTTCATCTCACAGCACACTGACAAAGCATTAAAAGTTTTCAGGATATACCACCAGTTTTTTTACAATTCACAAAGCACAGCACACTGCCGGCCGGTGGCTCATATCCCCACTGCCCCTGCTAATAAATTACCCTCCCCCAAATTCCCACCTGCAGACCATTCATGGCACACCAATGCACTGCAGCAGCACACCGGAAGAAAATTGCTGGTCTAGGTCTGGATGAAATACATTAACTGGATCTTTAAACAAAGTTTAATAAATATCAAAGGAAGAGTCAGTAGCAGGAGAAGACAACACTCTAATGAAGAAATTTTAAATCAATTTTGTTGTTGTTGTTAGTGGACATGACTATGGTGTGTTTCCTGATGAGCTTCCACATTTCCAAATTTACCACTACACCAGTCCATGCTCCTTAGGTTGGTAGCCTTCAATGTTATTGTGACAGTACAGTGGTTTTCAAACATTCTTTCTTCAGGGAGAAAACACATCAGCCTGTCTGCTGAGAGATCCCTGCGTGTGTGTTCCAGGAGCCTGTGTAGTGCAGAGGAATCTGGAGAGCATCTTCAGGAGTACACAGAATTCATAGGGGTTGTGACCAGACCTTTTGGTTCCAAGACCATAATCAATATGATTGCTGCTGATCTTCTCATTGTTCTTCCAGCATTCCTGATTTACTCATCAAGGAACCTTAAAAAAGCATCCAAATTTTCCTTGAAACGCAGTTTGAAAACCACTGTAAATGCAGAATAAATTCAACTGGGTTCCAATTATTGATGCCTCATATTAGGAAAGAGTTTCGGAAGTAAGCACAGAGGGTGTGTGTGTGTAAATTGCCTTTGAGTAGCCTATAAGCAAAACGACTATTGGAACTTATGAAAAATTATGAAAAGCCTCCAAAACAAAATAAATAGCATCCATCTGTTGGTTGTTTACTGTATCCCACATGACTTCCACATGTCTGATGCTCTCATCTCACACATTTAGTTAGGTAAACAAGAAACACAGACGGCTGGTGCCAGGTCCGGAACAAAAGATTTGGTATTAAAAATGTAAAGTTAACACGCTCATCCCAGGACTGTGTTATCTCACTCCAGATTTTGAATGTTAAAGAGCCAAATACTTGCATGGTGTGGATGGTGGTTTGTTCCTCTAATCCTCACCAAAAGCTGATCACAACACTCTTTTATTTTCTTTATTCTTATTTTTATTTATTTGTATCCCCTCCATCTTTTAGGGGTTTTTTTTTTTAATGGCTGCTTTTCAAATGTAAACATTTTTTATCATCTTGCTCTCATTTGCATTTGCACTTTTGTAAATCTGCTGGGTAATAAAACTTTGCATGGTTGGGTAAGATTTTTCCCCACCTTTAACACAGCCAGGAAGAGCTGACAGCAACTAACTTGAAAATGAATTGGTCTGCGCTGAAAAATTCCACAGAGGTAGCAAATGTATGGCCCAATCCTATGGTGGCCTTATGTTGACAGATCTCACAAACCTTCAGCATAAAGACTCAGGCAACGTCGCATGAGTTGCTCCACTCTGGACTGCTTGCTACAGATGGCATAGGAAGCAAGGAAGCCCCACAACCAGGACCTCTGAGAGGAAATTTACCAGGGGGTACAAAGTGTCTTTTGGACCCCTTCCAAAGAGGGAGGGGATGAAACAGAGTGATGGGGTGGGCAGAATGGGGGCAAAACAGGCAGGAGGAAAGTGGCAACAGCCAGAATAATCTTTGGAGCCCAGATCTACCAATCTTCCCAATGCAGAGCTCAGGTCTACCTGCCTGCCCAGCGTTGGCAGCTAGATACAGTAATACAGAAAACCAAACATACTCCTAAGTCTCTCTAAAATCTTTCAAATATAGAAAATCATTGCAGGAGACTAGTATCATTGTATTTAGGCTCACACTAGAATGGAAAATCCTGTGTGGACCAAAATGTACTTCTGCAGCAGCTGCAGTCCCACAGCCGTGTTGCTGAGCTCTTCAGCACTCCATGGTAAGCGGATCCACAAGCCAAAGAGCTTGTGGCCAAGTCAGTTTCCTCCCAGATGTGACACTGTTAAGGAATGTATGCATTCCTGGGCCTGGTGTGTTTGGCTTGTGGCAGTAGTTGTCGCCATTTGCCCACAGTAATCCCCCCCAGCATCCCACATGGGTGAGACTGGCAAATGGAAGATTCCAGGAAATTTCTGGGCCCCCTCCTTTGGCTCCTGGGCCCCCTTTCAGACCCTGGGCCTGGGTACAAATTACCCCCTTTACCCCCCTCTCCTAGGCCCTGCCCACACCAGTAGTAGCAGGCCGCTGAACCTAAGCCAGAGGAGGTAGGTCAGTGGTTCTCACACATTTAGCACCGGGACCCACCAGGACAGAATGAGAATATGTCAGGACCCACTGGAAGTGATGTCATGACTGGAAGTGACATCATCAAGCAGGAAAACTTTTAACTATCCTAGGCTGCAATCCTACCTACATTTACCTAGGAGTAAGTTTCCTTCACTATAATTGTTAAAAGAATGTACATAGTAGTTTGTTCAAAGTACAGGTCTACAACATTTCCCCAAATGCAGTCACATATCATGATAGCATCAAGTCTAATATATTAAAAATAAAATATTGAAATGAATGGGGACCCACCTGAAATTGTCTCGTGACCCACCTACTGGGTCCTGACCCACAGTTTGAAAAACACTGAGGTAGGTCATTGTGGGGGGGGCAGTTCAGAGTTGGGGGCTAGGATGAGGGTGGGAGGATCTTGATGGCTATAGTGCACACACTGAGATCTTATTCCCTTTTTCCTCACTTTCCTCTGACCTACACCAGCTAAATAGCTGACATAGGTTCAAGGAGACCCATTGCAGGATAGTCAGCCTATGGGGAGGTAAGTAAAAAAGTAAAAAAGATTTTTACTTCCCTCTCCTGGGCCATCTGGTTGTGTGTTCCTCCCCCCACCATAGCATACCTCATCAGCAGCACTACATGCTAAGAGCTGGTGAGGGATAGGATTGGGTTGTTAGCTAGCCTGTTGCAATAAAAACCTACTTGCATCCAGGACCCATAAGAAGGGGGTAAATGGGATAATTTGTCCCTGGGTTTGGAGTCAAAAAGGGGGCTCAGGAACCAAAGGAGGTGGCCCAGGCATTTCCTGGAAACTTACATTTTCCTATCTCACATGGGATACTGGGGGCTGCTGCAAACCATAAGCCCCAGGCCATGGAATGTCTATCTGACACTCCTTAACACAGTGTCAAATATGGGAGGAAAGTGGCCTGCTACAGTAGCTCTTTGGCTTGTGGATTGAGATCCACTTACCACGAAGGAGTGCATAGGAGCTCAGAGACACAGCTGCAGGACTATAGTGGTCCACAGTGGACACTTTCCATTCCAGTATGAGCCTAAACACAATGATGCTAATTTTCCACAATGATTTTCTATAAGATTTTAGAGAGACTTAAGAGTGTGTTTGGTTTTCCTTATTACTGTGACTAGCTGCTGATGCCACACAGGCAGGTAGATCTGGGCTCTGCATTGGGAAGTCCAGTAAATCTGGGCTCCAAGGACTTTTCTGGCTGTCACCACCATTCCCTGCTGTGTTTTGCCCACCCCACCCCTGTTCTGCCAATCCCTATCACTACCTTTCCCCCACTCTGTTTTATGCCCCCCTTCCCCTTGGGAGGGGACCCAAAAGAAACTTTGTACCCCCTGATAAAATTCCTCTCAGAGGCCCTGCTTGCATCTGGGCAAGAGGGCCCTTGTCAGTAAAATCACAATAAAACTGATTGTCATGAAGAAGTCAAAACATTCTTGATTTTTAGGAAAAAGATGGGCATTTTATAAGGCTGAAATTCTATATACCCTTTCCTGGGAGTAAGTCTCATTCAGTTCAATGAGACTTATTTCTGAATATGGATGCATAAGATTGTTCTGAAACAGTAGTTTTGATATTTTCTTCGATTTTAAAGGGATCAACTATTTGAACAAGTGCTGTTGGTTAAAAAAAATAGTCCTCGTGATACATATTGAAAAAATAAAAGACAAAATATTTCAATCCACTGATGTGAGAGCAATTTCAGACAGTCAGAAGAGCCATTTGGTTTTTGTAGGTTGCACCATTTCAAACTGCAGGTAGCAGAGTTATTGCATCTGTAAATGCTCTCCCATTAAAACACACAAACATGCATAAAACACCTCCCCAGGAATAAAAAAATAGCATGGTATGAAGACGAGTAGATTGAACCTTCCTTACCAGCATGCTATTTTTCTAAGCGTAGGGACATTTTGCATGGGTGGGGTGGTGAAAACTTCAACCCGTACCTCAGTCTAAAGCAGCATAGTCCAGGAATAGTCTTGTAACATGATTCTTCTTATTGTATAGAATGGCTATGAGACCCACTGAAATCAATGAGACCATGTGTTTATTTCATGGAATGTATCCTTCAGTCTTATGCATGTTCTTCATAAGACTCATTGAGTTCAATGGGACTTACTCCCAAATAAATGTCCAAAGGATTACAATAATAATAATAATAAGCTTATCATAATGAGCAGTAGGTCCTAGCATAGAAATTCCATAGGTTCTTCAAGGACAAAGTGCTCGCTGAAGTAACAATTTCTAGAAAGGAGCTGTATTCACGAAAGCTGCGAAGTGAACCTGAGCAGTGAACAAATTTATTCCAGCATAAATTTTGTGGACTACAGACAACCTCGGCAGATCAGAAAGCTTATGCAAAAATGACTCTGTTGTCTTCATTGAAATGATTACTTTGTACCCAATACCAGATAAGATCTTGTTCTTATGTTCTTAAAGTGAATATACAGAACACGCTGCTCCATAGCATGGTGATGGCCACAAGCTTGTTAGATGTATGTTGATTACACAGATTTATGGAGGAGAGCTGTATCGATGTTTATTATCCATAACTACTGAATGGAGCTTGCATGTTCGGAGACCATGTTCAGAGACCATATTTTAGTTGAACAGATGCTGGGAACAAACAGAAGATGGCCATCACTTTCATGTTCAGCTTACTAGCTTTCCAGGGGCATCCAGCTGGTCAATGTTGGAGACAGAATACTGATCCAGACAGATGCTCTGATCCAGGAAAGACATTTTTATGCCCTGATGGCTTTCTAAAGTTGTTTCTCCTTTCTTGGAATCCTATGTGCAAACTGAATTCAGGATTAACTACCAGCGATGGGAGACCAGACAAGGTCATTTGCCGCTCTGCTTGCTAGTCTCACACTTTGCCAGGACAGGCTCTGGCCTGGCCACATGTTCTACTAATAGCTTGCAAAAGCAGCCAAGACAAACTGGAAACCATCTGCTCTTGCACAGTTTAAGCCAGTAATACTCAATCCATCATTACTTATGGCCGCAAATGCATCCCCAGAACATTCATGGTAGTCATAGGTGTGACCCCCCCGCCACATCAAAGCTTTTCCTGATTATGTCCCTTTGCAAATACTTCTCTACTGAGTTGCCATTTTGGAAGCAATGAGTGTGGGGCTTGCTCCCACCCCACATTCAGTTGTTCCCAAAATCCAGAAAAAGGGACATGTATCTGTCATTGGTTTACTTATTTGTTCTCACTTTCTTCTCGGTCCCTCTCCAATTCCATATACACTCCATGCAGCTGATATTTTCTAACAACTTTGTTCCAGTTGTTTTTTCCTATCCTGGTGCCTAGGTGGCCACATCAAAGGTCTCGGGCAGCCATATGCAGTCACAGTGGCTGCATTTTGACAAAACACAATTTAAGCCACCAGGTATACTTGGGCATTTGGTTCATTGATATTCTTCCAGGTTTGAGGTAACCGTTTCTGTCCGACATGGTTATAAGCCCTGATAATTACTTTCTACAAACAAATATATCCAGATTACTTGTCCAAATTTTCAGCTGAGAGCTAAAACAAAATTTCACAACATTTCAAAATTTGATGAATGTTCACCATATGAAATTTAAATTTTGGTATGATTTGGCATCAAAAGTCACCAATTGTATTTCAGAAGAGAAATTTAACATGAAAATTTGAAGTCTACTTGATTAAGGGTCCAATCCTATCCGACTTTCCAGCACTGGTGCAGCTGTAATGCAGCCTGGAGATAAGGAAACAAATGTTCCCATTCCTTGAGGAGGCCTCTGAGACTCCCTCTCCAACACAGGTTGCAGTGCATACGCTATTGGCACAGCAGCACCGGCACTGGAAAATTGGATAGGATTGGGCCCGAAGACAGCAATCCTATACATACTTTCTTGGGAGTAAGCCCCACTGAACATAACGGTGCTTACATCTGAACAGACATGCATAGGATTGTGCTGCAAATAACTAAAGAGCCCAATCCTATTGTTTTCCCTGCCATAGCATGGAGCTGCGTCAAAATGGGTTGCACTGCATACTAGGGTGAAGGGGAAGATTGGGAGGCTTGAGAGGGGAAAGGAGGTGATCCACACATGCATGGCTCTGCACACTTCTGGAGGACCATTTACGGGGAGTGAGTGGCTCTGTTGGAGTGTCCACCTGGATCTCCCCCCCCCCAGTAGCTGCCTTGGTAGGACTTGCGGGTTCAAGTACTGTGACATCCTACCAGCTGGGCTGTGTGCACAGCCAGAACACTAGTTCCGGCAGCAGTAGAGCCCAGTAGGATTGGGCTGAAAGTAAATATAAGATTTACTACATTTAATTGTATGTCATTTCTCAGGTGCAATCAAATGTTGACTGCTATAACAGGTTAGCTGTCATATATCAAAAGTTCAATTTTGTCTGTTAGATACTAAATGCTAATGCAGGTCTCCTGTCAGATATGATCAAATGTTGACAGCTCCATGTCAGCCACTGTTAATAGTTACTTGACGTACATGCCAGCTGTCACATACTGCCAAATGTTGACTGCTATAAAAGAACCTTTGGATGTCAAATGCTAATGCTAAAAATCAAATATTTGCAAGGCCAGACTATATTTAGATAATATTCACCACCAATATTCTTATTAAGCAATTGAGGCTGCAATCCTATCCACACTTACCTAGGAGTAAGCTCCATTGACTATAATAGGACTTACTTCTGAGTGGACATGCATAGGATTGGGCCCTGAAATGGATACTCCTTCATGATTTCTGTTATAATTCTGCAATTAAAAGGGTTCAAAATTTCATTATTAATTTTTATTCACTGCTTTTAGAGTGCAATCCAGTTAAGTTTTATTTTTAAGTCCTATTGATTTCAACAGTAGCATAGTGGTTACATCTCTATGCTGAATCCAATGGGACTGAATCCAGTGGAAAAAGTGATTAGCTTGATTTATATTTATTTGAAAAATAGTACAATCCTATTCAAATTTATACAGAAGGAAATCCCACTGTATTCAGTTGGTCTCCCTCCTAGGAAAGTGTATATAGGACTGCAGGTAGATTGCAGTTTGTTACCGGGCCTGTGTTTGCCAGCACATTTTGGGCAAGGAGGGGTATTTTCTTCACAACTGCTGTGAGCAATGGGTTTTTGCTGAAGGGGCACCACCTATGGGATGACACCAAAAGAGTTTGGGGAGCATCACTTCAGGGGTGGAACAAGGGCAAAGGTATACCCTCATGCTTTTTATTGGTGGTAAGTCAGGAGGGGGCTAAAATCCCATGGTGAGAAGAAAGATTCAACTGATATTCAAGTGAGACCTGGATATGGGAACTGGAGAATTGCTGAATTTGTTTGTTCCCTCTGTTTCCATGTCCTCATTTGAGAACAAAGTGTGGACTATTTTATTATTTGTTCCTCCCTTAATTCTTATGCTCTATTCTTTGTATAGTGGCTTGTGGCCCAATTGTTTTTGCTGCTGTGCCTATGTAGGGTGTCACAAACAAGCCATGAAGCACACTTTGTGTCACTACATAAGAAAGGAAGGCCTGTGCCATCCCGCTGGTGCCACATCCAGAGCTGCGCCCACCAAAGCAGGTAGGAGCTGTTCCCAGTGGTGCAGGTGTGGGAGAGGGCAGGGGAGAGTGGGGAGGGTGTGTATTGGGGTGGGAAGAAGCAGAGGGGGTGGATCAGGCCTGGAAGAGGGCAGGATAAGTGAAGGAGGCTTTTGCCATATCCTATTCACCCTCTCAAGTCTTTTCCCCCAAGACTTGTACCGGCGATTGTGCTGGTGCAGATCTGAGTAGCCCTATTAGGTAGACTATACAGGTTAGGGAAACAAATGCTCCTAAACCAGCACTGGATACAGCGTGAGCTGTGCAGACTGCTACTCCGGCGCTGGTTGGGAGTGGGCTGTTACAGCCCAATCCTATCCACACTTTCCTGGTAGGAAGCCCTATTGACATGAATGGGACTTACTTCTGAGTAGACATGCATAGGCTTGGACTGTTAGGGGGCAATCCTAACCCCTTATGTCGGTGCTTTGCAGCACCGACATAAGGGCAATGCAGCTCTGAGGCAAGGGAACAAACATTACCTAACTTTGAGGAGGCCTCTGTGAGTGACACCCAACTGCAGGATACAGCACATGTCCCATTGGCACCACTATGCCAGTGCTGGAAAGCACTGACCTAAGGGGTCAGGATTGCACCCGTAGTCTCTTAATTTAATTAATATTACTGCTCTTATATAGTATATCTGTGATGGACTTTGAATGCTGCAAGTTGCTTTAGGAGCCAATCTTGACTGAAAAACAGGATATAAATTAGATAGATAAGCATGCATACAAGCCAGCAAGAGCATAAGAAGCCAAAAGCTTCTACTATGCACCAGGCATGCGAAATACCTGATAAAGATTTTTTATTTGGGTACAGCTGCAGAAAAGCATTTGCTGCCCACAGCCTGTGGCGACAGCAAACATTCCTCAACAGAATAGGAGTTTGGATGCATCATTATGTAGCACAGCTGTGACAACCCTGCTTGGTTCTTGGTGTGGAGCCTGTCACATGTGTTTACCTGCAAATGAATCTCAAAGGCCACAGAGATGGAGCCGTATCCAAGAAGACCCAAGGCAAGCAAGCAGCTATTCTAAAGCAAAGGATGGCACATCTTGACCATTGGCTTCTCATTCACATGAGCAAACAGCCCCTACCTTAGCAGTGAGGAGTTTCCCCAAATAAAAATTCTTTGCATTTAAAGGGATTCTTTCTTAGAGCAAGAAAGCATCTTGGATAGGATGTGCGTACAATTAAACTGAGCAAACATTTGAAAGGCGGCAAGTGCATTTACATTCTTCCTTTTTCTTCCCAGGCTGAGAGATGTTAGTTAATCACATGACAAAAAGGTCAGGAAGGGCCAGATCCCCTGCTGGGCTAAACAGAAATGGGATAGTGACACAGAAATCAATGTAGCAATTTTAAGCAAAAGAGAGTCACTGGACTATTGAACAGATTTTTATCCCATTTGTTCTCCAAGGAGCTCCCGATGGCACGCATGCCTGCGCATGTGCATGCACACGCACACGCACACACACACACCCATTTTATCCTCACAACAACCTTTTAAGGTAGGTTGGACTGAGACAGAGCAACTAACCCCAGGTTACCCAGAGAGCTTGTGATATGGACAGATTTAAACTCAACACCTCCCTAGTTCAAGTTCAATACTTTAACCGCTCTACCACATTGGATCTTCTGGTTGCACTAGTTACCCACTAACCACAAACAACCTGACCTACTACTATACTTTTAATAGCAGCTGAATTTGCAGTGTTTTTGAGACATGGAGATAAACATTAACACCTTGCTATAATAGTGCCATGGACACAGAAGCAGGAGACAGTAAAGAAAAAAAAAGTTGGCAATTTTACAGTAGACATATTCCACTCTTCATTTTATTTGAATAGGCTATTTTATTCCAATAGGGTTCAGTTGAAGGGAGAAAGCTGCAGATCAGAAAAATAAGAACATAAGAAGAGCCCTGCTGGATCAGGACAAAGGCCCTTCTAGTCCAGCTTCCTGTATCTCACAGTAGCCCACCAAATGCCCCAGGGAGCACACAAGACAACAGACACAACCTGCTTCCTGGTGCCCTCCCCTGCATCTGGCAATCAGAGGTAGCCTGCCTCTAAAACCAAGAGCTTCCACATACCTACTATGACTTGCAAAATGCAAAACATATACCCTGTTGCTGCTATTTTCCTGCTGCTAACTGGTTCCAGTCATCATCATTTACAGCAGAGAAGCAGTAGTTGAAGTTCTGAGACGAGTTCCAATTTATATATGCAGATCTTGATCCACCAAGTGTTATAGCACTGAAGCCTGTTTACACACATGGATCCCTGTAGCCAGATGGGAGCATATGAACCTACAACTGCTCTTTCCCACACCCAACCATGGTTACACAGGAGCTTCCTGGTTACCCTCTCCTCCCCTTTTGTCTCTTCTACAGTCAACATTTAGATTATAAACTCCTGGGGAGGGGGGGGAGGCAGCAAAAGCTCATCTTTTTGCTTATGTAACTCTACAGTGCATGTGTATGTTGAAAGTGCCGTACAAATAAATTGGTATTACTACATCTAAGAATACCCTGTCAAGCAATACGTGACTTGTTGTCCTCTGACTCCTGATTTTTGTTTTAAGTTGTCAATGCATTTTCTGCTGCAACCTTGGAAAGAGATGAAATAAGAGAAGACGAAATTATGAGAGCTATGGACCACCCCATAAAACTTTTGATATTATCATGCTGTCCATACCCAACCTGTATTTACCGAGCCGAGCCCTCCCTTGGGTTCATCCCAAGGATTGTTCTTCTCACCACTTTAAAAAAAAAAAATTATAGCCAAGGCAGAAAAGACACTTTCAAAGTCCCTACACATTAGCACCTCATCAGTTCCCTGGGGTCCCTGGCAAACAAGAGCCTTCCTTGCTGAGGAAATAAGTTTTTCCTTGTAATGCGGATGTGATCCTGCAAAGAGAAAGGAGGGAGCTTCCTGGCTTTGCTTTGAGCACAGCTGCCTCCTCTCCCCCAGCTACCAGAGCTTTAGGATTGATGGAGACAGAGTGTGATTCAGGTGAGCAAACAGTACGTGGTAGGTGAAAATTACACTTGGCAATGATGTGTATTCTGTCACTCTAGGAAGATGTTTGAAACCGAAGTGTCTTCTACAAAGAGGAACATTGATTTTCCAACTTCCTGTTTTCAGGGAACACTTTCTACATTGGTCTGTCTTCTTCAAAACCCCTGAGCATCAACCACAGAACCCATTATTACAAAGGACTCCTGGATATGTTCTATGGTGCACACTCCGTTCACAGAGGCACAAACTGGGCCTGTTGGACTTCACTGTTTCACCATAGGATCTGAGAATATACCACAGAACATGAAGCTGCATATAGTGGGGAACCAAGTTGTCTTTCAGGGGAATTTGTCCAGCATTCTTCTCACTGACCCCTGATAAGCCTTCAAGGATAAGGAACCCTTAATAAGCCTTCAGGGAGCTCCAGTGATTTCTGGAACAGTTTGAAAAACACTGGTCTGGAGCATAAAAGCCTCATTTTCCCTGGTGGGACAGAATACCAAAATACGTCCAGATGGAGCTCCCAGTTGCTCCATCTAAAGACCTGTGGGGTGCTTCGGTTTGTACCAGTCCCTGAACATGGTCAAATATGTAGTAAAGGTTATATGCCTAATAAAGGTTTGTTGTATTATATGTAGTAAAGGCATAAAGTTAAACAGAAGTGCAAAAGTTCCATCAGCTCTTACAATTTTCAAAAGCAACTTTTTGGAATGTGGTGGTATCACAGAAATGTCAGTTCCAGTCCTCCTGATTGTGGGGAAAAGTGTGAAAACATGCACAGGTTTGAAAACCAAGCATGGAGTTAAGTTCACACTGATTAAAGGAAGGGGTGAGCAGTTTCCTGTCCCTTCCTTGCAGTTATTAGAATGTGTGTGCCCCCTGCCATGCAGTCTACCTAACACCTTCTCTCTGAGCCTCCATCATTTTGCATTGTCACCTACTGTCAGTCAAACCAAGTGACAAAGTTCAAATTGTTTGTAACCATCTTGGCAGCAAATTAAATAATGTGAGGTGAACAAATAGAGACGGATTCTCTTAACAAGCATTTTGCATTCTCATCGCAAAGGTGGTTCTTGGTGCCACAAGGTCACTTTGGCAAAAAGTTGACATGGCCCTGCACAGTGCTCTCTTTTGTGTACGGAGGATCTGCAGCCAATTCTATGACCCACAACTGTGCCCAAGGCAATATCAAATCCATCTGGATAAGGCATCGATGGAGACTGTCATGAAGCCAACTATCATGGCAGGGGCTGAAAGGGAAAAACACTTAAAAGGACTGAATATGCTATTCCAACTTGTAAGCTCTGCGCTGCCCTTGAAAATGTTCTGGGCATGTGTGTCAGTTGGTGTGAAATGCAACAATGTGTTTTCCTAGTGCAAGTATGGGTTGGGATCATGTGACTCCTGTGCTGGTATGGCTGTATTAGCTGCCTTTTAGCTTCTAGGCCCCATTTGTGGTCCTAGTTCTTGTTCTTAAAGCCCTCCATGACCTGGCATAATTTTTGGCATACCGTGGCATATCAAGGGCTGGCATACCTTTAAAACCATCTTCTCTCATGTCTCATCTCATTAAGATCTTCTGAAAAGACCTTGCTCCACATTCAGGAGCAAGTCAGCGCTCAGGGCTGGCCCAAGATCTCCAGGCACCTGAAGCAGCAAGCCAAATGCTGCCCCCACCTGGTGGTATGTCAGCCTCTGCTCTTCCCTGGATTGGAAAAGGAAGAGGAGGCTGAAGAGGAAGTGCGGAGGAGGAGAACATGGGGCACCAGAACATCAGAGTAGAGCAGGCAGCCTGGCTAAAACACAGAATGAAGGGTAAAAGAGCAATAGGAAATTAGAGTTGTGTTCAAAGATAAGTACTCATGTATATGTCTGTCTAGTATAAGTCCTTGGTTAAAATGGGGTGGGGTGGGGTGGGGTAAGAGGAGTAGGAGAGAGGCATAATATTGGGAGAGAGAGAGAGAGAGAGAGAAGGCAAATGCTGTAACATGGTCTGCAATGACAAAACATCTTGGGGATCAAATCTTTCCTGCTGGTTTTCTTATCAGTAACAAGAAGCAAAGCATGTTCTAACCTGGTCTGTACCTTGTAAGGGAGACTGCTTGAGAACTTGGGGTGGTGTTATAAATTTTACAGTGCAGGAGTTTGTTGTGCACTCCTTCCAACTAAGATTATACCAAAAAAATTCAACTCTAAAATTCTTAGTGTTTTTTTCCCTGCTACACTTACCTCTACTTTGAAAATTATTAGACTTCATTTGAAGACGGAGCTCATTTTACTCCAGACTCTTGGCATGGGCTGCGACCGTTTGAAACAAAGGTGTAAAAACTGTACAATGGAATTAAAAGATATCCCAGATAAATACAAAAGGTATGTTAGAGTGCTAGCCTATGCCTGTTTACTTTCCTTCCATTGTGATCAGTAAGACTTCCTCCCAGGTAAATTTGCCTAGATTGTAGCCTTAGTCATGTGACATGAGCTGCACGTCTCTCAGGCAGCCCTTGGGAATGGCCTAGAAGATGTCATGTGCCCCAGACAGAGCTTCTTGCTGAACCTTGCTATGACCGTTTGAAAAAGTTTCAAAGGCATCCCAGAGCTTCTCTCCCCCTTGACCACACTCTGCTGGGAACTCCATAAAAAGTGTTCTGGGCTTATCCAAGGACATAAGTGAGAGCTGAAGTAAGTGTAGCGGCCTAAGACTATGAGGCAGGAAGCTTTAATTTCACTCTACTGCCACAAGCTCCCTATCAGCTAAAGCCTATGCATGACTACCCAGTAATACTCACTGAATTCAATGAGATTTACTCCCAGGTAAGTGTGTATAGTATTGCAGCCTTAGCACTATTCTCTCAGCCTTAGCTTCCATGTGCAATACAGAGATAAAACTCCTCATCTTACAACACTGGCATCGCTAGGGGGTGCGGAGGGTGTGGGCCGCACCGGGTGACACACCAGGGGGGTAACGCACCCTGGGGGATGACGCGCTAACATCACGGCATTAGGTGCTACCCCATCGTGTCATACACCGTTGGATGCGGAATTTCCAGCAGAGTGCAATGCAAAAAACCAGAGTGAAAGTGCTCCTTCCGTTCAAAAGTTATAGCCAAAAACCAAGAAAGAAAAAATGCCCTATGGAAAGTGAAAGTGAGCTGTATCACGCGTTTACACATGAGTAGGCGTACTTGCCATAGTGCATTGGAAAGGGCAGGCTGAGAGGAATCCAATGACACCAGAATGGTCTTGGTCCAATGAATGCAGCCCCCCAGAAACACCCAAGAAGGTCCCTCCCTCCCAGCTGCCAGTCTGCTGAGCCTGAAACGAAGCGACATGTCTGCACTTACTCGCGAGTAGGCAAACTTGCCTTAGTCTGTCAGAAAGGGCAGGCTGAGAGGAATCCAATGACAGCAGAATGGTCCTGATCCAATGAATGCAGCCCCCAAAAACACCTGAGAAGGAAGACCCTGCCCCCAAGCAGATGAATGTATTGAGCCCTATGGAAAGTGAAACTAAACCTCATGGTCACATTTGCTCAAACGTGCCTTGGCTGGTGTGAAAGATCAGGTGAAGGAGAGTGCAAGGCTACCAGAATGGTCCTGATCTGATGGAACTGGGACTCAACAACTGCACCAGAAAGCAGCCTCCCCCCCCCCCCCACTAAAAAGGATCAAAACAGATTTCAGATGATAAGGTGAAACTTTTTGAGATTTGCAAAGCCTTACAGTGATCTGGTTTAAACAGAAGTTCTTCAATTGAACTGGGCACTGGGTAGGGCTGAAAACCTTACTGGTTTTGGAGGGAGGGTGTTATTGCAGGCAGGCTACAGAGGAAATTCACTTGGTGGAGCAAGGCTGGCTTCTGCTTGTTTAATTATTTGTTTTATTTTAATTATTTATACTTTTTTTAAAAATTTGCCTTATGATGACACTTCTACCATGACATCACTTCTGGTGGGTCTTGGACAGAATGTCATTCTAAAAAGTGGATCCCAGCACTCAAAGTTTGAGAACTGCTGCAATAAGGAGTTAGTAAGTTGACACCTGGGGAGTGTGACATCACTAGGGACCAAAATCACTAAAATCAGTTTGGAGGAATAATATCATCATGTTATATATCAATCATTGCGTAATTTCATGCAGAATGTGTTCTATCTTTGTTCTATCAAAAGGTACAGCCTAAAAACCAGTGTGGGGCGGAGTGATGGTACATCACCACGCCCACCACCTGGGATGTTGCCCCGCCCACTGCATGGGGGGTGACGCGCTGGCATCCCGCACCAGGTGACGTGAACCCTAGTGATACCACTGCATGTGTTTGCCCCAGGCTATTACAGCTATCCCTCTGGAAGAGTTCTTGTTATAGGTGGAATAATAATAATAATAATAATAATAATAGTAGGCAATGTAGAAAATGCTGTTTAAAAATAGTGACTTAACAACCTTGATTTCTTTCTCTCTATGTCCAGCTGCCTTCTTTGCTTCTGAGCTGGAAAAGCACAATTCCAGAGCCCTTCTAGCATTGAAATGCTGAGTTCACAGCTGGGCTCCTCCTAGCCCATGGTTCTGCACTTTCAACTATCTGTAACAAGCACCTTTGGACAAAGAAACAGCGCCTCTCTTCCCGAGTGCCACCACCAGCCTTGTTTGAATGAAATAATTCTATTTGACTACGATATACTATTTCAACAGTTTTAAGTTGCATGCAGTTATTTCAGGTTGATTCTGTTTTAATTTAATCACTTTAATGGGACATTGCATTTCCAGATAAAAGAAACCTCCAAATTGTCTGATTAACATTTTAGAATCAATACATTTAATGGAAAAGTATACAATTATCCAGACAAATTACCCAAAAGGTCGGGTGGGCATGAGCTTTTCTGTCACTTTGAGCAGATGCAATAGGCCAAGAAACTTAAACCATTCAAATTAGATCAATGAGCAACTTATGGGCATGATGTACCATGTGGAGTGCTCTAAGCATGTACTTTAGAGATCAAATCATGTCTTGTTCTGTTGGTATTATACATTCTTATCTTCCAGGATAGTAATTCTTTAAGCCATTTCTGCGCATCGTTACATATACACTACAGGAACTAAATGGATACACCTGTGGGCTGGGGAAAAATGGGTTAAAATGACAGAATATTTAGCACTGCAATATATATATATATATATATATATATATATATATATATATATATATATATATATATATATATATATTTGATAACAAAATAATCACTAGGTTAAAAAGATTCACTTGCAACCTCTGCTGCCTAACAATATAAATGGTATGTTTGGAGAATGAGGATGACTAGTTATGGGCTGGATGCCTAATCACCTTGGCTAGTGAAAGTCAGTTGAGAAAGGTCAAGCTATTTACTGGGATGATTAATACCTAGTTCAGAGAAAGGAGTTTGACCATCTCAAAACTGTGGTCAGTCAGTCTATACCCAAAGAACCTATCCTGGGGTTTTATGGACAGCCACCAAAACCCACCAACTTGAGAGGCAAGTTGAATGTATGGCCCTCCAGCTCAAACACACCTTAATTCTTTCACCTTTTAAAAATCCTGCTAGTCCATGTTTTTGGGCAGAGCTATACCAGAATGTGGACTTGGTCAGAGATCTCCACCTAGGGACTGATTGGGGAAATTACACCATTTGATCCAGTTAGCACTGGAACTGAAACAAGGGTGCTGGACGTTGGCAAATATTCCCTGAAAAGGGAAATATTTCATCTTCAGCATTAGCATTTGATATCTGTTAATTTGTCATAGTGGTTGACAGTTGACTGTACGTCACATGTAGCAGTCGGTATGATTGTACAAGTATCTGACAGCTACCACGCAATAGATGTTAATACTGGGCACCTAACATGGAGCAGCATCAGATAGCTTGAAGAGGTGAACACAAGCCGGCAGTTGACTATCAATGCCATGTCTGTTCTAAAATTTGAAGGTCAAATGTTGAGGCCAAATTACAACATTGAAATCCAAACCGTGACATTATTTGAATTGGCAATTTTTTATTTTATTTTATTTTTAAAGAAATTGGGTTTTAGTTCAGTCTTTGACATCACTGGCCCCCAACTATTTGGGGCATATATTTTGAGAAGCTTAATTCCATTGAGATAACATTTTTGTTCTTCATAGCAGGACACAAAGCTCCTGAGTAGGCTGCAAACACTAATTGTTGAGACCTCATTGCCAACCAAGAAGAGGCCAGCAAGAACAGGCCATCTCCTGTGAGCTGTTCTTGTTGCCAGCCATCCACCCTTTATCATTGTTCAGGGCCTGGGCAGTGGGTAGAACCAGGATCTTGCCCTTGGGCTGGATCCTAACCCCATTCCTGGGCAACTTGGTGCAGCACTTGGTTGCTCAGATCTGTGCCACCTCTTTGGGTGGTGCAGATCATAGAAGACCCACTGGGGCTGCTGCCACATTATCCAGGGTAAGGGGAATGAATTCCCCTTGTCCCAGGCTAAGCCATAGCCAACCCCAACCCCATGCTGGATACAGGCTCCAGCACAGGTTAGGACTGGGCTACCCACCCAATACAGTGTAGTTTAACTAGATGCATAGTCTAGCCCTGCAATGCTTTTCACCATTATCCATTAACACTGCCAGTTGCTGACTCAGTGCAGAATTGTAGATTGTAAGCTCTTCGGGATAGAGGCCTGTCTTTCTGAAAAGCATCGTGCACACTGATAGTTCCCTATCAAAATGATAATTGTTTTTATAATTGTCAGGTAGGTATCGCAGAGCACTGTTACAGAACCATCTGGTGGCCAGAACTGAAATAGACATTTGTCTAAAAGGAATCATTGGTCTGCAGCCAGTGCAGCAAGACAGTATTTTTCAACCAGTGGTACTCATACCACTGGGGTTACTTGAGGTGGTATCCGGTGGTACACACAGGAGCCCCCAGACCTCTGCCATCTGGCAGTGAGACCAGCAACACAACATGACAAACAGCAGTAGGAGGCTCGGCTCAGCAGACAGAACTCCAGTGTGTGTTTTTTGCATGTTCTAAAAAGCCCTCCCATCTGCCCTTTGCTTCATAGCGGTGTTTGTCATGTTGCATCTGGCCTCCCAATCAAGAAGTAACTGGTGATGACATCATTGCCAGTGACTTCTGGTGTTACTTCCAATAGGTGGATGACGTGAAGTGATATGGCAGGGGAATATCACTTGTTGCAAAACTTGTTGCATTGCCTGGTATGGTGGCAATCCTTTCACTTTGCAAGGAGCTCCTCTGAAGGCTGGAAGTGATCAGTCTCCTCTCTGTTAAGATGCTGTGCAGAAAGGCAAAAAGATACATTCTATCTTTACCACTGGATACTTTCTATCTTTACCAATGCTCCCTGTCCCAGTGGGAGGTAGAAGAAACAGACATGGATAGCAGATAACATTTAGCCTCAATTTGCAAAAAGTCTTGGGTGAGCTGCTGAAAGGGATGCTTGGCTGGTGGTAGCCTAGTTCTTGATCCTCTTGCTCACTTTATGTAGCAGGATTAGGGCACAATCCTAACCAGGTCTACTCAGAATAAGTCCTATTTTGTTCAATGGGACTTATTCTCAGGAAAGTGTGGTTAGGATTGCAGCCTTAGTCAACCCCAAACAACCCCCAGAGTCAGGGCCAGCCCAAGACCTCTTGGGCTCAGAAGGTGGCTTGCCAAATGTTACTTCTCGCTTATCTGGTGACAAAAAGGAGAGTGGTGAGCTAGTGTGTCTTTGACGCTTTAGCCCACTTCTCCTCCTAAGTCTCCTTGTTTTCCCCCATTTTCCTTTTCCAATCCAGGCAGTGGGAAGAGGAGCAGTGGAAGCAAGAGGTTGCATGGAGATGGGCACTCTCCCCCTCCCAGTCTGCTGCGTGAGACTACCATCTGAGTTGGTCACGTAGATGGGCTGGTCCATCTTGTGTCATCTCAGAGCTCTGATCTGAAAGTTTGTGAAAATCCTCATGCGATACGTTTTCATATATGAAGTCAAAATTGCCTTTGACTCTCTTGACAGCTAATTATGCTGGCATTATAACATGATTCATGTGGAACAGAAACAGAAGAATGGAATTTGTAATACCAATGAACATTCTGATTGATGTTGCTTTTGTGTTATAAATCCAACTGAAGCAAGGGGCATTATAAGCCTGATGTGTAAAAATGCTTGTTCCTCTTCAGCCTGTGTATTCTATTGGCCTTTTCCCCCTCCTTTTTTCCCTGCTGCTTTCTGCAATGGCCAGTAGATGGCAGTAGTGTATTACGGTTTCTGTCATATTAGTTAGGTGACCCATATGGTGGTATGTAGTAAGTAACACTTGACCTAATGAGCTCATTTTCATTACTGATTTCATCCAAAGGAAAGTTTAAAATAAAACAATTTCCAGGAGATGTGTATCTTTTCCACCATACCCTGAAATGTCTGTCTTTCTTTCTCCCCAAGCCTTTTGGTGGTTGTTTTATTGAAAAATCTAGCCTGGGGGACATCCCCATTACTTTGTGATATTTTAGTTGGAATATTCATATACCATTTTTCAACAGTAGGACCAGGGCTGACAAAAGAGAAGACCATTTCACCAAATACATATTTTACACAAATTTCATTACTATAAGCGATGATGGCGCCATCCAGCCTTGAGGACAGATATACTGAGGGCTACTGGTCATGATGCAGTGACCATATACTGAGCAGCATACAAAGAGGGTGGCCCTGCATGTCAGGCTGGGGGGGGGGTTGAGAGACCACCCCAAGATGTATAACTTCTTTTTCAAGAAGAAAACATTTTTCTTTTAAACTTATTTTTCAGTTGTTTATTGGTATGATTATAAACAGGTTGAGCCTCATTATCTGCATGGGTTCTGTTCCAAGCACTCATGAGGATGGCAAAAATGCACTATAGCAAATCAATTTAAAAAGTTTCTATGCTCTGGCGATTTAAAAACAGCCTTGCTGACCTTTGTGATGTAAGATAAGAATCATTAAGAAGACAATCCATCAATCAGTCCTCCTCCAAGTGCTTGCAAAGGCACTTCACTCAGTCCCTCCCTTCAATGCAAAGTGATCACCTTTCTTTCACCTGCTCAGGGGGAAGGGAGGGTCGCCTGGAGAGAAAAGGATTGATGGATTGTCAGCCAGCTGCGTGCACTCTCTCTCTCTCATTAAGGAGGCTATTGTTAAAGGACTGTTCTGTTTTTTAAACTGATTTTAAAGGGGTGCATTCTTCCCCTTCTCCAGGGATCAGCACATTCCTTCTCATTTGCAGTGGCCATTTGTGTTGAGTCAAATCCGTGTATAAAAAAATCTGTGTGTAACAAGGCTGGACCTGTATATGAAGTTATAAAGTTATATATAAATATAAAAACTTACAAAGTTAGTATAATATATAGATATAGATAATATATAATTATCATAATCATAGATAATGATAACTAGATAACTATCATAATATATAAATAATGTCCTATAAAAGAAAATGTTCAGTCTGTGCTTCTTCTCTGGTCAATATTATTCACTTCATGTCATGACTGTTACTGAAAATAATTTTGTCATGGGATGGTGCCAAAAATTTATGGAATCCTGGGTGCCAAATGATCTTGGTATGCCACTGCATAAACCTCTGATAACCAAGTGCTGGGAGCCAAAACAAGTGATGGTTGATTCCATCATGTTCTGCTTGTGAACTTCCTGGAACTATCAGGTGCTTTTTCAAGATAGTCAGATCTATTTTCACAGCAATTAATCTGGATTATTTTGTAACATATCACTTGCACATGGCATTTCAGAGTCTTTGTTTAAAAGGGAGCAAAGATGAGGAACTAAACACAATCCAGTTTTAAAAAGAATTGAAATGACTTTGCTTGGCAAAGAGAGATCTGTGAACTAAAGGAGTGCCTCCAGCATTTCAGGCACTAAGGGTGCAATCCTATACACTAGTATTTCTCAGACTGTGAGTCTGGATCCACTAGGTGGGTCACAAGCCAAGTTCAGATGGGTTCCCATTCATTTCAATATTTTATTTTTAATATATTAGACTTGATGCTACCATAGTACGTGACTGCATTTGGGGAAATGTTACAGACCTGTACTTTTAACAAGCTACTATGTATATTCTTTTAACGATGATGGTAAATGGAACTTACTGCTGAGTAAGTGTTGGTAGGATTGCAGCCTAGGATTGTGAAAAATTTTCCTGCCTGATGATGTCACTTCCAGTCATGAGATCACTTCCGGTGGGTCCTGACAGATTCTCGTTCTAAAAAGTGGGTCCTAGTGCTAAATGTGTGAAAACGACTGCAATACACGCTTCCCTGAGAATCAGTAGCATAGCTAGAGGGCGTGCAAAACACTTTTGCACAGTGCCTCACCACGGTGTGCAAGCAGTCCCCTCGCCTCTCCTTCAGAGCCATTCCAAGGCTACTAGAACATTTTGCTCTAGCTGCTAGCTAGAATGGTTCCAAAGGAGAGGGGGAGGAACTGCTTGCACCACACAGTGAGGTGCTGTGCAAAACTCACAGCCCAATTCTATGCATGTCTATTCAGAAGTAAGCCCCATTGAATTCAGTGGGACATTCCCAGGAAAGTGTGCATAGGATTGCAGTCTTAGTGTTTTGCATCCCCTCTAGCTACGCTACTGCTGAGAATAAGCCCCACTGAATACAGTGGGACTTACTTCTGAGTAAATATTATAGGTATGCACTCTGACTGTTCTATACATGCAGGTGCATACAACATACGATCATTGTTGTAAAATCAATAAAACAATACTCAAAACACGAATAAGATCAGCACTGAAACTGCCTGAAGCCAGGATTGTCAACTATGTAATGTAAAGCATTACATTTCACAGCATTACATTTCATTTTACTTAGTGAAATGAATCAGAAGTGAATCAGAACAGTGCCAAACACGTCTACATGGTTGGTAGCACTTCTAATTTCTGAGTATCGAGAAGTTGCAGGGAAAGAGGTTCTGGATTTTGTTTCCTTTAGATAAGAGAACACTGGAGGTTGGAGGTGTTTTTGTAATTTTTTATCTATTTACAAAAAGGACACAAAAAAAAGAGCACAAGGGAAGCAAGCAGCCACTCTGATTGCAGGCAGCAGGCCAGACCCACTACCCATCCCTGAGAGAGCCCCTCAACCTGAAGGTGCTTCACTTTCAGCCAACTCATAGCTCTCTCTTCCCCCACCCCCACCCCACTTCTCCAGTTCAGACAGCAAACTACTTGTAGCTGTTTCTCTGTCCCTTTCTTTCAGCTGGAAATCTGTCATTTCTCCAAACAAATCCCTATTCCATGTCAAAAGCTAGATAGGGATTCACAGCTATTAGAGAGATTGATAAGCAATCAGCATGGTCCGCCAGCAGGTATAACCATATTATTTGTTTCCTGCCACATGCACACCACACAAGTAAGTTCCATTTGCGGTACATAATCATAGGTACACATTTCTGGCTGCTCCTGAAAATCCACTCTACACCCCACCTGATCCTGGTGTGTAAGGAAAGAGTGAGCAGACCAATTTTACCCCCTCCTGCAAGGGGTTTTGCTGAAGTGCTGCTCTCTGTCATCAAGTAAACAGGCAGTCAAATCCTAAGCTGCTCGGCACGCAGGGCTGCTGTGGCACCGAAAACCAAGCAGCCACCAGCAGCTCCTCAGGGAAAAGGGACTTTCATCCCCTTTCCCCAGGTAAGGTAAGTAGCCCGCAATTGT
Source organism: Tiliqua scincoides (assembly GCF_035046505.1). Classification (NCBI taxonomy): domain Eukaryota; kingdom Metazoa; phylum Chordata; class Lepidosauria; order Squamata; family Scincidae; genus Tiliqua; species Tiliqua scincoides. The sequence goes on along the minus strand of NC_089824.1, from coordinate 100,884,132 downwards.
GCTACTCAATTCTGCAGCAGCCCATGGACTGGTGCAGGATCAAGAGACTCCATTGTCAGGCTTTGGTGCCCAACACAGAGCTCAGGATCCGGTGGAACAGAGCTCCAACATTCCCACCCTCCTCCTGCCCCACTCCGTCCCCCAGGATGCCTCCTCCCCGTCCTTACCCTGCCCTCCCCCACCCCCAGAATGCCTCCTCCCCACCTCCCCCCACGCTGCCACCTACCTCTGTATCACCCAGTGGTTTGGGCAACTGCTGAGCGGTGGAGCACAGGTTTTTCACCAGCACTAGCCCAGCGCTAGCTGGCACTGGGCTAACTCCGGTGCTGGGCTGGCGCCGAGGACTTGCAAACATGCTTTACGGCACATTTGGAACAATGTGTGCCAGCGGTGATCCGGCACACACTGTTTAGCACTGCCTTGTCAGAAGTATGTCCATTCAATTCAATGGGACATACTCCCAAGGCAGTATGCATAGGATTGTAGCCTACATTTTAATCTTCTGAATAGCGTACTTGTATTTCATTGAGGATTTTTAGCCAAGGCGTTCATAAAATCAGAAGGAACTTTAATGAGATGCTGACAGCACAAATCTAATGCATCCGGGAACTAAGAGCCCAATCCTGTCCAACTTTCCAGTGCCAGTGCAGCCATGCCAATGGGGTGTGTGCTCCATCCTGTGGCGGAGGGACAGTCACAGAGGACTCCTCAAGGTATGAGAGCATTTGTTTCCTTACCTCCTTACCTTCCTACCTGCTCTGGGCCAGAGTATCTTAGAGATCGCCTACTCCCATACAATCCGGCTTGTCCTCTTAGGTCGTCAGAGAAGGCCTTTTTACAAGTGCTGCTGCCTAGGGAGGTACGTGGGGCGGCAGTAAGAAATAGGGCCTTCTCAGTAGTGGCACCAACGCTATGGAACTCCCTTCCCCTTGACTTAAGAATGGCTCCCTCTCTTAAGACCCTTTGGCGAGGCCTGAAGACCCTTCTGTTTAAACAAGCTTTCTGAGTTCTCAGCCTTTTAAACATCTTTTCAACATCTTTTAATATTTTTTACAGGCCTGATTCTTTTATGCTGCTCTATGCTCTTTTTACTTGACTATTTTTTATCTGACTGCTGTTTTTATGATATGTGTTAATATGTTTTTTATTTGTTTTAAATTATGTTTTTAATCTGTTTTAACCTGTTGTAAGCTGCCTTGAGTCCCTTCGGGGAGAAAGGCGGGGTAAAAATAAAGTTGTTGTTGTTGTTGTTGTTGTTACTACTACTACTACTACTTCTACTACTACTACTACTACTACTACTACTACTACTACTAATACTAATACTAATACTAATACTAATACTACCACCTCAGGGCTGCATTACCACTGCACCAGCGCAGGAAAGTAGGATAGGATTGGGCACTCCGTCCACTGAGTTAAATGGAACTTACTCTCAGATAATTATGCATACAACTGCAGTCAAAGTGAGTGAAGAACTGTTTTGAGTTCTCCCCACACTGGTTCCTTTGCTGCAATTGTTACTCACGCGGTTGTTTTCCATGACTTTTATGCTTTGGCATGTTGACTTGTTGTGCATTCTAATATTACAGCTGGCTTTAGTATTTTACATTCCAGAATAAAATCATTTTTTTAAAATCCCAAAGGCAGCATTAAGTGAGAAAATAATGTTATGTAACACAATTACATGCAGAAGATCGACAAACATCCTGCAAGATCAGAGTCTGAGGACCAGATGCTAATGTCATGTTTGCAAAAACAGCACAAATCTGGGCCAGATGTTGCTTATAAGGACATTGTGATAGATTCCCAATCTTCTTGCTGTTAACAGCTAAAACATCTTCTGTGAAGATTATTAACTCCAGCAGCAGACATTCACGCTGAGGCTGGAAGTTCATGTTAGCTCAGCAAATTTGTGTTTCCTGGACTTCAAGCTTGCTTGCTAATGCTATTTGTTATCAAGACTGTGTTATCAAGAAGGACCAAAGGAAACTGTCTTATTAAAACACACATGGACACAGTTAGAGCATTGCTAGAGCAATGAAGGTCATTCATTGAAAATATTTGACAGAGAGAAAGGCATCATCAAGTGATGGAGTAATCCTCCAGGCATCTTTTCCTGCTGAGCTAGCAAAATAGCAGGAAACAGCCTGGAGGGGTTCACAGGTCCTGAAGCATCAACGAGACAAATATGAATACCAAAGCTACTTGTAATCTAGGGCAGTGGTTCTCGAAATGTTTTAGCACTGGGACCCACTTTTTAGAATGACCAGCTATCGGGACCCACCAAAAGAGATGCCATTGATCTGGAAATGATGTCATGGCTGAAAGTGACACCATCAATTTAGGCTTCAAACCTAAGTCACCATCAGCCAAAGTTCCCATTACACAGTGCGCTCATGCTGTTATTCTGCATAGCTTAGAATTCAAACAATCCAGCTCAGAAGTCAAAGCAGAACACAGATTTGGATCCTTCTCCAACCACACAGCCCTCCAGTATCCCACCTTCCCACTTGTTCAGGGCAAAGGACCATGCATCTTTCCCACCGGGAGCCCGCCCTGCCCAGCAGCTCTGTAACCTGTATTTTTAGCTCTGTGTTTTCAATAGCAGCTGAGCTAGGTGCTAAGTGACCCACCTGAAATTGACTCATGACCCACCTGGTGGGTCCCGACCCACTGTTCGAGAAATGTTTTTTCTCAGTGTTTCTGACCTAGGGAGAAGGAAGATCACACTACTCTTGGGTTTTTTCTCAGCAGCAGCTAGGCAATCATATTGGAAAAGAACAGTTCACAATCTTAAGTCCACCAGTTGGTCCACTGAGTCAACCAATTCCTCTTCCTCCTCCACAGTGCTCAGCTCCGTCAGATCCAGAGCCCCATGTCAGTTGTCATGGCCCAATACAAGGCTTTTTTTTTTTAAGTTATTTTTAAAACACCAAAAATTAACAAGTACAAACTAAAAATAGAACTAAAAATACAAAACAGGTATTGAATGTTGTGTGGCAAATGAGAAGTTCTGAATCGACATTTCTTTTTCTTCTTCTACAAAATCATATAATATGATCATATTAGGTATCCTATCTTCAACAATCTGTTGGTTATGTCTAAAACACATTTTCAACCACAGGAAAGAGAAAGAGAAAAGAAAAAAGTATGTATATTATTTACTCATCGAATTCGTAAGTCATTAGACCCATTTTCCCCTTCGTATGCAGCAAGTCCATGAATGGTTTTCAATGGTTAATAAAGGTCTTTACAAACTTCTCCTTAAAAAAAAACATAAGTTTGTTCATTTCAGCTAAGTCCAATACCTTTAGCCACTATTCTTCAACTGAGGGTATCTCTGAAACCTTCCAGTACTTAGCATACAATATTCTTGCTGCCATTGTCTGACAGGAGGTTTCTTAACTCTGCGCTGGCCCATCCATGAAGCCAACTGAGGTAGTTGGTCAGGCAGCAGATTGGTTCCTCTCTGTCTCCCTCCTTGCCTCCACTGCTCTTCCTCCTCCTCCTTCCACTCCCTGGATTGGAAAATGAAGAGAAGAGAGGAAGAGGAAATGTGGGAATGTAGAGGGAAGTGCTGTGCTAGAACATGGAGAGTGGGAGGGAGGGGTAGAGGTTGGCACATGATTGCATAAGGGATGGGGCATTTGTTATGTTACCGCAGGCAACCATCATTAAACACTTCAGTGTCAAGCCTTTGCTGTGAGACAAGCCCAGTCCATTACCACCTTCAGAGAGCAATCCTATGTGTATGTACTCAGAAATAAGTCCTAATGAGTTCAATGGTACTTCCTCCCAGATGTCTATAGGATTGCAGCCTCAGGCACCAGCTGAGAACATCCAGGGACTCCCTGAGATGAGATGAGATGGTGTGATAGACCTGGGTATCATCAGCATACTGGTGACATCCTAGTCCCAATCCTCTGACAACCATTCCCAATATTTTAAAGAGCATATTAAACAGCAGTGAAAACAAGATGGAACCCTGCAGGACCCTAAAGATCACAGAGTCTACCAATAATCCCCTAGTACTCTCCTTCTGAACCCTCCAGGTAAAACTGGAACCTGTGCAATCCTACACTTCATCACTTCTGAACACCAACTGTGAGAAATGGTTCAGAAAGACTAAATGGTGAATGATATAGACCAGGGGTGTCCGAAGTTTTTGGCAGGAGGGCCACATGGTCTCTCTGACACTGTGTCAGGGGCCAGGGAAATAAAGAACGAATTTACATTTAAAATTTGAACAAATTTACATAAGTTTACATAAATGAATATGTTGAGGTCAGGGCAGGAGGTCTGGTCTAGAGGGTTGAGCCTCCATTTGCCTGAAGATAACATCCGAAGGTCGCCAGTTCGAGGCCACTAGCACCATGCGACCCTGAAGCAGCTGACAAGCTGAGCAGAGCTATTCCATCTGCTCTGAGCATGGAAGGATGGAGGACAGAATGTGCGACCAGATCAAGAAAGAAACACCTGAATGTTGTGGTTTCTTGAAAGATGGAAACCTTCTTTCAAAATTGTAAAAATCCCTATGGGGATTTCAAAATTGCCTGCCTATGTAAACCGCCTTGAATAAAGTCTAAGGAGAAATCTGAGGACCAAGAAAGGCGGTATAGAAATACCTTTATTATTATTATTATTATTATTATTATTATTATTATTATTATTATTATTATTGTTGTTGTTGTTGTTGTTGTTGTTGTTGTTGTTGTTGTTGTTGTTGTTGTTGTTGTTGTTATTATTATGTTAAAGATGGAACTTATATGAATGAATGAAGGTCTTGCAGTAGCTCAAGGCCTATAAAAGGCCTTGCACAAAGCAAGGCTGGCCTTTCCTTTGCTGCTGGCTACTGCATCACAAATGTGAAATAACAAGCAGTGGAGGGAACCCTCACCCACAGCTCACGTGAGACGTCAAACAGTTGCCCTCACACTGAGAGCAGTTGTGTTGGGCCAGTGTGGGCTCCAACAAATCTCCAGAGAGCCAGAGGCTTATTGGAGACTGGGGGCTCCCTGAGGGCCACATTGAGAGGCCTTGAGGGCCGCAAGTGGCCTCAGGGCTGGGGTTTGGGCACCCCTATATAGACAAGCACTAAGAGGTATAACAGAACCAACCGGGTTGCACTTTTCCTGCTTAGGCTCCTGGAACAGATTGTCAACCAGGCAGTTCCAGTTCTGAGCCCAGGTTGGAAGCCAGAGTTATATGAGTCAAGATAATCAGTTGCATCCAAGACCTTCACAGGTCAACTTGTCCAAAAAGAGATTAGAAACCAAATGGTAGTGATATCCAAACACCTTTTAGTCTGTATCCAAACTAGTTGCTTTTTGTACATATGTGAACTATGCTACTTATCTAATACTTTCCACATAAGACTTTTGCATCAGTGGTGTAGCTAGGTGTAATGGAACATCAGGAGATCACTGGGCAGAAAATGTGGTGTTGACAGTGATTCCCATGTTTTGACAGCTGGTTGACAGCTCTGGGAAGGAAAGGGCTAGTGGACAGCTGTAATCAATCAAGGCCAATGGAGACTTTGATGGACACTTGAACTTCATTTGACTTTGATGAGACTTTGCATGGACATAGACTAATGAGGTAGCTCACAGCTGAGCTTGATTTGGATTTAACCAGGGTTTGCAGGAATAAAAGGCAGCCTCAGAAGGAGCAGATGGACTAACCTCCACACAAACAGGAGGGGATTGCCAGGACCCTGCTGGAGGGCTATGACACAGATGAGGGACTTTGCTGTGCTGGACCCATCCAAGGAAGAGGATGTGGAGATGCTGCAGGATTGGACTGGGAAGATTGGAGTGGGCTTTGAAGCTGCTGTGGACTTGGACTAGAGGCTTCAAACTTTTTACCCACTAAGTTAAGTAGAGTTTTGGGGAGGAGAAAGCATCTGCACAAGAGGAATTGCAGGGTGTGTGTGTGTGTAGCAATAAGTTTTTTACAAACTGATAAGGGTGTTCTGTTCATTCCTCTACACACTTCATCTGTTATTGGAGAAGGGTGTTAATTAGCCAAAAAGTGGGCTTTATTTATTTTTCATGTTTTTATACTGCCCTTCCTCCAAAGAGCTCAGGGTGCTTTACACAGCTGCTCCTCCCCTCTTTCTTGTCCTCACAACAACCCTGTGAGGTAGGTGAGGCTGAGAGAAAGTGACTGGCCCAAGGTCACCCAGGAAGCTTTGTGGCTGAGGGGGGATTTGAACCTGGATCATCCAGGTCTAAGTCCACCTCCCAAACCACTACACCACCCTGGCTCTCATCTCATTAGGAGATGGAATATTTTTTGGACAGGACACTAGGGCATCAGGCACCTGGGACCCATAAATTTTTAATACCTCCATACCCCCCCCCCCACCTGGTCTCAGAAGACCTCCTGTGGGCCTTAGAAAAGCACTTCTGATTTTTGGTGAAAACAGACTGCGCCATTCTATGGCCTCCAGGAGGCCTTCTGAGGCTTGGGGGGGTCTCCCTGGACCTCAAAAGTCTCAAAAAGGTACCCTGTCAAGGTGTGGTATCTGGGGCAATGGATCTCTCCCCCCCCAGCTATGCCACTGTTTGGCTTTAGTGTTTGCCTTTACACATTTTGTATTTTATTTTAACTTGAAATGAATATTAGTGTTTTATTCACTTGGAACACTGAATTCTCAGAATAAACACCTCCGCCCTTGTCATATTGCCTATGCCTGGTTGCCTCCCTTGTTGACGCAGGCCTGCTGCCACATACCCTAGGATAATCATTGCAGGTCCTCATAAATGATATATATTACAGTTGGTGTACTGAATATAATAAAAATATTCACATTCTGAACTGGCTTGTTGCCTGAATTCTTCTGGATGATTAAAGCTGAGGTCATTTAAACATTCAAATGGTTTGTGGAATGTTTATCCCCTGGATCATGATCCCAGCATGTGGTTCTTGCCTCAGGGGTGAAAAGTTTGAGTCAAAAAAGGAAGTGAACCATAGGTTTCTTTCCATACAATAAGCAGGATCCTTTATTACCCAAGATCAGAAAATGCTGTCTTAAAAATAGAAACAAATAGACATATAGTAAGTGCAGTGGGGAAAGCTGTTGATTGCTGAAGTATTACACGGGATGTTTGTTGGGCAATGTAAGTGAACTGCTGTCTGGAGAAAAAAAAACTTACAGCCCAATTCTATCCCCCATCAGTGTGCATGATGTAGGGTCGCCAGTACAGCCTCAGCTGCTTCCACTGCTCATGCACCAAGCTGGCCAGGAGAGGTAAGAAAAGAAAAACTTTACTTAAATTAACTGGCTGCTACCTGATCCCCTATGGGTCTCTTCAGATCGATGCCAGCAGTTTTGCTGGAGCAGCTCTGTAGTACCACAGGCAATATGTCAGGCCTGGGATGGGAGCCTGGGATACAGATGGGTGCTGGTGCCACCAAGATCTGCCTCTGTCATGTCCCTGATCCACCCCCACCACTGGCAGAAACCCACCAGTGGCCATTCTGCAGGGCACTGTGGGTGGCGTGTGGCCTTCAAGCCTTTGCATCAGCAGCAGTGCACCACAAATCAGCAGAGCAGCTGCCACAACAGTATACCTTGTGGTACACTGGCATAACAGAGTGATAGGAGTGGGCCACTAATGGTTGTAAGATTTTTACAAATTCCACTGAATATTAGCACAATGCAAAAAGAAGCTACAAAAGGACTGCAGGCAATGCATAAAACCCTCTGCTTTTTGCCAGGTGGTCATGTATGACCATCAGAGCTGCCAATCTATGCATACCTATTTGGCAATAAGCTACACTGAACACAGCAGGACTTCTGCACAAATACTCCTAGGCTACAACTGTACAGTAACAAACCCTATGATTTCAGAAGATAGGATTTTCACTGAAGTGCCATACTAAGAGCTACCCTTTGGTAGCAGGCAGACACAATTTAAGGAGACAGAATACCATGTGACAGCAGAACACAGAAAACTTAAGGGTAATATAGGGCAGTGGTGGCTAACCTATGGCACGCATGCCAGAGAGGGCATGAAGAACCCCCTCTGTGGGCACGTGTGCCAAGCCTCTAACCTTGCCTCCCTGGAGGAGGAGCCTCCACAGCCACAAAGCCAGCCGCCTCCTGCTCGCAGCAGCCGGGGCAAAGGAGGGAGGGGTGAGGCCAAGGCGGGGAAAGGAACGGACAGCAGGGGGAAGAGGCAGATGGGGGGGCTGACGCCAAAGACCCAGGTGGCGTGCTCCCAATGGGCACAGCAAAGCTGCTGCTGCTTGGGGCCCCAGCCCTGCACATGGTGCTGGTCCTGACTTACTAAGAAGTAAGTCTCATTAAAGTCATTGGGGCTTGCTTCCAGGAAATGGGGGCTAGGATTGCAGCCTGAGAGCCCACTCCTATGCATGTCTACTCAGAAGTATGTCCATTGTAGTCAGTGGGGCTTACTTCCAGGAAAGTGAGGGTAGGATTGCAGCCCTAGTCAAAAGGGGGGGGGGGTTGCTCCCAGTTTAAGAACCCAATCCTATACATGTCTACTCAGGAGTCAGTCCCATTATAGTCAATGGGGCTTGCTCCCAGGAAAGCGTGGCTAGGATTGCAGCCTTGGAGCCCACTCCTGTGCATGTCTACTCAGAAGTAAGCCCCATTACAGTGGATGAGGCTTACTCCCAGGAAAGGGTGCCTAGCATTGGAACCTTGGAGCCCACTTCTGTGGGTGGGGCTTTTTAAAAGAAAATAATTTCTTGTTTGAGAAAATGAGAAGTGGCAAAGTCTTGCAGCCACCCCCTCCCTGCCAATATTTATTTACCCAGCATGTAATTAGTCTGTGGAACTCTTTGCCACAGGAAGCAGTGATGACAACTTGCCTAGATGCCTTTGTGAAGGGATTGGACAAATTTCTAGACGAAAACTTCATGATAGGCTACAAGTAATAGTAGGGAAAAGATGTTAATGTATGAGTTGTTTTTTCTAATCTACTAGTAAAACCTCAGTATTCAGGTTAAATTGCCGTGTTGACACTTTGCGATAAATAAGTGGGTTTTGGGTTGCAGTTTGGGCACTCGGTCTCTAAAAGCTTTGCCCTCACTGATATAGGGCATGTCTACACTATGCATATCTATCAGCCCCAAGCCTGTTCAGTTCTTTTGGACTCTAGAGCCATTTAGTACAAAGCTGCAGGAAGTTCTAAGGAGAGACTGTGGACTAGTTCACACAGGCACAAACAGTTTGCTTCAGTTCCTATTGATACTTGATTGGTAGCTGAACATGTTAACTGATTCAGTCAAAAGGCACTGTGTTTGATGTGACATGAGGAGATATGACTTGTGTCTTATATCTTTGATATCGTATCTCACATCCATCTCATATATTTGATGACTACTCACACACACGCAAGTTATTTGATCTTACTTCTGCCATGAACTGGAACAGTCCTAGTGAATCTGCCTTCTGAATTGGGGCTAATCCACAACCCCTGCTAGTAACGCACCCCAACCCCCCACACAAATCTTACATTCCACTGTCACTGTTGCTTCCTCTGCCTTCTTTTGTCCACCTGGCTGCTTAGGAAAGACGCAAAGCAATCCGAGGTCTGCCTCCAATCCCCTTCATCCAATTTATTTCAAACAGGATGATGTGGAAGTGCCTGGCTGAAGGCAAGGGGATGAAGGGCAGGCTGTCATTGTCTCCTCTTGTCCACCTGGCTGCCTTGCTTGCCACTGCCTGAATGTCGTCTTGCTCACTCTCAGCGGGCAAGAAGATCAGAGAGGCAATGGAAGTGGCTCAGTGGGCTGGAGGGGCAGAAGGGCGCAGAGCACCTCTCATCCATTTGTCATCACCCCCAACTTGCCACCCAAGATGGCTGCTTCAGTCAGCCTCAAGACCCTGACCCTGGCCATAATGAACTCACTAGATGACTTTTGGAAATCCTCTATCCTTCATTCTCTGTCCTCCATGCACAGAATTGGGATCTTGGCCTACTTTGCAGGTCCTTGTAAGGATTATGATAAAATAATGGATGTGAAGCATATTGGACATTTGAAAGCACTTTAGAAATGTTAATTTTTAATGTTGTATTTTTTAAGGAGTTGTAAGCTGCCTTGTGTGCCCGTTGGGCAAAAAGGCGGGGTATTAATTAATTAATTAAATAAATAAATAAATAAATAAATAAAAATTAAACATGCATCTTGCACCTAGGAGAGGATAAGACTGCAGTTCTATACATTCTTCCTGGAATAAGTCTCATGGAACATAATGGGACTTATTTCCGAGTAGACATACATAGGATTGCGCTGAAAGCTTATTAAATTTGTATAAAACACTATCCTACACTTCATACTCCAGAGCTTTCCCATCCTTCCCCACTTTATGTATCCCCTTATTTTGCTTAATCAGAACCAGAAGGGGGGCAAGCACCCCTCTAGACAAGTCGCTCACCCTCTCCATTGCTTATTTTGACACTATTTACATGTATAATTGCTCTTTATATATATATACACAAACACACACATACACACACACCCCACACACACACATTCACATATACAAAAATATAGATATAGGTAGAGAGAGGTCCATCACAGGCAGAAATTCAACAAGCAGCATTTCTTGCCTATGTTTGGTAGCAGGGAGAAGAAAATGATCCAATTGGGGGTTAAACACAATGGTACTTTATTGTTACAAATGCAATCTGAACTGAACTCTAGCCTTAGTTATTACAGCTAATAAAAACTAGTATGAGCTAAAGAGCTCCAAAAAGCAATAACTTTAACCCACAGCACACATGACACCAGAAAGAATCTTGACAGCTCCAGCTGCATTTCATGAAAACTCTGTAGGATGTTTCTGGGATCTGTTGCAAAACAAATGGTTGCAATCTTGGAAATATCTTTCCTTAGTACATATGTGCTTGTTTTTCAAAAGAAGGCTTATCTGAAAACCCACAACTCTCTCTCATAAAAATTTCTAAAGTTTTCTATACCACCTCTCTCCAAATGGGCCCAGGGTGGTTTACACTAAAAAAGCACACACAAACAGCTATGATTCTATGTCAGGGGTCTCCAAACTTTTTGACCAGAGGGCCACATCAAATATCTGGTGGGGTGTTGAGGGCCAGAAAAAAAAATTAAATATAAAATTTAAATAAATAAATTAGAAATGGAACTTAGGTGAGTGAAAAAATGAATGAATGGGCTCATTCATTCAACCTCTCTGGCCCTCAGAACACCCTCTAGACCCAACCAGAGCACAGCTCTGGTCACGTACAGTTGAGTGGGCCAGAGACTTTCAGGGGACAAGAGGCTGAGGGCAGGATAGAGGCTTGTCACGGGCCGCATCTGGCCCCCGGACCGGGTTTGGAGACCCCTGTTCTATGTTATACAAAACAACAGTTAGATCAACAGAACAATAAAGACAAAATCAAACAGCAGCCAATCAACAGAAAATCAGCCAGGAAGATCAACCCAGTGGAGATTCTTGGCATGTTAATATCAGGCAATACCAAAGGTCTTCGCAAATAACCATGTGTTAGCCAAACATCTGAAGGCATAATATCTGGGTGCCAGCCTGACCTGTAAAGGAAGGGCATTCCACAAAGTTGGTGCCACTATTGAAAAGGCACTGTTGCTTGTGGAAGTCTATCACTCTTCTAACAGCCTAAGCATCAAAAGCTGTACCTCAGATATTGACCTGAGAATATGGGAGAAAGAAGTCTTTCAAGCACCCTGCTCCCAAGCCATTTGGGGCATTAGAGGTTAAAAACCACACATTGAGTCAAGTGTAGAAGCACATAGGAAGCTAATGCTATATGTCTGGCACAAACCTTACATGGTTCCAGAAAGGTGTCTCAGTCAGCAACCAGATAGCTACATTTTTCACTAGCTGGAGCTTCCAAGTTGTCCTCAAGGGCAGTCCTACATAGAGTGCATTACAGTAATCTAATCTAGAGGTGACCAGAACTTGGATTCCTGCGACCAGATCAGATTTCTCTAGGAATGTCTGCAGCTGGTACAATAGATAAAGCTGGTGAAAGGCGCTCCTTGATGCTACTTGGTACTCTGTAAGGATGCCTGGGTCAAGGAGCACCCTGAAATTGCAAGCCTACTCTTTCAGGGAGAGTGGAAAGCCATCCGGAACAGTCTGTGAAACTGTTTCTGACTCAGCTGAACCCTCACCAAACAGCATGTCCATCTTGCCTAGATTATGCTTCAGATTACTTGTGCCCATGTAGACCTTTGCAGCTTCCAGACAACAGTTCAAGGCATTCACCATTAGGATCATGTCTTTAGTTCACAGTCGGTACTGTAGAAAAATAAGTTCAATATTAATAAGCACAGACTTGCCATAGAACATCAACAAATTTTTCCTAAAATGTTCCTAAAACAGCATTTCAGTTTTCTGTGTCTCTGAGAGGCTTTGGGCAGTCTTACTGCAAGAATATAGGTATTCAGGAAAAGCAAGTCTCTCTGGGATACCATAAATTGGTGACTTATGTAACTGTTCTTCCTACCCATCTGTGCCAATCACAAGCTCTGTTTGCCCCAACACAAATTCCATACCTCTTTAGAAGCTAAGTAAAACTCTACCAACACTTGAATTACCAATGCAAATTTTTGAGAGGGTTTGGGGCATCGTGTTGGTTGCAAATTTTCCTGAGAGTAAGTCCCAATGAATTCAATGAGACTTATTTCCGTGTAGACATGCATAGCTTTGTGCTGTTTGACCTTAGGTACTGTGACATTTTATTTAACGGGCAGCCTATCTTATTTAACTATGCAGCACTAGTTCATTGGGGCCATACAGCCTACCACTAGTGTTCCTGGAAGGGGGGGGCAAAATGCTGAGCTTTTCAGGGCCTGAACATTGGTGTAAAGCAGCCCTTCCAATGCTTCAGAGCAATTCGGAGCAGGAAGAGCAAAGTGGAGGAGATGCCTCGCTACTCCAAATGGCCCTGCGGGTGAGGAGGAGGGGCCACTTCACACCAGTGTTCAGGCACCTGAAAATCTTAGCATTTTGCCCCCGTCCTGGAATGCCAGTGTGACCCACACCATATCTAGTACTGAAATTGGGCAGACTGGAAGTCTCCTCAAGGTAAGCGGACATTTATTCCCTTATCCCATGTTGAACCACAGCCTTTCCAATGGGGCTACTCGGATCTGCGGCAGCAAAATCACTGGTGCATGTCTGAGAAGCCCTGTGTAAGGCTTTCAGGCCCAGGCAGGGAGTTAAGATATGGTGGAGGACTCCTCTGCCAATCCTGCCCCAACTCCTGAGCCAGCCCTGTTCTGTGCTCCCGCCACCACAAGACAATCCCTCCTCTGCCCCACCCTCCCCAGATCGCTATGCCTCTGTACTTACCATCTTTGGTAGCTGCAGGTTCAGATGATGATGATGATGATGATAATGATGATGATGATGATTAACAGCACTAGGATTCAGCACTAGTGGGACAGTACAGGCCTTCCTGCCATACTCTAAAGTCATCACAAATGTGCAGTTGCTGTGTTGGCACTAGCCCCTGTGCTGGATTTCGCTGTAAAGCTGCAATGCTACACACACTTTTATGTGAGCAAGTCCCATTGAACATTTACTTCTGAGTAGGCATGCATATGATTGTGCTGTAAAAGTAGCACTTGCAGATGTTCACCTGTCCGTCCCCCTGCTTCTGGGCTTCTGTTACTCCCAAGTAGTTGCTTGCAACTTAGATCAGAATTTCTGGCATCTTCTTCCTTCCTGGCTTTCATAATGTCTCCGTTCTCTTTGTCAGAAGGTGAGAAACAAGAACAGTTCAGCCATCAGTACTGTGTGCCAAGGGTATGCATATAAATCACAGGGCCTGAAGAGAACCCAGGGATTGCCTGCATTCATGCCTGACACCATCATGCACTGGCCGAAGGAGAGGAGTGAGTCTGCTCCCAAAAGAAACCTAGTCAGCCTCTTCCAGACTGCAAATCTCTGTCATAGCCAGCTGCACCAAGGAGACTAAACACCCCTCCCATCGCCAACCAAGAGATCACCCAGCTTTCAAACACACAGGACCAAACCCCCTTCCCAGACCAGGTACGTCTGCATAGATCCATGTGGACTAGCACCAGAGGTATCAGTGGCACAGGTCCTAGTTGATCCATTGCAGCTGCTTGGGCTTATCCTGATACAAGGGGACAAATAACCCCTTTTCCTCAGGTGACCTCCAGCAGCCAAAAATCCCCCATGGGATGCAGCGTAACCCACACCGGAACCACTGCATTGCCAAACAGGGATACTGGATTGGGTTATAATGCACATGAAATTGCCACAGGCCTATAGTTAACAGTTGGTCAAAACAACTATTTTACACTTATTATATATGTGTAATATAATAGGGCAGAAAGGAATGACAGCCCCACAGGGCATCAGAGAAATATTCAGGGACAGTGGCAGGGGACAGGAAATTAAGGGAAGAAGCAAAACCTTGGTGAGCTTGATATGGGCCATCTATTATCTCATGACTTGCACTGGGTACAACCCAGTGGTTAATAAAATGATTGAGGGCCCAATCCTATCCAGAACTGATGTGGCCTCAGTGCAGCCACAATAGGGCCCTGGGTTATAAACCACAAAGTCTCAGGTTTGAACATTGCCCTGAGTTTTCAGGCAAGCTGCCTTCTCTTTGCCTCAGTCCCCCATCTAAGACTGTCCTACCTGACAGGGTTGATGTACAGACTACAATGAAGTGATGCAAGCAAAGTGCTTTGGCCACTCAAAAGGGCTCTGGAAATTATCCACCTCATCCACAGAGAGCTGGGTGTCAGCAAACTGTGCCTTTTTCTGGCAGAAAATGTTCAGAGTTCTTAACTGTGAACAAATGTTCTGGCACAACTATACAAAAGGCAGCTTACTCAGCCTATTTATCCAGTGCTGTGCTGTTTTCCTTCCTGGCTGTTTCTTGTGGCTGCTTTCCACAAAAGGCTGCTGGCACCCTCAACTGTGTGTTTTTTCTTTCTTTTTCCAATTGATCCTGGCTCTGGAAGAGTTGAAAAACTTGGAAGGAAATGGCCCAGATGGCAGGTTCAAATCATAGCATGGTGTAGAACAAACTAAATCATTTAGGATCAAATCCTATCCAACTTTCCCATGCTGATGCAGCTGCAATGCAGCCAGGAGGTAAGGGGAAAAGATAGATAGGGCTGGAAAGTTAGATAGGATTGGGCCCTACGTTTGTGTAATGGCAGTCATCCTTAGTTTATGATCATTGTGGTAATGCTCCCAAATGGTGTCGAATCTAGCTTTTGGGAGGCCCTGGGGCAAAAGCCTGTGAGGGGCTCCCCAATGGTGCATTCTCCCTATGCTTGGAAAGGTATTTGAATACTGCAGTTATGCCCCCATTAAGGAGCTAGAGCAGCGATTTTCAACTTTTTCCATCTGATGGCACAATGACATGGTACTAAAATTGCCAAGGCACACCATCAGGATTTTGACAATTCACAAGGGCCACCATGCTGCCACGGCACAGTGGTTGAAAATGGCTGAGCTAGACAGTGAAAGAGTGCCAGTTCATCTTCACTGCTATTGCTGTAGATACGGGTGGAGGCATGAAGAAGGCCTCCTATCCTCTGCTTCCACTTGCCCATCCTCTGCACTGCCTCCACACCTGGTCAGGAACATGTAGGAATGTATACCCAAACAATGGGAGAGGAGACACCACAACAATACACATGAGGCAAATTATTCCAGTTAGAACAAGCTCTCTCTCTCTCTCTCTCTCTCTCTCTCTCTGTAAAGGTGGTTTAATATTTACAGCTCAATCCTATCCGCTACTCTCTCATCCATGCAGAGGTCCCCAAACAACCACTGCATCCCATGGTGGTGTGGGGGCAATTCAGAAGTACTCCTCTAGCTAAGGCAGCCATTTTCAACCACTGTACTGGAGCACACTGGTGTGCCATGAATGGTCTGCAGGTGTGCCACGGGACTTTGGGGAAGGATTATTTATTAGTAGGGCCATTGGGGGATGTGAGCCCCCCCCCCCACTGCATGGTGTGCCTTGACAATTGTCAAAAAACCGATAGTGTGCCTTGGCAATTTTAGTACTTTGTCAGTGTGCCTTCAGACGAAAAAGATTGAAAATCACTGGGCTAAGGCAGGGGTGTCCAAACTTTTTGGCAGAAGGGCCACATCATTTCTCTGACACTGTTTCGGGGGCTGGGGAAAAAAAGAATTAATTTACATTTCAAATTTGAATAAATTTACATAAATGAATATATTAGAGATGGAACTTATATGAATGAAAGAAGGTCTTGCAATAACTCAGAGCTTATAAAAGGCCTTGCACAAAGCAAGGCCGACCTTTCCTTTGCTGCCACTACTGCATAACAGACATGAAACAGCAAGCAATAGAGGGACCCCTTGTCCAACAGCTCACATGAGAGGTCAAACAGTTGCCCTCATGCTGAGAGCAGTTGCATAGGGCCAGTGCAGACTCCAGCATGTCTCCAGAGGGTCAGAGGTTCATTGGAGACTGGGCGCTCCCGGCGGGCCAGATTAGGAGTTCCCGAGGGCCACAAGTGGCCCCCGGGCCAGGGTTTGGGCACCCTTGGGCTAAGGGAATGAGAGACACGGACAGGAGGAGTGTAGGGGAGAAAGAAAACCAGCCAAGCACACTTGAGTTATGACTTTATGTCAGTGTTTCTCAAACTGTGGGTTGGGACCCGCCAGATGGGTCATGAGCAAATTTCAGATGGCTCCCCATTCATTTCAATGTGTATTTTATTTTTAATATGTTAGACTTGATGCTAACATGGTATGTGACTGCATTTGGGGAAATGTTACAACTCTGTACTTTTAACAGGCTACTACGTATATGCTTTTGACAATGATAGTTATTGGGGTTTACTCCCACATCAGTGTGGATAGTATTGCAGCCTTTGGGATGTTTGGGAAATGTTTTTTAAACTGATTAGCAACTGCTTGGGGGGTTAGGAGGGCTCTTCTTTATTTTAAATAAATTTTAAAACTTACCATAAACATTTAATTTATTTGATTGATTTTATTTTGTCACATTCAAAATTTTCCTGTTCGATGATGTCACTTCTGGCCATGACATTACTTCCAGGTTAATAACACCACTTCCAGTGGACCCCTACAGATCTTCATTCTAAAAAGTGGGTCCCAATGTTAAAAAGTTTGAGAACTACTGCTTTATGTGATTTCAACTTACAGTTAGTTCAGCTTGATTTCAGCTGCAGGGAGTTATTGGGAGAAAGGGGCAAGTTGGCGCTCCATGAGCAAATTATCTTGCTTCCAGAGAAAGAAGGAGAGACACAACGACAGTTGTGGATGGTTCCATAGACAGACATCTAGCTTGGCACTTCGAGGGAGAAGAGAAGGGAGTGAGAGAGAACCAGGCAAAAGGTATTAGGAGGCAAGGAAAAGAAGAGCATAGAGAAGGTAAGGTGGATGAAGAAGTAGAGGTTATATTTCTGTCTTTCTGGGAGTGTCTTTTGACCAAGAATCTGGGATGCTGTAACATAGCATGATGGGATACTTCAACTGAAAGTCTGGAGATAGAATTTCAAATTGTGACTCTCAGCCCAGATCTCTTATATTGCTTTATTCCCCACAGTAAAGTGGCCCTTTGTTTTTCTGAGGCTAGTTCCAGTCTCCTATTATCTTTCTAAGTTAGATCTCTTGTTTACTCCCAGTTCCTGAAGGTTGAGCTTGCTGCCCTTAAGGTTAAGGGTACAGCATTAGTTATTTCCTTGCTTAACAAAAAGCTTTGGGTGCTGCCCTTGTTCATGGCCAGAGTAGGGTAAATTCCATCAAGAATTTGGCAGCAGATACCATCAGTCTATTGTGGCGGTACTGGTAAATAGCCTTGTTTTTGACTTGTACTGGGTTTCTCCATATCTTAAAAGCTGATTAGGCATTCTGGGTGTGATCTGGAAGTCACAGCCACATTGGGAAAATTAATTATTATACTGGCTCTGATTCAAGCTTTATTCATAATTACAAGAGAAAGATGGGGAAAATATTGGAAGCAACAGGAAAAAGGCACTTTGAATCTGGCTCACAAGTTCTCTTTGACCTGGCCTGGAACAAAGTTAGAAGATGTAATTAAGGCCTCCTCCTCAACTATGGGTGCTCGAAGCCAAGTCATAATACTCTTGGAAAACCTCCCCATTGGGCCTCGGACCCCATCTGACTTACCAGATAATGTGGGGGAGCAGTGGCAGCAAGATTAGTAACATGAAGAGGATAGTTTCCTCCTGCACCCCTTCATGTCAGATAAGCCAGCTAGGGGTCCACTGCCCAATAACAGTCTTCCTGGGAAGTTCTTGGGGCAAGGTGTGGGCCTTTGCATGGACATGGCCCAAGCCTCCAGCTCACACTTCACTAGGCTCCACCTTTGGATGCACCCCAGCTCCCAAAAGTTTTGTGGCTTTAATGGTTACAGAGTTTCATTCTGCTTCCAACTCTCCTGCCCATAAACTCATTATTCCAAAACCCAGTCAGATTGGTAGAAGATAGTGCTAGGCTAAGTGCTAATGCTACAGCCACAAAATGGAGCTGACTGGGGGAGTTGGGTAAATTAATCACCAGTGATGCCTGGAAGTACCAGTCAATATGTACCTGCACCTCTGTGGAGTGCAGAACAATAGAGGCACCCATCTCAAACAAGGGATGAACTATCAAGGGCCATCAAGCAACAAAAGGAAGGTTCTTGATGTGTTAACTCCACAATAGGTTAGCTTCATTAACCTTAATTCTTCCCTATGGCAATTTTGGTCATAAAAAGTGGGATCACTGTCCCCTTGTGTCTGCAGTCTGTCTTTTCCATGTCCTTGCTGCTGTTGGTCCTTGACCCCTGGGGCTGGCAGATAAGAATAGGCCCTCAGTTTGGCTGTACTTGTCATTAGAGGTGACTAAACAGCCACCGGGTAGATGGGACTTAACCTGGGAAAGTAGTTCATCTGAGAAAAGGAAAACTCTGATCCCAAACCTCCACTGCCTTGTGGCTACATCCAGTTATGGAAAAGGCTTCAGGAGTCAACCTTGAGGCAAAATCCAGAGCTGGAGTCCCTGAGGCAGTTCATGGCTGAACACAGTCACATTCTGACAACTCCTGTGACACCGCTGGAACCAACTGTATTGGCTTCTGCCTTTCCATTAGACCATTTCAGTGATGTGGAGAGGGGGAATTTGCTGCATCGGTAACAGTTTATCCTCCATATCTACTTTACCCAGGCTTTGCGCACTGGAGAGGACACTCTGTTCCAGAACCACCATTCAGAGCGTGACACCATAGTCTTCCGAGACTGAAGGATGCCAAGGAATTGCTGTTGTTGCTTCCCATGACTTCCTCAGTGACCCAGTCACCTTCAGAGCGTTTAAGGAGCCAAAATCCATGGATTTCATTATCCACTGTTTTCTGTATCTGTGAGGGGGTCTGAGAATGGAGGCCCCATCTGTATATGCTAAGTGTTTACTTTGACTGATTTCTCAGGAAATCAGTTTTAATTAGCAAGAAATAAAATAATTGACAGCAAAATAATATGTTACTGTAAATATCAACTATTGCCCAGGTTCTCACCACTTTAGCAGTATCTTATCAAACAGGTGTAGCCAACTAATTGGCAAAACACGTACAAGCAGGAAATAACTAGGAACTGCGAGTTTATGAAGAAGGCACTATGTAATGTGTTTTCAGAGAAGCCAGCTGTGATCAAGGTCATTTGTTTTTAGTTTAAATTCTGAGGAAAACCAATGAGAAAACTGTCAGTCTCCCACAAATAGGGAGAGGCACAAAATACGGCTGGTCAGCTGGAAAGATGGGTGCCAGCCATTACATTTATAAATAGTAGAAGGAAATGGTGATAGTGACTAATCCAGAATGGTCCTGAGATTACTGTTTCTGTTCAAGAAAGTGAAGCAGAATCTCCTGGCGAAAAACAATTGATACATTGCGAATTCCAAGGTCAAGTTAGTGTATCTTGCTCACAAGTCCACCCAAGCATAAATCCTAAAATTGATATCTCTGCACTGTTTGAGTCATAGGGCAGTCCTGTGAGCAATATTGCTGGAAGAGGCATAATTAAAATAATGAACTACTTGTAATCTTTTCCTTTTAAAAATTCCTCAGCACCGTTATGCTTTTTCATTCAGAACAAATAAAGGATTTCTTTAATGCCACTTAAGCCTGATTCAGGAAACACCCCACCCTTCCACAATCTTTCAGGCATGCAGCAACAATAGAAGTGGCAGGAAAAGTTTCCACCCGTCCATTCTCCGTTCGTCCAAGTCTTTGTTCTCTTAAATTTTTTCTCTGGAAATGAGCAACCACACCAGCAAAAACTTCTTCCAAATAAATGTAACAGTTGATTGGGCACAAGTGGTTCCATGAGGGAAGATGAGGAGATTGGGAGTGGGCTTAAAGGGGTGGTCAATTACAAGGAGGCTGTAAGCCAACACAAAGGAGGAGAGGCTGGCCCAAGCTACGTTAGAACTTATGTTGAACATTGAAATGGCCACTAATCAACATGGCACACCATCCACCAGGAACTTCCCTCACACAGGCCCCACTGAAATGAACAGAAACTGCACGCAGGAGTACCATTAAAGTCTTGTGCGGTTGCCCTTCTTTACAACAGGCCTTGTGGTAGAGGATTTCCCTCTGAATGGTGCCCCATGTGTTGCTTGCATCCATCTTCCAGGGGCTGCAGCACTATTCGAGTTCTGACTTCCTTTAGAGATTGCTGGAGACTTATGGAGACTCTTTGCTTTTGCTTTATTAACAAGCTGAGCTTTGGAAAGGAATTAAATAAGTGTTTCTCAAACTGTGGGTCAGCACCCACTAGGTGGGACGCAAGCCAATTTCAAATGGGTCCCTATTCATTTCAATGTGTATTTTTTTTTTTAAATATATTAGACTTGATGCTACCATGATATGTGACTGCATTTGGGGAACGGTTACAGATCTGTACTTTGTACAGGTCACTATGTATATGCTTTTAACAATGATAGTCAATAGGCCTTACTCCTGGGTAAGTGTGGAATATGACTGCAACCTTTGGAATGTTTGGGGGATTTTTTTAAACATACTTAATGTAAACTTTTAATTTACTTGATTGGTTTATTGATTTGATTTGATTATGTCATATGGGGGGTGTTAAACATTTTCCTGCTTGAGAATGTCACTTCTGGCCATGACGTCACTTACAGGTTAATCACCACTACTGGTGATTCCTGACAGGGAATGTCATTCTAAAAAGTAGGTCCCAGTGTTAAAAGTTTGAGAACCACTGAATAACCTGTACTCCTGCAGGCCACAACAGGTAACAACCCCAAAAATTGCCTTGTGGGGATAGCCATTCCTGAAGTCAATGGAAGCTATCATCTCAGGCAGCATATTGGTAGGGGAATGCCCACCTCCATCCACTTACTTGCCTCCACCGATCCTCTTCTTCCTCTTCTGGCTACCTGGATTAGAAAAGGAAGGGGGGAACAGAAGTAGGGCAGGAGGTCTGGCTCAGTTGGTAGAGCTGCCGCCTTGTATGCCTGAAGATCTGAGGCTGCCAGTTCGAAACAACCAGAAGTACCCGAGAACTGAGGACATGCTGATATACTGATGAGCTGACCCTCAATGGCAGAGAGGAGTTGCCGTCAAGTGAAGCGTGGGAGGCGAAGGGCCAGAGAGAGGCCAGACCAGGAAGGAATCCAGCTGGAACAAGGAGTTCTTTGAAAGACTAGAACTATTCTATTGTAAAAATCCCTACGGAGGTTTAGAACAGCCTGCCTATGTAAACCGCCTTGGATTAAAGTCTGAAGAGAAATCTGACGACCAAAGAAAGGCGGTATATAAATACCTGTATAAATAAATAAAGTATGGAGGAGAAAAATGGTTAGCTGGAGAGTCAAGCAGTAGCTGGTATATCACCAGGTAAGGGGGACTGCATTTGACAAGCCCCCTCAAGCACTGGAGATCTGGGCCTGATCCTGGTACTGGCATTGTCCCTTAGTTTCTATCTCAGCCTCTATCTTCCACAGTTTAAATGCTACTCTCTCACACACTCAGATATCACACCCTCTGAGCCACAATTCTGATTTTCTTCTCTTTCCCCATGCCATCTGAAAGAGAAGCCATGTTCTCTTTCAGGTTACATACTCTCTCTTTCAGGTTCTTTTTCAGGTTACACTCTCTCACGGGTTACAAGCCCTGCTAATTGGGTAAGAGGCACTTTTTCAAGTGGGTGCTCCTTTTTTTAGCAGGGGGAGAGTAACTGGCCCACCTCACCCCAGCACTGTCTGTTCTAGTGACTGTCTGCTGGTATTCCTTTGCATATTTTTAGATTGTGAGCCCTTTTGGGACAGGGAGCCATTTGGTTATTTGATTTTTCTCTGTAAACCGCTTTGTGAACTTTTAGTTGAAAAGCGGTATATAAATACTGTTAATTAATTAATTAATTAATTAATTAATTAATTAATTAATAATCTGGAGGAAAAATCCATTACAGGTTACAAGCCATGATGTGTATGTGCAACCTCCTGATTTTAGAAATGGGCTATGTCAGATGTAAGGGAGGGCACCAGGATGCAGGTCTCTTATTATCTGGTGTGCTCCCTGGGGCATTTGGTGGGCCGATGTGAGATACAGGAACCTGGACTAGATGGGCCTATGGCCTGATTCAGGCCATTCTTAATCTTATTCTACATTCTTATGTAGAAAGAAAGGAGTCACTTACATCTCACACTTCTGGCCCCTCCCAACTGGCAAAGCTTACATGAGATGATAGAGCCTCTCATTATCTGAGGGAAGTTGCCCATTAAGAAAGAATTTTTTTCTTTACTCTTCACACCTCTGACTATAATTTTCTGTTGCCGGTCAGCCTCTGTATGTGTGAAAGCATCTGGATAGCCCAGTATTCTGTGTTTCAGACACTGATCCATCTGAAATCACAATCTGTTACTTAATTCTGTAAGAATGCTCTTAATGCAGGAGATAGATTTTAGATGCTGTGCTAGACTGAGGCTGCTTCCAGACTGGTCATTTGCTCTGGAATTACTTTTTAGTCACTGAACAGCCCCAGTCAGCATATCATTACTAATCTAGATTTTGCAAGTGTTGCTTCCAGGTTTTCTTGGCATGTGTAGATCCCCCATGCACTATTCCAGTGTTTAGAAGAGGCACTACTGGCTACTGGCTTTTCAAGGACACTGCCCCTTTAATCAAAAGGCTTTGGCTTCTACCTAACTGATTGTTTCCTGTCTCTGCCCCTTCAGAAGCATACCTTCTACAGACAGCTCTCATGTGGATTATGTGAGGTGCTCTGACTGCAGCCAGACAGAGCAATTGCCCACTATTTTATTGTATTTTAAGGAGGGCACTTTTGCAATTATGATAATCAAAAATAACATTTTAAAATTAATGAGGCATGACTCTGATTGCAAAAAAAAAGGGCAAAATCCTTGGATGGGGATGTTTATGAGCAAATTTCTGATGCAAAAGTACAGCTTGCAAGAGTCTGAAAGCCAAGGGGATGGTGTGAAGTGACGTAATCTGAATCCCAGCTTTTGGTAGAGAACATGCTGGCTGGCTGTCTAGTACGTAACTCCCCTTCGTGTCTTTTAGTACTTGATTACTACACAGTGAGCTGGCAGGGTTTCAAGAGGGACAGTGGAGGCAACGAAAAGCTCTGTCCTGTGAGTACTGCAGGAGCTCTGCATTACTCAATAGGGATTGTCACTGGACAGTTACTTTCACTGTCTCACTCACCAATGGCTTGTGTACGTCTTCATGCTCTACCTACCCTGTGGGGAAGGGAAAGCAAATCAGAGCAAGCAATGAATATAGTGTACCTCTCTTTCTGTCTAGCCCAGACACCAACATTACCTCTGCAGCACCTCTCAACCTACAGCTGAAAGCCATCAATGTAGAACAGGCTGCAACAACCTCAGTACATTTACTAGGGAGTAAGATTCACTGCATTGATCCACCTTTCTGTCATGGGGTGAGTATTTTGGGTTGTTAATGAGGATATTGTTAGAACAGACAGGTTGTATGGAGCAACAGTTACAACTGCATAGCTCTATACATGTTGCAGCTGCCTTCTCCTTTCCATGCAATGATAACAACCAGTTGCTTTGGTAGGGTATAAACGTTCTAAATAAATTGTTACTGATTTTGTGTTTTGTTGAAGAACCTTTAAGAAAAATGAAGGGAAAATCCAACTATCTTGCTAGCTAGTTAATTTTTACTCACCATGCCCTTTATTTTTGCAGTGCCAGGAATCCTTGAAAAAGTAGCAGAACGATTCGATCTCATGTCTCTAGGTCAACAAGGAGCACACAATTTATTGGTGATAGGGAGCCAGAAAGTGCAAGAAAGTTGGCATGGATACCAAATGATTGGAGGAAAGAAACAGTTGCAACAACATTTGGTAGACAATGTCAGCAGGGGCACTGTGAACCCACAGTGACTCAGCAAGGACAACTCATGGACAAATGAATCAGCAAGGGCACAGAGTTAAAGGGTGGGGCAGAGAATCCCCAAAGCAACACCCTGTCAGGCTTTGACCCAAGAAAGACTGCAGTGGGGAAGAGTGTGTATTTCTGGTGTGGAAGATCATAAGCAGTCATAGGTGGGCTTATGCCAGGTAACAGGCCAGGTAGCAGTGTTAGAGGCAAGAGATGTGATTGTAGATGAGCCATGGTAAGATACCCCATTGGTCAGACAACAACTGAGGGCCAGAAGTAGATGTGATCACAGATGGGCTAGAGTCAGATACCAGGTCAGGTAGAGAAAGACAAAGTGAGGCTACTCTAAATGGCAAGTTGCTCAGGAAAGCTGTCATGGAGGCCAGGATTGTGTAGGGCTCTTGTGTGTCCACTATGTCCTGCAGTCAGCTGACCATATTCAGTGTCAGCTTATAGAGTTTAGATAACCACAGAAGCATTGCAGGCACTCCTAGACTCACAAAGCCTACTAAGTGACAGCGGCAGAGTGTGGACGGATGTGGCCTGGGAGGGGGCAAGATTGGCAGTGCTGATACATGCCTTATGCCAGTGGTTTTCAAAAACCAAACTGGGGCATCACGACACCCCAGCCTGAGAGCCCTGGGCTGTTTTCCCTTAAGGGGCAGGGAGGGGGGAAGGCAGAGACGCGCGCCACGGATTGGGTTGCAACGGCACACTGCCACTCACCGCCGCCTGCAGGAGCCTCCCAGGGGTCGGGGAACCTGGCGCCAGCCTCAGCAGGGCTCCCCATGCAGCGCAGAGCCCTCCAGAAGGCGATCACGACCACTTCTGGTTTGGCAATCGAGAAACAGGAAGTGGTCATGATCGCCTTCTGGAGGGCTCTGCACTGCGTGGGGAGCTCTGCTGAGGCTGGCGCTGGGTTCCCCTGACCCCCGGGAGGCTCCTGCAGGCGGCGGTGAGTGGCAGTGTGCCCCTGCAACCCAATCAGAGACGCAATGCTGGGTACCACGTCTCTGCCTCCCCCCTGCCCCTTTGCCTTCTGAGGCAAAGACTTAGTGGCTCTCAAACTTTCCCAGAGAGTTTGAGAAGCACTGCCTTAGTGACATTTTTTTTTTTTACTTGCATAGAGAAAATGCACTGTAGACTCAACAGCACTTGCAGCATTTTGGAGAGAGCTTGGCCCTATCTTTGACCTCATGTGCTCCCTGGGTTTCTTTTTTCTTGTTTTTTGTTTTTAAAAATGACTACAGCTGCTGAAATTTGGAACTGAAATAGTTTACATTCCTTGTGTATGCCCTTGTGCGATTCCACATCAGTGAAGTCTTTGGAAAGCATTAACAAACTTCTTTTCGTGCCCTTCAGAAAAACCAAGGTCAGAATGGGTAGTGCTCAATAAATCTCTTTTATTCTGAGCACCTATTGGAGGAAGTACCCTTCCTCCAGAAGGCAAGAAGAAGTCACTACTTTTAAGCAGTGACCGAGGGAGAAACAATACCACTACCAGCAACAGTGGGAGATACACAGTGGTGGAGCTCGTTCTAGTCAGGAGGGCTCAACACAGCTGACTCTAGCAGCCCCCTGCATCCACTGGCTTGCAGCCTCAGGTCTCCTTTTGGCAAGACCATTAGTTCCCCCTTGTCCCTGGTCACTGCTCAGCAGTGGCCGCTTCCTGCTACCTCTTATTTCACAGCACACCACTCCATTGACTATTGCTACTCCTGAGAACACAAGAGGGAAACAATGTATTACATGATAATATGTATAATAAAGCTCCAACAGGTGGTTTATTAGTATTAGTATGTGTGAGAGGAAGAGTGACGGGAAGGCGTGGTTACCTTTACCCTACCAGCTCACCAAACTTGCTCACCCAAACTGCTTTTCATGCTGCAGAGTTCCAGATGAACACTGAACTCACATCTGGAACACCACTAGCAAGAAAGAGGAAGTGGCTTGATGGGGTGATTTGGAGCAGGAAAATGGAACAAACACTGCATACCTTCCTAGGAGTAGGTCTAACTGAACATAATGGGACTTACTTCTAAGTAAACATGCATCCGGTTGTGCTGTATGATATCCCTTTCCCTGCTGCTACTCGGCTCAAAGTTGGAGCCTTCCAAAGCTACTTTCATTTAAAAAAAATAAACCCCTATCTGAGCTTAGTTATGTGTTTGTCATCTACAAATTTTTCCCATCTAATTGTGAGTTACCATATGCCATGAATTTTGAAGACAGGCTTTGAACTTTATGGGAGATAGGTCAATCCTGTACTCAGGGATATCCTGACTATCCAACTCAAAATACCCTGGAGCACTACTGTAGCACTTATGTTTCAGCAACTGATACTAGATAAAGGGTGTACTGGCTTTGAACAGTTTTGCTACTCTAATGAGGAACATATAGAAGAACTTAAAGTTTATGAAGAACTAATAGACTATATTTGTAATGAAATAGGAAGTAATATGACAACACGTAATTTTCGCAACACCAGGTGTAAAGAGGGCTAGTTCGATGGGGAATGTAAACAATTGAAAAAAACATATTAGAGATGTTTATAGGCTATTCAGAAAAGAAAACGACCAGCGTTTGCTGTCTGAGTATTTCCAACTTAAGAAGCAAATGCAGGCCCTGGCAAAAGTTATAAACAGGTTGAGCCTCATTATTCATATGGGTTCCTTTCCAACCCCTGCTAACTGGGTAAGAGGCACTCTTTAAAGTGGGTGCTCCTCTTTTTAGCAAGGGGAGAGTAACTAGCACACCTCACCCTAGCAGTGCCTATGTATGAGGCAGTATCTTTTCTAGTGGCTGTCTGCTGGTGTTCTTTTGCATTTTTTTAGATTGTGAGCCCTTTTGGGACAGGGAGCCATTAGTAATTTGATCTTTCTCTCTGTAAACCGCTTTGTGAACTTTTAGTTGAAAAGTGGTATATAAATACTGTTAATAATAATAATAATAATATGGATGGCAAAAAACGCACTATAGCAAATCAATTTAAAAAACAAAGTTTCTTTGCTCCTGTGATTTAAAAAACAGCCTTGCTGACCTTTGTGATGTAAGATAAAAGTCATTAAGAAGACAATCCATCAATCAGTTGTCCTCCACTCAGCCCCTCCCTTCACCAATGAAAAGTGATCACCTTTCTTTCAGTGCTCAGGGGGAAGGGAGGGGTCCACTGGAGAGAGAAGGATTGATGGATTGTCAGCCAGCTGCCCTCTCTCTCTCATTAAGGAGGCTATTGTAATGGACTGTTCAGTTTTTTAAACTGATTTTAAAGGAGTGCATTTTTCTCCTTCTCCAGGGATCAGCACATTCCTTCTCATTTGCAGTGGCCATTCCTGTTGAGTCAAATGTATAAAAAATCTGTGTATAAATAGGCTGGACCCGTACAGACATTTTGACAATCAATGGGCAAAGTTACTGTCAGCCATTTCCTGTAAAAGTAATGAACAGTTCTGGGCAATGGTGTCAATGGTGACTTATCTGGTGAGGCTTATGACCCAGCAGTGATATTGGCCAGCAGATGGCTATGACACTTTTCAGAGCTTATGTATGAGGCTGATAAAGGTACAGGAGAACCTATATCTTTTGCTTCCACTGAGCTCCCAGACTGGCTATTACTGGCTATTCAGTCTTCATACGTAATAATTAAAGGAGTTACCCCTGCTAATTGGGTAAGAGGCACTTTTTAAGTGGGTGCTCTTCTTTTATTTAGCAGGGGGAGATTAACTGGCCCTCCTCACCCCAGCAGTGTCTTTTCTAGTGGCTGTCTGCTGGGTGTTCTTTTGCATCCTTTTAGATTGTGAGCCCTTTTGGGACAGGGAGCCATTAGTTTTATTTGATTTTCTCTGTAAACTGCTTTGTGAACTTTCCATTGAAAAGCGGTATCTAAATACTAATACTAATAATAATAGCATTAAAACTGGTTTCTCCAGTTGCCGAATTCCCTGACGCAATTTCCACTGACATGTTAAAACACGATCTGAACTGGTGGGCCTCGATTCTTGCTCCCCTGTTTGTGATGATTGATAAAACTGGGGAAATGCCTAAATCTTGAAAGCATACCATAGTGGTCCCCATTTATAAGAAGGGTGCAGTGGCGTAGCCTGGCTGAACACCATTAGGTTCTGGCTACATTTATTGTACATGGCAGACAACGATGACCTGTCATTTCACCTTCTCTCAGACCTGGTAATCCCAATGGGGATTCCTCCACTACAGTGGGCACAATCTGTACTGAGCAATGCTCCAGTACAAGCGCCATTGAAATAACTGGGAACTGTGCAAGAGCACAGATGAGCAGTTTCCATTCACTTCAACAGGGCTTGCACAGGAGAACTACCTGGAGGACTGTAGTCAAGGTATATGGAAAAGCTAACATCTACTCAAAGTTACACTACGAGTTAATTCTATGTATTCAGAGGGGTTAAAACAAATCTGAATCCCTAAGCCTACCTACATGAAGATAAAATATTTTCACTGCGCAGCTGTCAAAACAATCCCATCATCCAAGGCTCAGCTGTTCATTTTAGCAGAGAAACACAGAGCAGAATACCAAATGCATAGCTTCTGAATGAGCAAGCATGTCATTTCACCTCAAAGGGATGCCTGTATAGGAACTTTCAGAGGACAGAAGTACTTCTTTCTCATCAGAGAGAGACAGGAGATTGAGAAAGAGAGAGAGAGAGTGATTTAAGCCCTTTGGTAATGTAGCCAAAAACTGGTTCCAACATTATTATAGCCAGCTCACTAGAATCTAAAATTACTCACATGATACTGTACTCATGAGAGCAGTGTAACATCAGCACAGCTAAGTTGTGCATGAGCAACTTTTCTTCTATGAACAGAAAAATCACAAGTTGCAATTTTCCAGTTTGCAAAACAGGAGGCAAGACCTTGCTTGAGTTTGTTCTTCTGAAGGTATGCTGCTCATCATGTGAGCAGTTATTTGTACAAGTGAGCCAGCCAGAATATCAGTGAAACTGGCTTCAGATGTGCTCACACAGCAAGGAGTGGAGCCAAGGAAATGCAGGATTGAATATGATATGGAAAGGGGATAGGAAGAATCTGTGTAATATTGCACTGTTAGGAAGGTCAGGGAAAGGCATGAGTATGGGTGAGTGAGCCAGGATGAAAGGGGATGGTGCTTCTCCCCAGGATATCCTGATAACAAAGTAAAAACGAAAGGTTTGTTCTTGTCATTTACAAGGGAGCAAACTAGCTGTGACTCTGTATCAGCTGTGATCTCTGTGTATCAGAATTCTGATAGGGATGATTTGTTGTGAAGTGGGTGGGGCAATTTAAAATGCAGTACAGGTGGGTGGGAAGCCTCCTCTGTCCACACTTTCCCTCATCAACAGAATACTGTTTCTCTCCAGCCATTGTTTCTCCTAGAGCAGCTTATTTCCCCTTGTTATAAAAACAGCTACAAAGTAGTTCTTTGGAGGATGAGGCATGGGCAGTGTGGACAGGGTTCAGCATTATTTTCCCATCTACCCATGCTGCACTTTAAATTCCTCCCACAGGAAACTATCAGAAACCTGGTTAGGACACACTGTTCACCGATACAATGACATTTAGTTTGGCCCCCACTGCAATTCTTTGTGGATCTAGAAATTGCGAATCAAAGATGTGAGGCAGACCCACCAAACGTATACAGTCCACCAGATGAAAAGGTGTTCCAACAAGCAAAAAGGCATTTTCCATGGGAGAAAAGGAAAAGAAAATTTTAACGGGCATTTACAAACTCTAAAACTTATTACATTCAAAACTTATTACACTAAAACTTATTACATTCAAACAATGAGATACTGAATGAAATCATAATAAAGCAGCATGTAGGAGCCTGCCATGGGAGTTAAGTGGAGTGATGGCTCCTATTTGGGCAGGAGCAGCAGGAGGAGGGAAGCACCCTGCTGAGCTCAGGGGCCTTCCTGGAGTTCTGGAGGCAGCCACTTTAAAGGGGGGGGCTGCAAGCAGGGCCTCAGAAGCTTAACTGGGGAGGGGGTTGGTGCACCCACTTCCTCCTCCAGTGGTCTCCTCTCAGTCCTGCCCTGAGTCTTGAGCCTTTTCCTTGGAGGAAGGTCTGGCAGGCTGCCAGTCCCTAGTACCCTCAGGAACGAAGGACCAACCTCTTCATCACTGGCTGGCTGCTTCTTCTTCCCTTGGCCTGGGCCCCCCATCCCTTTTGAGTCTCCAACCCCTTCCAGCATCCATAACTGTGGTCTGCTTGAACTGCCTGCCTCCTTCTCTCATTGGTCTGCAGCAAAGAGATGCCTTGGCAGAAACAACATGGCTGAAAGGCCTGCATGATAACACAGGCCAACGCACATTTTGCTTCCTTAAACGTTACACCAATTCCTGGGTATATTTGGGGTGCCGATTCCAAAAATGGCATCCATTTTGTCCATTTTGATAGGACAAATCCTACACCATGGCTTCCTCATGAGGAAGCTGCTTGAACCATTCACTAATGAGGCTATACTGTATCTCCAAAAGTAGACGTGATAGGACAAAATGGATGCCATTTTTGGAATCGGCACCCCAAATTCATATCAAACCACCATAAAGTTTGGGGAAAACTTTTCTTAACCTCAATTTTGTAGGCCTGTGTAATTGAACTCTCCCATATCTTGAAAATATAATCAAGATTTGCATATTTTCCTCTTCTTTTATTTGCTACTAATGAATTCCTATGTGAGAATAAAGTGTTTATTTCTGGCCATCACCCGCTTAATGATGTAACTTCTGGCGGTCTGCAGGCAGCATGAATGGTATTTGGCCTGTTATATAAAAAAGTTGGACACTCCTGTCCTAGTCCAGGCTCTGGGCCCTCTGAGGGTAAGGGCACAATCTTAACTTGTGCTGGGAACAGGAAGGCCAAGTTCCCTGCTCTTTTTCCACTGCAAGGTAGGTGCAGGCTGGAGTGCAACTCAGAGTGAAGGAATTTTTGTCCCCTTACCCCATGTCACTCACCAGCCACCCCCATGGAGCTACTTGGATCTGTGCCTGCAATTTCATAAGAGCAAATCTGAGTAGCCCGTGAAATGCTGGTTGGGTCGCGGACGGGGTTTGCACTGCTGTGGTGCTTCCACCCCCTCTCCTGGGTCCAGTCCACCTCCCGGTTCGCCCTCCCCCCTCAAACATGCCCCCTTCTTGCCTCCATTCTGCTCTTCTACCACCCTCTCCCAGCCTATGCACCAGCACTGGCTCAGCCTGCTCCCAAATAGGTGCAAACAGTGCTTTATGGCATGTTTCAACACTCTGGAGCAGTGGTTCTCAAACTGGTGGGTTGCGACCCACCAGGTTGTGTAAAGATTCCCCTGTGGATTCCTGGGGATTCCTGGGGATTGAGGAATTCCTGGGGATTGAGTCGCTGCCCTAGCGCCCCCCCCCCCCACACACACACAAAGACTTACTGAGGGAGTAAAGCTCCTTCAAAGTTTGAGAACCACTGCTCTGGAGCCAGCACAAGAGACATACACTGGCTCAGGGGTGAATCAGGATTGCTCTGCCCATCTCTCAATGCAGCAGAGTGGATGATGAAAGGGCAGCCTACTGTTTGGGGTCTGGTTGTGGTTCCACTCCCTTCACAGGCAGTCCTTCTGTTTCCCTTAATCTGAACTGGTTATACTCTTGCAAATCAGGCCTCATATCAGTCTTCACCAAGTGTCATGATTTGAAGGGGTGGCATTGGGAAGGAATCAGGTACATTTGTGTGAACTGGACTTTCCTACACACCCTTGGGTCACTTTTTAAACATGCAACCTTGCACTGGGGTCTGCCTGCTAGCTGTCAATTCTCTCTCAAAAGCAACTGTGACAGTCTCTTTCCAGCTCTTCTCCCCACCCCCCAATAGCAATGGCTAGAGGAGTTTTGAAGGAACAGGAAGCACTTGGATGTTTATTCAAAACAAAGAACAATTTTATTGAAACAAAACGTGGAAAACGGAAGACTGAAGGCAAACAGCCAAATTCTATACTTGTCAAAGTTTAGAGAAAAATAAACTAGTTTCTCACTAAATTCCCTAGCTTGCAACTTCACTTACAATCATTTTGGAACCAAAGGAATCCCAGTCCTGCCCTGTCAGGAATTAACCCTGTCCAGGCTGGACTGCACCAGCCTTCTTCCTGATCTGGCAAAATCCTCTTGCACTGACTACAGCTTATCCCATTTTGGGGAGGACAGCTAGGTAGGCTAGCAGTGGTCCCATCCACTGGTGGGCTTATGCCAGCCAAAGGGCGGGCACATATCTAAGTAGGCCCATCGGAGACCATGGCACAGTGAAGTAGTTAAGTAAAAAAGAGTTTGTAAAAAAAAAGTTTTTTACTTATCTCTCTGTTGCTGCCTGGTCTTCAACATTCCACTTGGCAAAGACTGCACCAGAGATACTGCATTGGCCTATCCTAGCCAGCTCAGGATGGGATTGGGCTGTTAATCCCAAAACCATATTTTGTTTAAATTGTGAGCCTCCTATTAGCAGGTAGTCTCAGACCATTACCTTCCCCCCCCCAATGGAAATGCCACTGGAACTCTGTGAAAAATGCCTGTTTTGCCCCCTGTGGCAATGTACGATCCCTGAAACACAGCAGGATTGGGGAGGATGGATTGAGCCCTGGAGAGGGACGGGATCAGCAGCGACACTGCACACCATATCCTATCCCGCTTTCCAGCCTGATCCACTGACACAATCTGCTGACAAGGGACAAATGTCCCCTTACTCCGAGGAGTCCTAGTGTAGCTCACCCCAGCACCACTGCATTGGCATGTGAGAATTTAGGTAAGATTGGGCTGTTAATGGCATATCAATCTTCTGTTGTACAGTATCAACCAACACTAAAGTTGGAGATCTTTGCTGATTATCTTCTCACTCAATTTCCAATTCTATATAGTAATCTCAATTGTTTTGAATTTGTTATAAGGTTTTTCCCTTTTGTTTTTTGTAATAATGATATGCTTATTTTTAATTATATGCTGTTTTAGGTAGTTAGGTAATAAAAAAGTAAAACCATCATTGTCAGAGAAAGGGATTCCATATTTAACATTATCTTCCACTGCCTATTAACAGTAACAAACAAAAATCATTATAGTTTTTTTTCAAACAAGCAAGCTGTCAAATCACAGTCAAACTATTTAAAACTTGCCCTGCATTCAGCTACCACCTAAAGCGTTAATTGATTAATTTAGCTTTTAAATTAAAATCTACAGCTCTAAATGAAATAAATACACGCAAGCTGACCAAAATCCAATTTTCTTCCTTATATTTATTTTCCACATTTTTATATCACCCTTCCTCCATGTTGCTCTGAGTAATGTACATAATTCCTCCCGCCTTTTGTCCTCACAGCAAACCTCTGAAAGCCCAATCCTAGGCATGTCTACTCAGAAGTAAGTTCCATTGCAGTCAATGGGGCTTACTCCCAGGAAAGTGTAGATTGCAGTTGGGTAAGGCTGAGAGATAGTGACTGGCCCAAGGTCACCCAGGAATCTAGATCTTCCAGGTCTAAGTCCAACTCCCAAACCACTACACCATCCTGGTTCTATATAGTAACTGATTGTCAAGGACTGATAATAAACTAATGTGATATTATATAATTTATCATCCTTACATAATTTGTTATCACTGAGGTAAAATCCTCACAAAAATATCCAAACCTGCTGACAAGGTGCTTACAAGATTTGTTGAGGAACCAGCAAAATAGTTAATTAGCCAAGTACTAGTTGTAAAACATACTGCAAATGTTACATTCTACTATGTTCTGCATACAAATTTTATTACACATACATGGGATGACACAATAATTTTGTAAATATCCCACACATAAATAAATAAATAGGAGTATGCCAAGCTTACAAAACTGCAGATTAAAAAAAAAAAATCACTCACTCTCGCACCCACTTTTGAAAATAATCACATCTTTACAATATCAAAAACTCCAAGGTCATTCAATCAGGACTGTTTTACCAAATCAATACACTTCACTGTGTTCAGCAAGATTTTGGTAATACCTATTCATTCATTTCCAAGAAGGCAGTGATGAACTGGGTTGACAAACCACAAAATAATGCAAAAATCTAATGCAGCATAAAGGACTTGGAGCACTGATTGATGCTATTAATCAGTGGGTTTTGACCCTTAACTTCTCCTTTGAAAAGAGAAACCACAACTGGACTTGGAGTGTTTTTTAAATGCCAAATTTTTTTTAAAATTTTCATAGACAGTATTATATATAGAAAATTTCATTTGTTGCTTAGGCTCCAACACACAAGCGAGCGACTTAACGCAATTCTTTTTTCAGCTACTAAGAGAGCAATCCAGAAGACTCCTTTGGCCGGTGCAAGTCCCCGTGTCAGCCCGAGCGTGTCACAAATGTGCAATAAAGCATGTTTGCGACTACTCTTGAGCTGGCTAGGCAGAAGCAAGCATGTGTGCAGGCCTCCAAGCATGTGTGCTGGATCCAGACTTCGGAGGGGTAAGCAAGCGCTGACCGAGGTAGGCCGGCATGGGGAATGGGAGAGGATGGAATGGAGACAGGAGGGGACATTTTTGGGTGGGGGACGATGGGCAAGGAGGTGGATCAGGCCTGGGAGGGGGGCAGAATCGGCCGCTGCAACACAGGCCAAATCCTAACCCATAAACCTGGCCCAATTAGCCTTACACAGGCTGCTCGGATTTGTGCTAGCAAAATCACTGGCACAGATCTGAGTAGTCCAATAGGACTGGCTGGGACGTTGCTCAGGGCAAGGGACATACCATCCCCTTACCCACTCTGCCTGCTTTTTCCAGCACAAGTTAGGACTGGGTTGCTTGTATTATAGCCACTCCATAAACAAGGCTGCATACATTTTAGGTAGGGAGAGCCTGGTAGTTCTGAAACCAACATCCTTTTAGCATTATTCCATGCCAAAATATCTTTGATTTGCAATTCACAAGATTTGGTCTCATAGGACTGCACAGAGCAATTCTACCTGAAAAAGCCTTGTTCTGCCTTGTTTGGCTTGGGCAATGGCTTTGTTAAAGTGCCCTTCTTTTATTAAAAACGTGGATACTATCTTATTTTCAAGTTTGTCTACTAGCTTGCAGACTTTAAAAAAAAATGGATTTGGCCTCTTCAAAGATTCTAAGAATTCTTAGAAACTAAGAATTCTAAGAATCTAAGAATTCTAAGATTCTTAGAATCTTTGAAGAGGCCAAATCTATATTTTAAAAGACTTCTGCAAGCTAGTAGATGTCTTTGCTTTATGTCTCTGAAAGAGTCAGGCTTAGAAATGCAAATTCTAAGCCTGATTAGCCTGAATCTAAATCTCCTGAAACTGCAAGCACTTGAGGTTAAAAATGATGGCAGAGTTCTTAAACAATTAGACCCAATGCATAATTCTATGCACAACTACTCAGAGATAAGGCTATTGTGTTCAGTAGGGCTTACTCCCAGGGATTTTCAACCTTTTTCATCTCATGGCACACTGAATTGGCACTACAATTGTCAAGGCACACCATCAGTTTTTGAACAATTGACAAGTCATACCACACTGACAGCAGGGATTCGCATCTCCCAGTGGCCCTACTAACAAATGATCCTCCCCCAAACTCCCATGGCACACCTGCAGACCCTCCAGTGTGCTATGGCACACCAGTGTGCTATGGCACAGTGGTTGAAAATGGCTGGTATATAGGATTACAGCCTAACTTTTATGTTTTGACAAGTGTAGGAAAATTTTATATTAAATACACAACTAAAAAAAGATATCCTAAATGGGAACATTAAATAACTTTTCTATCATTTTGCAACATAAAAATGACAAACAGAAGAATAGGGCATGATTCTGCTACCACCTAAATCAATGGACATTTTCCAATGAAAGAGTAAAAATAAGATTATAGTTACAGAAAACAGCAATTTAGGTACAAATGGAAGTGTCTGAATGCCAACAAGCATATGTCACAAGATTTGAGAGTTAACAGCTTTTTCTTTTTTTTTTACATCTAACAGAACGTACTTTGAAACATAATAAACCAAAATCACTAAGATACTCCACCAGCAGCAGTAAAATTAACATTAAAAAACCATAACAATCTAAAATATCTACAGGTCTAAAAGATGTTAAAAGATACAATTAAAAGGGTTCCAAAAACACATCAAATTTGGTGCCAGACACACCTCCTTGGGGTGGAAATTCGAAAGCCAGGGCACCACAGCAGAAAAACCAGGGCACCCTAGCCTCCAGCTGCCTCATTTCCAAAAGTCACAGAGGAGGGTCTCAGAAGAAGATAGCTGTATCTGGACTTCATGTGGGTGAGAAAAGGCAATCCATAGGATACCTGGCCCCATGTAATTTAGGGCTTCAAAGTTATTAACTCTGAATTGTACTCAGAAATGTACCAAGAAATAGTACAGCTGTTACAGGAATATCGGACTGCAGTCCTAAACAAATGTTCCTACTATGAAGTAGACATTGATAGGACTGCACTGTTGGAGAATTCCATAATAAAATGTGGAAACAGTCTGGCAATGAAATGGGAAGTACTGATTTCATAATGGCGATGAAAAAGAAAAAGCACTACCTTTACTGTCAAGTCAGTAAAGCAAGAATATTGTCTGCAGCAGCAAGAATAGAGGATGAACTCTTCCACAGTTGGAATGCAACCTGCTGGGAAGTTTTTAGTTGTGCTGATACAGTGGTACATTGCAGTAGCTTGCACCTTAAATGGTTGGTTTAGCATGAACGTTTGTGGGCAACTGCTTACTTCACCAGACATATAGAAGGAGACAGAGTATCAGGACATTTCAGAGTCATGTTCAGAAGAAGGGACTATCAGCTCTTCCAGTTAACCTGGTGTCCTTAGCCTTAAAATACTGACAGCATCATGTCTGGTAGAATAAATCATAATATTGCACCTGGAGGTGTAGGGAAAAGTCCAGGTTCTATCACATTGCAGATTCTCTCTTGCTTTGTGATCCATGAAAATTGCTTCCAATGCATGAGAATTAGCAACTCTCAGGAAACAGAGAATTAAAACCAAAAAGTTCCCAAAGTCCTTCCAAGCAACCAGGAATATCTGCGAAGGAACCCTTTCTGGAATTGTAAGCATTTCCATCCAGTTTTTAAAACAACATTATCCCCCGCCCCCCACTCACACACTCCATTCTTTCCCCCAAAAGAGAAATGCTCCTATATTTTCTGTCTGGAAAGGGAATTAGGCATTGATTTTTAACCTTTTTCATCTCACAGCACACTGGCAAGGCACTAAATGGTCAAGGCTCACCATCAGTTTTTTGACAAGACACACTGTGCAGTCAATGGAGGGCTCACATCTCCCCAACGGCCCTACTAATAAATGACCCTCTCCCCAATACCCACGGCACACCTGGGGATCATTTGCGACACACCCGTGTGCCATGGCACAGTGGTTGAAAATGGCTGACTTAAGACAACATATTACAGTGCCACACCAGTCTCAGACTGCCGGCATTTGTAATCCAGCATGGTCTGTTTAGTGCAGTGCTTCTTCACTAAGTAGCACAGAATGGCTGCTAATAGCACAACCACCAATGCGGTACTAACAATTGTTGCGACCAGCATTCTTGGGCTGCTGTCATCCTTTGGTGGGACAAGAGTGGGAAGTGATATTTTGGGGTCATATTCTGATGTTCTGGATTCAGATTCAGTCTCACCCGAGGCATCATCTTCAGGTACCCCACAGAATTTCAGCTCTTGGACAGTGCTCCCATCAGGGCAGGTGCATTTATGGCTACCGAGCAAATTTTCGCACTCAAAGTCACCACATTCACCAGACTCGCATTCATTGATGTCGGAACAAACTCTCATCCCGTCTTTTTTTTCTTCCACAACATAGCCAGGCGGACAGAAGCAGGATTCGTAAGTGTGCGGGTCGCACTGCGCTGGGCACTCGGTCTGATTACAGAACATGATACACTTATGAGGATTTTGGGGGTCGGGGATAAACCCCTGAAAGCAGGTGCAATGATACTTTCCATTCACAGCCACACAGTCGTGATCGCAGGGGTGGTTATAGCAGACCAGTTCCTTTAACAGGCACTTGTCCATCACCAGTTCGTAGTCAGGAAAACACTGGCACTCGTAACTCCCCTGGGTGTTGATGCACTCCTGCGGACACAGACCAGGCGTCACTTGACAGTCGTCGATGTCCTTGCAGCTTCTGCCGTCCGGAGCCAACTCATACCCCTCCCAACACATGCAGACGCCGTGGCTGCCTTGGGGCACGCACAGATGCTGGCAGGGCAGGTTGTCGCAGGGGGAGGTGCAGCTCCGCAGGTCCCCCGCCAGCGTCTTGCCGTCGGGGCAAGTGCAGAAAGGGCGCCCCTGGTCGTCCCAGCGGCACTGGCCGTCGCAGCCCCCTTTCTCCAGGCTGCAGTGCCAGGCGCCGGGCAAGGCGGAGCCCCACCGCAAGGAGGCGTTGCCGTGCGCGGCGCACTCCAAGCTGGCACCCAGGCTGGGCACCTCCACGGTGGTGCCGGGGGGGAAAGCCACGAGGTCGTTGTCCCGCACCCCGAAGGGCGTGAGGTAGGAGACCCCGAGGGCGGGCGGCAGCGCCAGCGGGGCGCACGTTCCTCCGGGATAGCTGTACTCGCAGAGGAAGCCGTCGGCGGGAGCGTCGCAGGCGCGGTCCTCCCAGCTCAGCCGGTGCGTGACCACCGCGCATCGGGGGCCGACGACGCGCCCCGCCGCGTCCGTCCAGTTGCTGTAGTCCGTGTGCTCGTCGCCCACCACCCAGCCGAAGCCGCGCAGCTTCTTCGCGGGCTCGGCGCGCGCGCCGTCGGGCAGGCGCAAGCCCAGCCAGGCGCTCCCGGAGCGGCCGCGCAGCAGCAGCGCGATGGCCTCGGCCGCCACCGTGGAGCGCACCGTCATGAGGTGGCCGCCGGCGCCCTGGCACACGCTCGCCCCCTCGGGGAAGCTCCGCGCCGCCCAGAACAGGGCGAAGCAAGCCGAGCCCAGGCACTGCGCGCCCGAGGGGGCGGCCGGGGGCGACGGCGCCGCCAGCCCCGCCACCGCCAGCGCCAGCGGGAGCAGCCTCGGCAGCCACATCATCGCGGGACGCCGCAGGGAAACGAGCCGACCGGGGGACGTGGCTGCTGCCGCCCCTCCGCTGCCCTTATAACACCCTCTGTGCGGGGATTCCGGCAAAGGAAGGGCAGTGCCGTCCGCCTGCCGGCAGGGAGGAGGGGGCGCCTCCCCGAGCAAGGCGTGAAGGGGAAGGCCTGCCTCGCCCGCGCTGGCTGAGTAAGGGGAAGAGGAGGAAAGGCTGCCCTCGGCGTCAACGGCGCCCCGCCTTCTTTCAGCGCTTGCAGCAGGAGTTGGCGCCCGTCCGCCCGCCCCCACCTCAGCCCAGGGCAGCGACTGCGTGAGGAACCCGACGGAGCGCACGGGAGGCGAGCCACGTGCCGGGTGGCCCTTTCCTCGCCCTCTGGCGCCCCAGAAGACCTTTGGGAGCAGCCCGGATAGGCGCGGCTACGAGAACGGCCCGCCCGTGTAGGAGTTGGCAAGGGAGCGGCCAACAGTTCCCGCTCACGTCCCAGTCCAACGGCAGGGGAGTCCACCCAGCCTCCTGCCTGCTTGCCTAGGAACATCAGCTGCAGGTTTCCAAGCGGGGATGGAGGCTTGCCCACCCCAAGGCAGTTTGGCGCTTCGCAGAGGCACGCCCCACTCGCAGACGCAAAATAAGACACGTGTCGCCAGAGCCAAACACGCAAACCCTTTTCGCACGAACGGCTTTGCCCTGCTCGTGGAGAACGACCAGGATTGGCTTCCTTGGCCCCGCACAGACCTGTTAAGGTGAAGGCGACATGGGTTCGGCGTGCTTAGAAGTTTCCATGCAGTTTTGAACCCTGCACGTGAAGGGCCAAAGCCTATCCAGTTTTTCAGCACTGGTGTAGCCGTGCCAGTGGGGTTTGCACTGCATCCTGTGGTGGGAGGGTAGTTATGGAGGCAACATCTGTTGCCTTGCCTCAGGGCTGCATTGCAGCTGCACCGGCGCTGGAAAGTTGGATGGAATTGGGCCCTAAGTCTAAGGGCACACTCGCCAAAACAAAAAATACAGTTCGCTTTAGGAAGGAGCTCAGCCTCACAAACCCTGCATCCCCTATGACGGCCCTTGGGTGAGTGGGAGGGAGGAAATTACTATTGTCTGCCTTGCCTGAGGGAACTCAACCACGCTCACTTCCTCTGGCCAGCCAGTGCATTTCAGACCACTGCTTCCAACCTTAGTACCCTTGCTGTCAAAGACATTTGCCACTGAGACAAAGTGCTTTGCCACTTGCAGATGGCACTGATGGGAGGTGGGAAGTCAGTCCGACCCCTAATATTTGCCAGCTTGTTGAGGGAATCTCTACCATCTATAGCAGTGTTTCTCAACCAGTGCTTCAAGCACCACCACTAGTACCTGAGATGGTTTCTGGTGGTGTTCACAGGACCCCTGGACACCTGCCACCTGGCAGTGAGACCAGGAACACAACACCACAAAGAGCTGTAGGAGGCTCCAAAGCATGTTTTCCATGCTCGAAAAACCCTCTTGCCCACCCTGAGCCTCTTTCTGGTGCTTGTCACGTTGCATCTGGCCTCCCAACACAGAAGTAACTGGTAATGATGTCATCGCCAGTTACTCCCGGTGGTACTACTGCAGCATACATTGGAGTAGCATTCTACTTGACACCCCTGCAAAGAAAGTTAGCCACCACTGACACAGGTGGTGTCACACTTAACCTGAAATAGATGCAGGAGTAAAGCTATTCTGACAGTTTTCATAAATTTCAACAGCTCTCAGAATGGAGAGATTGAACAAGATTAAGAGCAATGGTTTTGTAATGAACTCCAACATGTAAAATAATTGATTATTAATGAAGTATACATACAACAGAGATGTATGTATACTTCCCTTACCTTGTATATGATGACGTGTGGGACTGTTGTGTTTCAAGACTGTTTTGTAAAAGTGCATTTCAGACCCACTTTATAACGCAGTAGTGTTTGCCTTTAGTACCCTGGTGTCACTCCAGTGTGTGCTGAAATTAACACATGAAGTATGAAATTGAAATGTGAATTTCTGAGAATACAGTGAACACATTAGGGAGCCATAATCAATCATCCTTCCCCAGCAGCTGTTCTCTAGTATTTGGAAATACACATGTCCCTTTTCCCACATATTATGTGTGTATCGCACAGCAAACATCAGCATGGGCTTCAACAAACACAATTGCTGCATGAAATATGAAACAACTCTTGCATGAAATCCTACACAATACCAGATTTGCCTTCATGTTGCCTTTTTAACACTGCAGATATAAACTGTACGGCTGATGTCAAATATAATTTCAAACACGTTTTTCACTGCCAGCTCTACTTCAAGAGAAAGAACAGCCTTGGTTTGTTACATTTGCCCTAATCTTATGCAAGAGCGAAGGGCTGTACTTTTATTTTCCATGATGTCTCATGGCACCCTATGACTAAATGGTACATTCTGTATGATGCTACCCATAAGAGACAGCTAACCTTTAGAGCTGCCTGCGTCAGTTTTTAAAAGTTTGGCAAGAAAGGGGATAGTGTGTCCCCTTTTTTGCAGATAAATTTTGAAGTTCAGGAAACCCCTATTCCCAAGGGTGAGGTGGTCTGGAGTGACTCAGAGGTGCTGCCAAAGAGTGTAAAGTGAGCATTCCTCCCAAAGAACAAGCTAGAGGCCAATAGCATACTAGCGAACTGGCATCTGGCCAGGACAGTAACTTTCCAACCAAGAGGAGTGGTGTTAAAAAAACAAAACGCTGAGCAATCAGATGGCTCATCTCAGCCCAGTTTTGAATAGCAAGGCAGTGAGGGAGCTCTGCCTCAAAGGGTGAGGGGATATGGTATAATTAGAAGACAGGCTCTGAGCGTCAATGTGATGCACTAGGATATAGATATAGAAGAGTAGATAGGAGTAGATAGAGGAGTAGTAGCTATATATTCCTATGTATAGGAACATAACAAAGGTCTTCTCAGCCCAATCAGCTATAAAGCCCACTGAAAATCTTTGGAAAAATCAGTCTCTCTTAATGTAGAGAGAAAGAGAGTCTGAACTCATGTGAGGATAAAATGGGCTAGCCCTACACAGGCAGTTAATAGATAGATAAGACCTTTATTGGCATACATAACAAACACAAACACAACAACACAACAAAGAGAACAACAGTAGTGAGTACAAGCCTGTGATATATAATACATAAAATTAAATAAGTCAGGTATATTTGTCCCATATAAAACATAGTGGCCTAATATATAAAATATGCTGGATAGCCTCTCTTGGGTCTACTTGCCACCATCAGCTGCAGATAGACTGCCATCCTCTTGGTGATAGGACTGAACACATCATTCAGCTGTTATGGCTTATCACCGCCATCATGAATTTTGAAACCTTTTTCAGTTCTGAGGGTGAACAATCATTTAATAATAACTTAATTTTTTCTATATCTGGAAGACCCACCTTATTAACCAGGATGGGCATTAGATAGGTAGAACGGGCGCTATTATGCCAAGGACAATAAAAAAGTATATGTGGGAGAGATTCAACCAACCCCATGTTACAAGGGCAGAGTTGATCTTGATAGTGAGTCTTATGATACCTCCCAACTATCACCCTTGAGGGAATAACGTTGAACCTTGCCAGGGTTATGGCACAACGTTCTGTGGGGTCTGTCAGTGAGGAGAGGTAGATTGCCATTTTCCCTAACTGGTATGGGATGGAATAATATAAGGGCGAGCAAACCTTTGTTGCCTGATCATAAAGATTTAGAAATTCAATATCCAACAGTCTGACTATGATGCTCCAAGAGGCCTCAGCACATGTTCAGATGGTCCAATGAGATCCCTATTGTCTCAATTTTCTTCCTTATATAGGTTGACCATGAAGAAAGGTCAAGCTCGCCGAGACTGCCTGGTGGCGAATTGTAATGAATGTGCAACCAATATCGGATGGACAAAAGCCAGGCTCTGGTTAACAAGAGCTTTTGCCCTGTTTCCAAGCATGTGGCGGCATAGGGGGCACACCTAGGTAACCCCAGGATTACCCTAAGAAATTTTGCCTGAACTCCTTCCAGCTCATG
This sequence comes from Tiliqua scincoides, assembly GCF_035046505.1. NCBI lineage: Eukaryota > Metazoa > Chordata > Lepidosauria > Squamata > Scincidae > Tiliqua > Tiliqua scincoides. Next base: position 100,840,605 of record NC_089824.1, on the reverse strand, counting down.
GTTTGCTGCCCTAATCCAAACTGGAATGTCATACAGTAGTAGTGCAACTGACTTGGCATTAAAGATCTTAACTGCCCCAGGAATGAAACAATTACCTTTTCTATGGAAAAACCTAAGGATAGCTTGGGAGTTAGCATGGGCTAAGTTAACTGCCAGTTTATGATGAGTGCATTATAATTTATAATATATAAATTATATTGGAAGTGTACCCCTAGATATTTAAAACTCTTGACCTGTTCGATTTTCTCACCATTTATATTCCAGGTAGCGGGTTCCAGGATTTCAAGAACACTAATATCTTAGTCTTCTGGGTATTTAACTCCAGTTTATTTTTTGAAAGGTAGCACAGGCAGTTCTGAGTTCTTTAGAGGCAGAGCCAGACATACAATAGCCAACAACAACAACATCTAACTGACCGTGTGAAAATCTCATAATAATAATAATAACTACAACCACAAACAAACATCTGTCGCACAATACACCATATATAACTGTAAAGAAGAAATAAAAACAAATCAAAATCATTGATACAGCTATACCAAGGGATAGCAGAGTAGAAGAAAAAGAACTGGGGAAAAAAATACAAAAACTTACAAGTAGAAATTGAAAGACTGTGGCAGAAGAAGACCAAAATGATCCCAGTAGTGACTGGCATCCTCAGTGCTATTCCAGAACACTTTGAAGAGCATATGAACAGCACTGGGGGCCATTTAATCCTAAAAGTATTGTTTGCTACAATGGCATTTTTGAAGTAGCTGTGGGGGGGGGGGGGAATCTGAGAGGAAAAATGAAGCAGGTTAAGCACTCCCTAGTTCATACCATGATCCTGATCCAAACTGTGACTTCCTGCAAGTCAAAGCAAGTCTCAGTTTACATAACGAGACATTTTACGTCACATGTAGCTTGACCCAGAGATTCCTAGAAATTGTAATTTGGTGAGGGGCCTGAGAAATACTTCTTGGAGATCTTTATCTTCCCTTATAAAAACTATACAGTACCAAGGTTTTCCTGGGAAGATGGAATGGCTGTTTAGTTACTTTGTCATGTAAGTAAGTATAATGTTAATGTATAGCAGCGTTATAGGAAGTAGCTTTAAGGAAACGTGTGTGTGTGTGTGTGTGTGTGTGTGTGTGTGTGCTGTACCACACATGGTGGTTGTGATGGTGAATGAAAGTGGCCGCACTTAAGAAGATAAGCTAGTTCTTCCTTTATATCTCAGCACAATCAGATCCTCTGGGTGGCACTAAACCTCTGTATCAGCTAGAGCAGTGTAAGTTCAAGGCTTTCCTATAGATGTGTTCTAGCCATAGTACAGGACACAGGGATATTTTGCAGCACAGCTGGTTCAGTTCTTGGTGAATTCTGGATTAGCAAGAGGTATTGTGGATGGTGGGCACAAACATAGGCACATCTTGTTCCCCCACCCAAACTGGATCCAGCTGCAAATGTGTATACCTCAAAATGGAATATCTTTTGTTGTTCCTTTACAGAAATCCATGCTAATAAAAGTGTACAACATTCCTCCTTTCCTTCTTGTTCCTTACCATAATATTTGTTTCAAATATCCTTTCATTTTTTGCATACTGTAGATTCTTGGGATAAATAACTTTTTCTGTAATGTCAATGGAACTAAATATTTGTTACATTCATGGTTACATTCCACTTTTATGGTTTTTCTTTCAGTATTTCAGCTCCTTCTTTCCATACCATTGACAAATATGGGACACAGTTCATCCCTTCTGTGTGCGCAGCTCTGGCTACTGTATGTGCAGAAATGGATTATATCCAAATGTAGGAGGAATAAGAAAGAGGCATGACCTCTCCCATACAAATAATTTGTTATGTTTTAAGCTTAGGAAAGAAATTTTTAAATGTTTGAGAGACCGTGGTGAACGAGACCTCTTCACTTTCATATGGAGTCAATATATATGTGTAATCTGGTGCAGACTTGGATGATTCAGCTCGGACAGCGTCTCCATTTGACCCCAGTATCCAGCATGTCCTCAGGAAAAGCTCAATGTGTTTTGAAAGTGTAAGAGTGACTGGCACTTGTTCCTAGCTGAATAAAAGGCCAGGCAAAACACACTGTTACCTCGTTGGATTTCACTCATGCCTGTCCATTGGTCAAGTTCATCCACCTGACCATGGTTAAGGAGAAGTCCAGAGGCTTGAGATAAGGTTTCATTTTTTCAACCACCAGTCAGAATGCTCAATTCTTGAACCCCCAAAATCCTCTAAAGAGAACTTGATAGTTTGAACTAGCACAAACTTTATTCCAACACTTGCAGGTGTCGCATTGCTGTAGGCAAACAAGAAAAGTGCAACTATGGACCCTGTCCTATCCAACTTTCCAGCGCTGATGCAACCATGCCAATGGGGTGTGTGCTGCATCATGTGGTGGGGAAGGGGCTATCACGGACGCCTCCTCAAAGTAAGGGAATATTTGTTCCCTTATCTCAGGGCTGCATTGAGGCTGCAGCAGTTCTGGAAAGTCAAATAGGATTGGGCCCTCAATAAGTACCAAATACCTCATCAGAGCTTATGGCTGCAATCCTAACCACACTTTCCTGAGAGTAAGCCCCATTGAACAAAATAGGACTTACTTCTGAGTAGACCTGGTTAGGTTGGTGCCCTATGTCTCTGTAGTTGTATTATGTTTTATCATTTCTATTTATTTCAAATTTTAAGTGCCAATTTTCATCCATTTCTGTTTCTGGCTTTCTTTCTAGCCTCTGTTATTTTTATAAGTTGATTGCCTGTGGTGTCTTTCTGACCAGAGCTAAGAGTTCCCTGGCAATTACTCAGGGCTAACACTATAAAGTGAAAGTGTGAGTAAAGAGGAGTGGGGTCAGCAAGATTAGTTGGCTTCTCTGACTGCTCTTCTAGCAACTATGCTCTGATAACTGGGAATTAGGTAAGGAGTTGCAATGCAAAAGGGAGCCCGCTTGCTGGTCTTTTCCCTTCCTGGTGGCAGCATGTTTTCCCTTATCAAAAGTTCCTAGGCACCCAGGAGATATCTGAATGTGTGGGAATGTCAAGTGCACAGACTTTGTGCCTTGGTTCCCCCCCCCCCCCCATCACAGTTTGGTAGACCAAATCAGTTCATCACAAGGACTATTCTTTTCAGGTGATTTCAAGTGTATGTAAGAAGTATTGCTATGGATTGAGCAGCTAATTCCCATGCTAATATTCCCAGCCATTCCAAGTTCATTGTCCTGCTTCATTTCCTTTATCTGTTGTGCCCCTCGGGGTTCTGTATATTTAGGGGTGCCTTATTTTTGCAGTTTATCTATTGTCCTCTTGTATATTCCTTTGGTATTATCATTTTTACACTGATTATGTTCCATTTCAGATTTTTCCCCATCTTCAGTTGCTTATCTTTCTGCCTAATGTAGTTCTTCTTTCTTCTTCAATTATTTTATTTTGAATCCAAGATAATTTATTTTCTTAATTTACGTAAGACTGGCAGTCCAAACCTATGGGGCCATTATGACAGCGAATCTTGCAATCCGGCATTGTAAAGGCCACAGCAGCACTATAAATGGCACACTGCTGCCTTGTGTGTTGGAGCTGGTGGCCAAATGGCTGGCAGTTCCATGCCATCTGCCACTGATAGATCCAGCCCATGCCACAGCAGGCAAGGTGATGTCACGAACAGGTTGTGGGCAGTTCAGAGGAGGGCATGGGATGGTTCAGAGGCTGGAGGGGATGGATCTTGACAGCAACAGTGGGCTCCATGATCCTTGTTTTTCCAGCCCAACATGGATCCTTGTTTTTTCTCTACAGCATGCCCCCTGTCTCTCAGACGTATGCCAGTAAAAAAGCTGGCATATGTCCAAGGAGATCCATTGGTGATTAGGCCAGCTACCAAGGAGTAAGTAAAAATATATTTACTTGCCTCTCGTGGGCCGTCTGATCACACACACCCCCATTGCATGCAGTGCAGGACACTGTCAGTGCAGCTGCATGGCAGAAGATGGGAGAGGGATAGCATTGGACTGAAGTTTCTTATTTTTCGGCTTCAGGCTCTTCAGTTTTTTCCGTTTCCTAAAACTAATGGTGGCATATTAGTGTACTTGACATGCTGTGAATCTGAGTGTGATTATTTTGACTTTTTTTTTTTTTTACAGTTCTTTGTCTTTTTCATTGAAACTTTAAACCCTTTCTAATTTTGAAATTATGGACACCTCTAAAATGTGGTCTTGCTGAAGAGATTTCTAATACTTCTTTCATTCCCGTCTTATCTAGACTTGATTATTGCAGTGCCCATTTAGTTTATCTTTACCTACTTTAAAACTACTGATATCTATTCTTCTACAGTTCATCTTACATTCCTTGCCTGTAAATACAGTATGCTAATATTTCTCCTCTTTTTCCTTTACACTGACTTTTTTCCTAATTGTGTTCACTTTAAAATTCAACTTCTTACTTAAAACTTGCACTTTATTTCACCCTTTTATCTTTCTTATTTAATTTCTTTTTATACTCCTTTGAGAGCTCTGCATTCTTCTGAGAGCTATCTTCTAGTCAAAACTAAGATTACATCTGTTGTCTCATGCCTCCATCCCTTTTTTTCTGGCTGCACCTAATCTCTGGAATTCACTGCCTCCAGATATTTGCATGATTCAGTCCCTCCCACTTTTCAAGAAGCACCTACAGACATATCTTTTCTCAGGTCTTTCTTCTCTGATTTACTGAGATTTAATTTTCAACTTAGCATGTCTTTTCCTCCATTGTCTTTCTTCACCCTCTTCATTCCTTTGTCCTCATGTGTTTGTGTAGATTGCAAATCTGCAGGCAGGACTTTGTTGTTAATTTTATCTTTACTTATTTTACAGTGTCTCTTTCTTTTTAGGTGCATCAGAAATTTGTTGTTGTTGCTGTTGTTATTGTTGGTAAAGCCATGCCCAAGCATGGGAGTGGGGCAATGAAGAAAGGGCACCTGGTTCTCTGCTGTCTGTCATGTCACTTCCAAAAGCAAAGGAGCCTTGTTTGTTTGCTCTGCTTCCAGAACCACTCCATCTCTGATACTTTTCAATAAATGTTTTCACTTTGTTGCAGCGTTTTCATTGTTGTTAATGGGGGTAAGTGGATGGGAATCATTCCCCCACCCCGGTTGTCAGGTGGCTTCAGGATGTGACTGGGAGGGAATGGATTCAAGGTGGTGTACTATTTCTCACCTCTGGCCTCTTGAGATCCCAAAAGAATAAATGGGCAGGCTTCTTACAGTTCACAGTCCTTCTGTTGACTGCTTATGCAATAAGCCATGCAGTCTCTCAGCATAGGGTGGGGAGGATGGATGACCATAACCAGCAGATTCAGGCAATCAAACAAATGAGTGTTGGGGGTGTGTGTGGTTAAATGGATTGGTAAGAACTGGGTGACCTGAAAGACTTCAGTGCTGATAGAGCTACGAAATAGGACAATGTTGTACTCCCTTCGGATAGCTTTGGCCTTCCACTTTCTCAGGTATACCTGAGTCTGGGAGCCTTTTCTTGAGGAAGATCACATCCAGGGTTTTAACTTAGACCTCTTTGCACATGAAACCTATATTGTTCCACAGCGCTAAAGCTCCTCATGTAATCTAGTTAGACCTGAGGTTCATGGATGGGCTTGTGCCTAGAAGATGACAAATGTTCATCTGTTTGTCACCTTTTGCCTGCCACCTTTTGTAGGTAAGACACTGCTCTTTGAAGTCAGGGTTCTGGTCCTACCTGCTCCTCCTCTAACATGAATGTTGCTGACTAGGCACCCAAAAGGTGAGTGTTAACCTTGAATCCAGCAATCTCCCTGTCAGGGCTCAAACTTGAGTTGCCTGATTCCCATCCCAGCACGCTTATCTACTGAACTAACAAGGATCACACACATAAAACTGTGGTTATGGCTTCCCTTTTTGGTTGTCCTAGTTCTCTATGGCTAAAGTCTTCTTGGATGGGTATTGCTTTCTAAGGAGAACATGAAAGCCTTTGTGTTTTCTGTTCAGGCCTCCTCCCCAGTGAACTACATGGGAACTGTGCTGTACTGTTTACTTTTTCTCCCCTATGTGTTGGTCATTCAGAGAGTGGATATTTGCAGGCTGCACATGTGAGTAGTATAAGTGGATCCAGATCCCTGCCTTCAGGGACCTATGGTGGACCTCAGGTGCTGGGCTCCTGTCTCTGTCACAGGAGGGCACTGTGGTGTCCTTGTGTATTTTATGTAACATTGTAGTTTGCATGTATGGTGGGTTAGAATGATGCCATGGTGGTATTTTCCCACTGGCATGCATATACTGGTGCCTTCCCTGCATAGCTGGTGTGTGGGTGTCATTTGGCATGCTACTCTGAGGATTAATGTGTCTTGGCAGCGTTACCATAGATGCTGGGGGAGTGGCTGTTGGAGTCCTTTGCAGTGCTGTTGTATTCTTCTTAACTTTGCTGTTGGGAATAAAGAGGAACTCAATTTCATTCAGGTAGCTTATCTAGCCAGTGGTACAGCAAAACCATTGGATTTCTCTTTTGGTTTAGTTTAAATTTATTTTTTTCATTCCACAGGCCATAACAAACACATAAAACTTTATGCAGAGGAGGCACTATATATAGGTAAAATCAATTATTGTAACAATTTGCCACCTGCACAGCTAAACAAATTGGTTAATCTTTGCAGACATAAAAGCAAAAGAGGCAGATTTTTCCAAAATAGCACTATCTTGGTTGATTAACAAATGTATGAGTAGTTTTGCTTTTTGTTCTTAAACCAATTGTTCTTCCCAGAGAGGGGAAAAAGTTCCGGTATAATAATTAACTGTTTCTCTCTCTCTCCCTTATTGAGTGTCAGAGCTTGGCCATTAACAAGCCAGAGATCCAGGACTTGGCAGGTGACTCAAGTCTGAGTCATGAAAAATCAGCATTTTTTGCTGACTCGTGCAGACTCAAGTCACCTGCATCGATGACTCGGGCATTGATTCAAGTCTGAGGCCACTGACTTGACACTCAGTCTCCATGCATACAGACTCGAGTCTGTCTGTAACTGGGTGTGCTTGCTTACTTTTTTTGCAGCATGAAAGACTTTGTAGAGCCATCATTCAGACCGGGCAAGCAGCAGGGAAGTTCCAGACAAGAGGGAGGGAAGGATTAGTGTTTTGCTTTTGCATTGAGGGGGAGGTGGGAGCAGGCTTCCTTTGATGATCATTGGACAAATGATGGGCAGTATGATATTTTTCTTTGAATGAAGTAGGGCAGAAGGAGAAGGCCAAGGGGGTTCTTGTCTTAGAATTGGCTGGAGAAGCCCAGGAGGTGGAGGAAGCCATTTGTAATGATCATTCTTTTCAACCACATGGCTGGCTCCTGCGGGTTCCAGTAGCATAGCTAGAGGGGGTGCAAAGCACTAAATTTTTCAGGGAGCCTCACCTCAGCTTGCAAAGCACTACATGTTGCATGGAGCCTCATTGCAGGTATGCAAGTGGCCCCATCCCTTTCAGAGCAGGGATGTTAAGTGTGGGGGTGGATGGTACTGCCCTGTCATTGTCTGTGGAAAACACTGCAATTGCCCCACCTGCTAACATCCAAGGAGGCTTTTCTTATACCTGCTTTCTCGGTAAGCAGGTGGTGTAAGCAAGGCCCATCCCTGGGACTTGGGACCAGAAAGTGAGTCAGGAACAAATTAGAGTTAGAACCAAAGATTCAGGTCCTTGAGTTAGACTTGGTGGAACCTTGAATTAGAACCAAGGATTCAAGTCAAAAAACAAGAACTTCTCAGAGCCAAGGATACTTTCCTGCTTGAGCAACCATTCAAACAGGAAGCCATTTATAACCCTTCCTGTTTCAGAGGGATCCAATCAATAGCATAGCACAGAGGTGCCTAAACCCCAGCCCGGGGGTCACTTGTAGCCCTCAGGAGCTCCCAATCCAGCCCGCAGGGAGTCCCCATTCTCCAATGAGCCACTGGCCCTCCAGAGACTCGCTGGAGCCCATGCTGGCCCAATGCAAGTGCTCTCAGCTTGAGGGTGACTGTTTGCCCGCTCACATGGGCTGTGGGACAAGGACTCCCTCCACTACTTCTGTTTCACATCTGTGATGCAGCAGTGGCAGCAAAGGAAAAGTTGGCCTTGCTTTGTGCAAGACCCTTTATAGGCCTTGAGCTACTGCAAGACCTTCATTCATTCATACAAGTTCCAGCTCTAATAATGTAAATTTATTCAAATTTTAAATGTAAATTAATTTTTCCCCAGCCCCCAATACAGTGTCAGACAGATGATGTGGCCCTCCTACCAAAATGTTTGGACACCCCTTGCATAGTGGATGGGGCTCCTCCAGACCCTGAGTCTTTCACTTCTCTTGATCATATTCCAGGCTGCAATTCTGGTAAGTTCACCATAGGAGGCAGCTGTTCACCAAACCATAGCTCTCATTTTCAGCTCAAGTTCTGGCATCCAGAAAGAAGGCAAAGAAACACTTTAAAAATATTCAGGTCGCTAGAATGATGTGTTTTCCTCCCTGCTTTCTTGAGTAAACAGTTGGTCTAACTGAGAGGAAAAACAGCAGGAAATGTTTTCCTACACATACTAGGGAACAAGAAGTGGTGGTGGACCATGACAAACATGTTAAAAACACTTTTAGTTGCTTGAGTTTCAGCATCCCAAGGCCACAATCCAGCCCAATTCATGATGATACTGGTGGGAGAGTTGCGTATGTGCCCCATTGACTTCCACTGCCAATAGGACTTTAAGGTACTTAATACTGGCTGAATCTTGCTTAATGCATGTAGTATTCTTCCAAAAATGAAGGCAATGAAGATTTATTCTAAAAACAATTTCATCATATTAACAGGCACTTAGATAAATACGTATTTTAGCTATTGACCTGTTAACAGAAAGATTTTTAAAAGGAAAGATCTGTGAGAGTAGCTGCCAGTGTGATAACGAAATCATCATTTGATGATGGATAGCATCATAACTTTAAATGCACCTATTTGCATAATAAACCTTTGGCTGCGGAAATTTTTTTCAGGAGCACCATGGGGATAGTCATAATACATTTCCCATTCTGATGCTTATACATATATTTTCCAATTGTATCTTCTAGATCACTTGCTGGACAGTACTTAAAAGAAATACATTGAATGCCTGATAAAACGCCTTGCTTCCTCCTGAAAGGCCACTGGGATGCATTGACTTGAAACATGACCATTAGTCTCAGGGTGTTTGGTTGGTCACACCTTCACACTCATGGGAGTTCCCCAGTGGACTAGGCCCTTTCTTCTTGGTAGTTCTGGACCTCTAAAACTGTAGGAAGTGCCTCTAAGAAGAGGAGGCAAAGACCTCAGTGCGGAAACTAGGGCCAAAGACTGGACACTATTTGTAGCCAGAGGCTTGGCTGGAAACTGTGTAAATAAACCATCCTTCCTGAAGTTTATGACTTGCTTTCACACTATCTCTTAAACCAACATGTCCTTCTCAACCCCATATAAAATCGCTCCCCCCCCCCCGGCTGAGCTAGAAAGGGAGGAGAGGCAAAAACCATGCATACATATACCCCTTTCAAGGGAAAGAGCAGGGCATGATCCAACAGTACACTGACTTGCCAACCTGAAATTCAGTCAAGTGTAAATAATTGAAATTGTCTCATATACGTGCAGCACAATCCTATCTTGCGCTGGAACAGGCAGGCCAGGAGGCCTGCTCTGTATCCATTGCAAGATAAGTGCCCAAAGTGGCTCAGTTGGAGGTAAGGGAAAACTCTGCCCCTTACCCCCCCCCCCCGGTAAGCCACTGCAGCCCCAATGGGTCTCTCCGGACTTGCGCCACCTCCAGAGGTGGCATAAGTCCAAGGAGAGACGAGCAGCTTGCAGCTGCTCCACACTGCTCAGGAAATGGGGTTGGGATCCAGCATAACTGCCAGATCCCAGCCCCACCTCCCACTCCCCGCCTGCCCGCCTCCGGAACCATCCTCTGCTCGCCCTCCCCCCACCTCGGAACACTTCCCTCCCACCTCCTCCCTGTCTCCTCCCCACCCTCCCCAGACCCCTGCATTGGCCAAGCTTGGCCAACGCAATCTACATGGGGCAAGCTGGCACAAAGTCTGGATGCAGCCTCCATGCTCCAGCGCACCTCTATGCACTGGCGCAGCTTGCTCCTGAGAAGGCTTTACGGCAGGTTTGCAATCCTCCTAGGCCGGCGCAAGGGACTTGCGTAAGCCCAAGGGCTCTTTAGGATTGCACCCTTAATTTTTTTTTTCAACATTCATTGCACATGTCAATGAGCTTATTTTTAAAGAATTATTTATACTGAAAAAAAATAATTCTCAAAACTAAACACACAGATGGAAGAAGCTTGTTGCTGCAGTTGCTTCTACAAAGTTTATAAAATGATGCCACAGGAGACTGAAATATGAAATGAAACTTTACTTAGCAATGAACAACTCTTACTATATCTAATCTCAGACTGGCTAGTGCCCTAGCTTTCAGTTTTCTGCTGATTTGTGCAGAACTGCTTCCCTTTGTGCACTGACTTATGGAATATGTTAGTCCCTATTATCATTACCATGTCCCTGAATTCCTCCCCCCAAACATCCTGACAATGATTGAAAGACATGGGAATTGATCCAGCCCCCCTGTGAGTGCTGTACCTACAGCAAGCTGGATCATCTGCAAGGAATATTTTAGCTCAGTGGTTCTCAAACTTTTAACACCGGACCCACTTTTTAGAATGAGAATCTGTCAGGACCACCAGAAGCGATGTCATGACCGGAAGTGACATCATCAAGCAGGATAATGTTTAACAATCCCAGGCTGCAATTCTACCCACACTTACCCAGGAGTAATTCCCTTTTAATATCATTGTTAAAAGCATATGCATAGTAGCCTGTTAAAAGTACAGATCTGTAACTTTTCCCCAAATACAATCACATACCATGGTAGCATCAAGTCTAATGGGACCCCCTGAAATTGGCTTGTGATCCACCTAGAGGGTCCCGACTCACAGTTTGAGAAACACTGTTTTAGCCTATTAAATGTTTTTGCTAGCATACAGAATGGGATATAGCCACAGACTGAAGAATAACATGTATGAAGCAGTACCATTTCTCAATCTATTTGAGTTTCTGGTCTGATTTTTCTTTAGCTGAAATCCACTTTCCTAGGAATAAACCCTATTGAATGCAATGGGATTTACTTCTGAGTAAACATGCAAAGGCTACGCTGTAAATTAAATGCAGCCTATTCGCAGGTCAGTTCAACACCAGGATTCAAAAACCAGTCTACATTTTAAAAGCAGTCCTATCGAGTGATGAAGTCAGATGTAACATTTTAAGTAAAGTATCTTCAGCATGTCTCTGTGATCTGGCTCTGCAGGTTTTCAGAGTGATTCAGCTTGAATAGGAAAAAAAGCTATTTATGGATGGTACCTACTGGTTAGTGCCTGTATATCAAGTGCATCTCCCCACCCTCAACCCCTGGAGTAGATTTGCATAAGTTTTGCTTTGTTTTAATATTTGTTTTGTGAGGTGAAGGATGGGCACCTATACAAATAAATCTACATGTGCAGGTTTATTTTTTTAAGGTACCACCTGATTTTTAGGTACAACCATAAGCAAAGAGTAAGTGGGACAGATAATCCAGTGTTCAAGTTACTGATCTGTGTCTGACATGCAAGTTGCAAAACCAGGCTTTATACCATAGGAGGTGAAGAACCTAATGTGTTTGATCTTAGATTTCTTCCTCTGACTTCCCCCTCAGAGTTTCAGATCACACAGGCCTTGTGATTTCCCCACCAAATATGATGTGAAACATCTCTCACTATACATATATTTCTCTCGCTTCCATTTTCCTTTATCTTTTCTCACCATCCATCATTGTTACAGCAAAAGCACAATGTTGATTACATGTACTCAGTGCCTCCCCTCCTCGTCTCCTCCTGATCTGGCTCCCAAGAGTAATTGTCAGTGGCACTTTTGGCTTTTTTCTTTGCTTTCTTGGTTTTCATTCTCTTGTAGGCAACCAAGCTTAGAGCAAAAGCCATCAGTAAGAAAACAGTGGCAACACCACCCAAGATGTAATACAGGAGTTGTTTAGAGCTACCATTGTTATTGTTTATGTTGTCATCTCCAATCTGATCTTCAGCATCTGGTGGGCTGATGAGCACATCTGGCTGGCTGGTGGCATACTGGGATACAGAGACCCTTTCTTGTTCTGCTTGAACTGGAGAATCAGATGGTAGTGCTGGTGTCTCTGAAACTGAATCAATGTTCACTGGGTTCCCCAATTTTCCTTCTTCCTGGGTGAGTGGGATTCCCCAATTTTCCTTCTTCCATGGAGAGGAGGTACTAGCAGTGCTGTCTAGGAGGCAAGAGATCCCATTGGGTGCCAATATCCACCCTGGCTTGCAAAAGCACTGATAACTGCCTGGGTGGTTTTTGCACGAATGCTCACAAGGCTCTTCCTGGCACTCATCCACATCTAGACAAGAAGTGCTGTTGACACTCTCTAGCTGATAACCTGGCTGGCAGGCACAGTGGAAGGAGCTGTGCGTGTTTACACAAATCTGGGCACATGGTGTGTCCCCAGCACACTCATCAATGTCCTGGCATGACTTACCATCAGGCCCAGCAAGCTTGTAGCCTGAGTTGCAGAGGCAGTTGAAAGTCCCTATTTGGTTCACACAGATCTGTTCACAGGGGCTTTGGGGAAAACTACATTCATCGACATCCACACAGCTCAGACCATCTTCAGCCAACATGTAACCCACAGAGCAGAGGCATTCAAAGCCACCTGGGCGTTGCAGACACTGCCCTTGACAGGGATTGGAGCTGCAATAGTCCACTGGTATGCAGGAAAGGTGGTCTCCTCCAAGTTGGTATCCTGAGCGGCAGGCACACTGAAACAATCCCCCGTCCAGCTCCTGACACTCATGCTCACAGCCCCCATTGCTGTAGCTGCAACCATGACTAGATGAAGCGCACAGTGGACCGGGGCTGTTCCACTCAAAGGTATTGGTGTTTGGTTGTGCTTTGCACACAAGGAAGACATTAGACAGCTCCTGTTTCTGAGCTCCACATGTCACTGAAGCTGTGGAGCCAAAGGGCACGACAGCAAGGGAAGAAGTGGCTACTCCAAAAGGAGTGCTGTAGTTGACCGTGCCTGGTCCTGCCAATACAAGCGACTGGCACATCCCTTGGAAGCTGAACTTGCACAAGTAGCCAGGGTGCCCATCACCTGAACTACCACAGTGACCATCGGTCCAGGCAAGTTCCTGAGATGAGGAAGTCCCTTGAAGGGTCACACACTTCTTCACTGTGCAGGATTCCCGGGGCTCCCGAACCCAGTTAGAATACTCAGTCTCCTCTCCTCCTGTCACCCAGCTGAAGCCCCTCAGTAGCTGGTGTTTCTGGTAGCATTTGCCCTTCTCTCGATGAAGCCCAATCCATAGTCTTACCTCCATACCTGTGCCAGCTCCCCAGTTGGGCACCTTGTTCAGCAGCTGCAAAACAAGCAATGCCTCCTTTTGGTTTTTCAAAGTCATCAGGTTGCCCCCATTGTCTTGGCACTTCATCTGAGCCTCCATCCAGCTGTGCCTTCCCCAATGAAGTGTATAGCAACTGGAACCAGAGCACAGGGCTTCCACCTCCTCACTGGGCTGGGCTGTCAACACCAAAAGCAGCCCTTTCCAGAAGAGCTGAAAGAGAAACTCCATGGTGACTGGGTGAAGGAGCCGTGAACTTAACAACCTCCCAAGCGCAAGCTCACGTTGTACAAATAAGTCTTGCAAAGGACATGCTAAGACAATGGAGCACAGATTGTCTGCATTGCATATCCCTTCAACTCAGCAACTGGGTCCATATGCATCCTGTGTTGTTGTGACTCTATTTATCACCGGAGATTAGAGTTTCCTGAGAAATGTAGTATTGTTAACTGCAGCCTTTGTTATCCAATATAGTTTAACTCTAATTATTTAGAAAATCCCTCTTTTTAAACTGTCTTTCTGCTTTCCTATTTTTAAGCTAGTCCTTTCCCTTCACATGAGAATCTTGCTGGAATGCTTCTTTTCTTTCCTTTTTTTTCATAGTAAACCATCATTGAGCTTCTAAGCAATCCAAATAGGGCCTTCTAGCTGTCAGCCACCACTGCAAGTTAAAAAAGAAAATAATGATGCAATCTGGAAATAAGTCAGCACCCAGTTCTGCATTTTCTCAAGAAGGAAAAACATGGAGCCTGTGACTCCTTCACAATATGGATCTCATATTTGTACAATCTTTAAATAGGCACAAAAGCCCGTAAATAAAATCTGGGTCATGGGAATGTCTTTAAACTTTAGACTGAGCCAAATTTTTGAAAGGTTCTGAACTGATTTCTACGCAGTGTAATTCAGCTGACGTTGGCAGGTCTAAATTCCGGTTGAGTCTAATGGGTTTAGGATTTCACTGTTTATCAGGGGTGGCCAAACCATTGGTTGGGAGCCACATGCAGCTTTTTGACACACACATTGTGAGCCTGGAAATATGTTGCCTAAGCTCATTTTTGCATCACAATTACTATAAAAGGTAAATAAAAAAATTTCAAGCTTTATAATTATTTGCCAGGTTATAATTATTTGCTGAGAATACACTGGAATAAATCTTCATGGTGTTCAATAAATGTTCATGGTGAGTAAATATATTTAAGAATCCAAATGCTTCTTGAATATTGTAGTTCTCAAACATCTGAAGTTTACTGCATGTGGCTCTTACATTGAGCATGTCTGGCCACCCTTGCTCTAAATTAACCCCAGGGAATTTTCTAGGTGCAGCTCTAATGAAAGTATAGATAAAAAGAAATACAAATAACTGTGATGCCAATAAAGGTTTCCGGTCTGATCTGAATAACCGATGAATTTCTGGCCTTTGGAGTATGTTCTGCACTCAGTTTCTAATCTATGTTCACATGCTCTGAAAACTCTGCCAGCAGCAGTGGAAGTTTTCACTCTTTCGCATCTTGCAGCAGTACCAGCAATGCTGCAGTGTTGCTGTGTTGCCTTCTGCAGGGATAGCATGGGTTCCATCATGGAATTGTGGGTGACCACAGAAACTGAGACGAGATTAGGAGAACACAGGGAAAACGGCCAGGAAATGGAGATGTGACAGAAGCCCAACTGGATTGGGATAGTAGGACTGGAGTACAAAGAAAGAGAAAGACTAAGGACGCAATCCTAACCCCTTATGTCAGTGCTTTCCAGCACTGGCATAGCGATGCCAATGGGGCATGTGCTGCATCCTGCAGTTGGGTGTCACTCACGGAGGCCTCCTTAAAGTAAGGGAATGTTTGTTCTCTTATCTCAGAGCTGCATTGCCCTTATGTCAATGCTGGAAAGCACTGATATAAGGGGTTAGGACTGCACCCTAACACTATAAAAGAGGGAAAGTGGCATGAAAGCCACATTGTGCACTTCAGGCATACAAACAGCCAGCACAAGCACCTAGAGGCCCCACATGCATGACAGCAGCTCCCAGATGCCCCACCAGAGCAGATAGGTAGGCAGTGGGGGAGGTTCAGGAGAGGGTGGTGGGCATTTCAGGAAGGAGAGCAGGTCAAACAGGAGGGGGAGGATCTGGGTGACAGTGGTGCAAGCCAAGATTCTATTCTCTTTTCCCCACCATGAACTGCCCCTGGAGTCTCCTTGGGCTTATGCCAGCAAAATAGTTGGAAGCCAGCTGTTGGAAGCCAGGCAGTCTACATCAGAGGCTCCCAAATTCTACAAGACAGTAGGGACCTCCCTAAGTATTTGAGGGGGTGGTGGTAGTGGCAGCACTCCTGGGATTGCGCCACCATCACAAAAAACTGGTTCCAACCTCTAGAGGGTGTGGGGAAGCCATGGCCCCCTCTGTGGACCTTCCCATGCCTCAGAACATCTCCCTGAAGCGATTGCAACCTGGTTTTGCGACAAAAACCAGAAGTGGGTCGTGATTGCTTCAGCAAGCCATACTGAGGTGCAGGGAAGCCTGCAGAGGGCAACATGTTCCCCCCAAACGCTCCAGTGGGCTGGCACAACCCCTACTAATGTCTCACTTGTATAAACATTTTATTTATTCAGTAGATTTAGAAGCACCCCTCCCACCTCAACACAAGGCTTCCAGAATGGTGTCCTTTTTAAAACAACACAATAACATTCAGTTCATAACAGAAGGTATCAGTCACACAGTAAGATCAAAATAACAATGAGAACCAGTGACAGAATGTGCTGAAATGTGTGTTCAAATAAAACCGGTCTTCCCCTGGCACTGGGAAGGTGAGTCCAGGCAAGCTTCACTGGGGAGGATATTCCAAACACTGGGTATCACAGTGGTACTTGTCTGTGACAGGCTTGAGCCTTTGTCATGCTACAGAAAAGTGAGGCAGGTAAAAGAGCATCTGGTTGCCACAGACAGAGTTGAGCTGATTCTGGAAGAGAAGCAAGGCAAGCAGAAGGGCTTAGGCAACATGAGGGACAAGGGTGTACTTGTTTTGCAGCTATCCGTGCTATTCAAGGGAGCCATTTTGCAGATATCCATGGCCATTTAGAAAGTCTCTGCACTATTCGTGGGTGCCATTTTGAAGGTCTCCACACTATTCGCTGCCATTCTGAAAGTCTCTGCAACATTCTGAAGTTCTCCACTGCTGGCAGGTTAGCTACCACTACACCTAACCCATTGATCCCATAGGTAGAGGTGTTTGTTTCTAGTAAGATAGGATTGCAGCCTTACAGTACACAGTGAGCTTACTTCTGAGTAAAATAAATAACACCATTTTCAAACACGTCTATCCATAAAATCATTTGGTATCTGCTGGTGTTTCCAAGATCCTAACCCCTGCAGATAAGAATTGACTGCATTTGGGTATAGCTTAACATGTGAACAGTTATGTGTGTGTGTGTGTGATCGTTATAGCACCAGACTATGTGCATTCATAATACTTAAGCATTAATTCCTTTTATCATGTCCCTTATATAATTTCCACACTAGTTTCCATTCACAAAGTAGCTCACATTAATGCTACCCCTCAGAGGCATATATGCACATTAAATTCATATGCAACTATGCTGTTAATTCTGGGTGTCTGTTTGCCACTATTAAATGCAGTACAATCAATTCATATTCTGACACTGTTGTCCTTCCTATATCTGGCACATACAGCATTTTTCTCTTTTCCACAAACTGAAAAACAAGGAAAATCTTCCAAGTCACCATTAAGAACATTTATTTCAAGTCATTGTTTCTGTATGGTCTTTATTTTTACTCAAGAAAATTGTTTCAGTGCAGGTCCACTCCCACAATTTCCTGCTCAGTGTGCGATCAATGAGGTTCAACTACAGAGTCATATAATTTTTCTAAGGGTTTTCTAAAGCCAAGTAGTGCCATGGTAGTGCAGCTGTTCCACAGCTCCAGTTGTGGGGCTTGCATGGGAGAGAACTTCCTCAGAAATTGTGCCTTTGGTTTATCTCGCAGACCCAGCATTTTCTATTTTACCCATCTACATTCAGTGCTGTGTTCTGTGTCCAATATCCTGCTCAGATATCCTGTAGCAATCTTTTGTTTTGTCTTAGCAGCTTATCTATGTGAATCATGTAGGTTCTTCTCAATCACAGGAAGTACCACAATATAAATTGTTTGTAATATGTCTGAGATATAATCAGCTATACTGCAAGTGTTACAAAAAGTGGTGAGTTTGGGGGCAGGGTTGTAAATTGTGGCAGATTAAGGAGCTGGGGTTGCCAAATGTGACTAAAGCTTTTCCTCACCTGAAAACAAAATGTTTTCTTCTTCTTCTTCTTTAGTAACATGATGCAATGTCATAGAGGTGTCCCAAGGATGCATTGCGCTCGTGCAGTGCTTACCTTGTGGAGCTTGGTGTTCCAGAAGTTCGGGAGTGACATAATGATGCAGTCACATCACCCTCAACCTTCTGCTCTATTACATTGCTTTTAATGTGATAAGCCTACCTATGAACTACCTCTGTTCTGAGATCTGTGGCTGTCTCTGGGCGCAGTCACTTTGTGTTCTCACTGGCAAGTGGTAAAAATATGATCGTTGGCAAGAGTGTGAGGCAGCTGGGCCCAGAGAGAGCTGAAGATCACCAAACAGAGGCTTGGTGGTGTAGTGTCACACACACACACACACACACCCAGGTCACACCAGCTGCATCCCTTTAGTGATGCCACTGTAATGTCATTAAATCAAGGAGACCTGTTAACATCTGCAAGATTGCTTTCAGGTGTCATTTGGAGATTGGTGCTAATTACTAGAGACTCCAGGTCAACCCTGGTGGGTTTGCAACCCTATTAATGGCCAGACTACACACCAATACCATGGTCTTCAGCACAATTGCCCTAGTCAGTTAGGGGACATACATGCACAAAAGCAGGATTTTGCTTGCATAGTCCTAGCCAGAATGGAAGAACTGCATATTAAAATGGTGTGGTGTGCTGTGTGTGAGGTTTCTGCTCTGATCTATCTGCTACGATTGCAGGCACATAGTCCTTAGCAGAAAATAGGAAAGAAATAAGCTTATTTCTGCATGCTCTCCCTTTCTTGTTCAACAACTCATTGGTGCAATTGCCAGTGTTCTGAAAGAGCTATGCACATGCAACCAGGGTTGTTCACACACAGAGTTGTAGCTGGGCCAGTGACTCCAATCCAAATTTCATAGTTCTGGTGCACAGCTGGTGCACCAATCTGCTCTTTGAGGCATCTGCTTCAGTTGCCCTCATGAATGGGCCAGCCCCTGAGTGCTTGTGTTGTTACAAGACAGCTGTGACTCAATCCACAAAGGTGGAGAAGGTCTCAAAGCCTAACCAGCCAGTGCACAAGGTTCTGTGCTGTCTTTAAAAAAAAATAAAAAAACATTCTCAGCAGCAGTCTGGAAATCTGAAGAGAGGAAGGATAGGCAGGCAGACTGTGCTTAGCCATTTCTTCTCCTGTATTTTATGCTGAAACACGACTCCCCAAGGTCTTTTTCTCCCATAGGGGAAAAGATATAACAACCTTATAATTTTTGCTCTGCACATAGGAAAGCAGATTGGGGATGCAGTTTTGTGTGGGCAAGGGCAGGAAGGAAAAGGATTCAGCAGTCCCTTCCCCTTTCTGTTCATGACCACAACCTCCAAAGCTGCTTTGTGTTTAAAAAAGAGAGAGAGAGAGACAATAGACTCTGCATTGTTTACCAGAAATCAGAAATAGTTCTCAGTTGAGTTGTACTTGTTATTTGTCCAATCTAAATCTATCTGCCTTGGACCCTTCTGCTGAGTTTGGAGCAATAAATAATTGAGGCTTTAGAGGGAGTCTAGTGTATGCTATTGTTCTCAGATATCCAGGACAAAATCTCAAAATGACATGAAACTTAAAAGCTAGAAGAAGGGTTCCACGTGCAAAATGAGAAAAAGGAGGACAAAAACATAATTCACCCTAAATGCAAGGATCCTGAAAGAGGAACATAAATTGCACTGGTTGTAGAGAGCTGAGTGATTAGAAAAGGGTAAATGAACTGAATAACCCCAAGAGACAGCTTATAAAAACTTGAGCTGTCTGTGGAAGAACTGTGATGAAAAAATGTGTTCAGAACAAAAGGATGAAATGAGTAACATTTCCGTGCTCAAGAAATAAGATGCTCTCTCAAATATGGGGCAAGGTTCTTTCAGTGTTGCTAGGATAGCCTTAAAGATGGAAGCTTCTCATCATTTTGGAATGTTATTTTGAACTATAATTTCCTGTCTTCTGTGAGTGATGAACTTCAGCCTTGTCTGTGCAAAAATTCAGTATCTTTTATTGACCGAACCTTGACTTATGTTTGCCTTTAGAGGATGGCAACTTGATGAATATATACAAGAAATGATTCACAAGGTGTCATCTTATCTGCTGGCCCCCAACCTTGCAGCTATTTGGCCTTGCAGCTCCAATAATATTATTCCATTCACATACACACACTAATCCTAACCAACTTTCCAGCACTGACCTGGCCGCAATGCAGCCCCAAGGTAAGGTAACAAATATGCCCTTACCTTGAGGAGGCCCCCTTGACTGCCTCTCCACTGCAGGATGCAGTGCACCCCACACTGGCACAGTTATGACAGTGCTGGAAAGTTGGTTAGGATTGCGCCCTAAATTGCAAATACATTGAACAAGATGGAAATTCCCAGACAAAGTGTTACTAAGCTGTATTTCTGATTGAGAAATCCAAAGGCTTAGCAATCATTTCTTTTAGGGCCCACTTGAAGGCAACACTCCTTTCTTGTGACATTTAACAATCCCAGTGGTTATCTCCTAGAAGAAGATCCAGGAAATAGGGTGGGGTTGGATGAACTTACCTGTGGAAAGCTACTCAAGTTCAGAAAATGAACTGAGAGATTAAATGGAAACAAAAGTGGACAGGCATTGCTAAATAATAGGAATGTACCAAATATATCTACCACTGGGTGGATGGGACTCTGGGAAGGCAGCTCATGTGAGAGAAGGAAAACTCTGATCCCAAACCTCCACTGCCTTGTGGCTACATCCAGTTATGGAAAAGGCTTCAGGAGTCAACCTCAAGGCAAAATCTGGAGCCGGAGTCCCTGAGGCAGTTCATGGCTGAACACAGTCACATTCTGGCAACTCCTGCGACGCTGCTGGAACCAACTGTATTGGCCTCTGCCTTTCCATTGGACCATTTCAGCGACGTGGAGAGGGGGGATTTGCTGCATGGGAAACAGTCTATCCTCCATGTCTACTTTACCCAGGCTTCGCGCACTGGAGAGGACACTCTGTTCCAGAACCACCATTCAGAGCGTGACACCATAGTCTTCCGAGACTGAAGGATGCCAACAACAACCAAGTATAACTGCTGCTGTGGAATAGTTATGCCTAAATCCAGATCAGGAGGGTGCACTCTTCAGTTAATGATCCTTTAAGTCAGCAGATAGAGCTGAGATACAGCAAAAATTGGATGCTGAGGAGGTAATTCTAAGCTCTTTTGGCAGCTTAAGCTTGCTTAACTGCCACTAAACCTAGAACCTCAGCTACACTTCAAAATAGCAACATTTATGTACTGTATTGTGTTAAAGTGAGAAGTGTTTGATTGCACATTTTAGTTATGTGCAGATTTAGCCAAACATAAAATAGGCCACACTTCTGTATTCCCAGAAGAGCCCCCCCCATGACCTTTAATCACCTCTAATCAACATTCATCGTCCAATAACCCAATATAATCACATCTTGCAGCAGTACAACCTGAATCATCTGGCTGGCCTGTATAGCCTTTAGCCTGCAAACTAGTCAGATATGCTTTTGTACCTAGGTCTGATTAACTAGAACTGAAACTAGGGGTAACTAGTCTAAGATAGACATTCAGAGGTAGTTTGTGAGGAAGCATTAGCTCTATAAGCATAAGACCTTTGGTGATTAACCTCCAAAGCATTCCTGACAGAGCCTG
The DNA here is from genome assembly GCF_035046505.1 of Tiliqua scincoides. NCBI lineage: Eukaryota > Metazoa > Chordata > Lepidosauria > Squamata > Scincidae > Tiliqua > Tiliqua scincoides. The sequence continues at coordinate 100,819,218 of NC_089824.1, read as the reverse complement.
AGGAAAAGGGAAGTGATTGAAGGAAGTTCAGCAACGGATTGGCCAAGACTTTTACTTACTAACTAACTAATTAAATAAATAAATGCATTTATATTCTTTATTTCATTCATGAGCGACAAAGTGGCTTACACATTATTTTTAAAAATGCAAATAAACAATAAAGACCTTCAAAATAAACTGATAACATAGAGCAACACATAAAAGCAGCAGCAGTAGCAAGTCAAACAAGGTTATATAATCAGATTCTAGCAGTATAAAAAGTTTTCAGAAAGAGGAAGCTCTTAACTATCCATCTAATGATGAGATCTCCCTGGGAAGAATATTACATTAGAGGTGTTAGCACTGAAAAGGCTCCTTAGAGTCTTACTACCCAATCCTATGAGCCCTGGCCCCAGCGCTGCGCTCACAGCACTACTGTTGGGTGTCACAAAATTGCCATGAGGCACTTTGCTGTCATTGGGAGACACACAGCATTGATGGAGAGGCACACATCAGTTGGTGCTAGGCCTCTGCAGTAGCAGGACATTGATGAGTGCTGGCCAGTGAGTGTCCCTACTGGGTGGCAGGAAAGCTTTTGGAGGAGGGCAGGATGGGGTGAAACTGGGCAGAGGGGATGGGCCAAAGGGTGGATTGGGTCTGGGAGGACGAGGGGACAGCAGCAGAGGTTGCCACCGAATCCTATTCTCCCCTCCTGAGCCGCAGAGTCTGGAATCAATGTTCTGATGTTCCCCTACTCCGAGGAGTCCTCCAGCAGTTGCACTGGCCCCACAGGATACAGTGGTGGCCATTTCTGCACTGCCCTACATGCAGCACCAGGGCAGCATAGGACTGGACTGCCCACCTCCTTCTAGAGTAAGCAAAAATTAAAATCTTTTTAAATTGAAAAAAAACCTTAAGGACAAAACCATTTATAATACTAGGAAGTCACCAGCTGTATGAGTGCAATTCAGAGTGTTCCATAGTGTGTCAAAAGTATGACAGGCAGAAGTTGTGGAAATGTTGCTCAGTTGAATGAGCTGCTGGTTCTTAAGAAATCCTTCCATTTCCTTCTGGCCAAGATGGCTGACCTGGGGCAAAGCAGAATATAGATGGGGTACTTCTGGGATATGGCATAAGCACCCCGTCTCCATAATGATGGCTTATCTGCTGTCACTGAAATTAAGATCATAGTACAGGAAAGCATCATTGCAAGGTAAAGGATCTCTTTTGCAGGGTTATATTCCTCAGGTGAAGAACATGTATTCTCAAGTGTTGGGGAAGGTGGGGTTTGGTAGCTGGAGATTCAATAATTAGGAATATAAAACATGTGCTTTGACATTTAGGCTCTCCAAGGTAACATTTTCAGAACTGCAATTTGTTCCGTGCATGAAGCCAAGTAGACAGCTTGAACGGAGGGGTCAATGTGTGAAAGAGACCCCCATTGTTGTTAAGAGGAAGTGGGCTCTGGGGAACATTTTGGAACAGGCTACAAAAGAAACAAGCTCTGCGTGAACAACAATTGAACCAAGCACTAAATATGGAAAGGGTGTCAGAGTAACTTTTCAACTAAATTCTTGGTGGGGTCAAATGAGCTACAGAGAATTGTGTGGAACTATTTATCTCTAAGGAATGTTGGAGCAAACGTTTCAGGTCATTTATATGAGGATAGAAGGGGAGCTGTGGTGGTTGATGCTTAACAGGAACATACAGTGGGCCTATCAGAAATGTACCGAAGTGGAAACTTGCAGTTTCATACAATTACCACTTGATACAGACAAGCAGAGGAAAGACACCAAAGGGTGTGTTTGGGGTGATGTTGCTCTATATCTCACAGAACCTATTAATTCAAGAACACATTTCTCCATGAAATCACTGAGGATGAAAATTCCAAGCCTGAATATCAACTTACTAGCCAAAATAGAAAACATAATGATAGGTGGCTTCCAATACCCTGCCGTTGACCAGATAATTTCACTTCAAAGCACGATAGAGACCATATTTCTAGATGTGTGCCTGAGCCTTGGAACAATTGGTCATGGAACTGACAAGAGAACAGGCTACCGGAACTGAATTCTGAGTAGTGCCCAGACCTTGGTGTAAGATGTACATGTTGTCCAACTGACTGGCATCACTGACCACAGCACAACCTCTATTCAGTGCATTTATGCATTAAAAGTTGCTCCAAAAGTTCAACACAGTCACGTTTAATTTCAAAAGAGAAAACCTCAAAGAGAGAGAGAGAGAGAGAGAGAGAGAGAGAGAGAGAGAGAGAGAGAAATGAATTTTTAAAAAAGTGAAAGGGAATTTCAAAAGGATTAAATCTCTCTAGGACATTGGGAGGATTTCTTTTTAAAAACCATAATAGCAGAAATTCAGCTGAAATGTATACCACAAATTAGGAAGGCAATGAAAACATCCAGAAGGATGCCGAAATAGTTAACTAGCTAAGCAAAGGAGGCTATAAAAGAAAGAAGGCTTTCTTTAAAAAAAAAAAAATAGAACTGGTCTAGCCCAAATAAGGAGAACAGAAAGGATCACAGACTCTGGCAAAATAAATGTCAGACTATGATAACACAGGTGAAAAAAGAATTGAAAAACATAATGCTGAAAACATTAAGACAAACAATAGACATTTCTTTCAATACACCAGAAGCAGGAAACCTGTCAGGGAGGTGGTTGGCTCACTAGATGACACATGAGTGAGGGAGTCTTCATAAGACGTTAGGGGGACTGCGGAGCAGTTAAATTAATTTTTTGTGTTAGTTTCTGATGTAGATACCCACCCATTAATGGCTGTTTGGAGGGAAGTAGATGGAAGAACTGAGGACCTAATCAGATATGACAGTGGGTGCATGCTTGGTTCTCTGTCTCACTTCTTTTTAACCCTTCAAGCTTCCCCCCCCCTTTGATGCAAGATGTTTCACCACGTTCAGTATCATACTCCCTGTTGACTTTCCAATCATGCATTGGCTGTCAATCAGCTAAATTAACATTTAACCACAGAGGTTCTTGAAATGCATACAGTGGTGCACAGGAGTGCAATGGACCTGGCAGAGGCAAAACAACAAAGCCTTGCGATTGTTCTGTCAAATGACAGCAAACCAAGTAGGAGACAGATCAGGCATGAGAATACAAAAAGTCACACATATAAGATAACAAGAGATGGAAGTGGTGAAGCGAGACACCAACCTGCCCTAAGAAGATACATAACTAATGTTACTTCTGAGTTAACCCAGAGTCAAATGGAAGTAAACTTCTCCAGTTAATTGACTCATTAAAACCTAACCTATCACCAGATTTAGATGGCATTTACCCAAAAGCTATTAAAGAATTCAGATGTCAAAATGCTGGTTTCCTCTCAAAATAAGCTACTTCTCAATAATGCTCTTTCCCCTTTCTCTGTTCCTCACTCCAGAGAATCAGAACTTCTGCATTTAGTCATTTGTTTGACTACCCTCATTCTTTCCACTATACTATGGGGCATTCTATACTATGTGGACTCTTTGCTCACAACAGGAGAGGAAACTGAGCGCTTTCCACATGCGCTGCCTCCGACGCATCCTCAGCATCACCTGGCAGGACAAATTTCCAAACAACACAGTCCTGTTGTAACACAGAACGTGCTGGAATTCAGCATGTATTCACTGCTGAAACAGAGACGCCTGCGTTGGCTCGGTCATGTTGTGAGAATGGATGATGGCCGGATCCCAAAGGATCTCCTCTATGGAGAACTCGTGCAAGGAAAGCACCCTACAGGTAGACTACAGCTGCGATACAAGGATATCTGCAAGAGGGATCTGAAGGCCTTAGGAGTGGACCTCAACAGGTGGGAAACCCTGGCCTCTGAGCGGCCTGCTTGGAGGCAGGCTGTGCAGCATGGCCTTTCCCAGTTTGAAGAGACACTTGGCCAACAGACTGAAGGTTGCCAACAACAAATGAATCTGTAAGACAACTGTCAGTGCAGTTTTTTCCTCCTGTGCTGGTACAGCTTCCCTTCACTTTGTCTGCCTTTAAATTACCTTTAAAGCACCTAGTAGTTGGCAACCTTCAGTCTCGAGAGACTATGGTATCGCGCTCTGAATGATGGTTCTGGAACAGCGTCTAGTGTGGCTGAAAAGGCCGATTCGGGAGTGACAGTCCCTTCCACACCGGGAGCAAGTGCAGTCTGTCCCTGGTCTGTCTCCCTTGCTACGGGCCTTCCTTCTTTGCCTCTTAGCCTCAGACTGTTGGCCAAGTGTCTCTTCAAACTGGGAAAGGCCATGCAGGAGGTGTTTCAGAATACACAAGAGCAAGTCAGTCAGTGCAGTGCACTGTTGATGTCTTCCCAAACATTTTTAACTGAGCTTAAATTTCACAAGAGCACAGTGAGTATACTGTACTGTACTTCAAGAGCATGATTTGTCTCTCTCAAATCATGGACATCCGACCACACCTACCTTCCTTCTGCAAGCATTTATATTTGAGAACTGCATAAAAGCCATGGCCTCTAAACTGAAAACATTAACCTCTCATAATCCCATATATCCAGAGCTGATTGCTTTGGAAAGGCACATTGCTCATTACTGGGTTGAGGCTATGTACTGGATGGAAAGAAGTCAGCCTCATAAATTGTGCCTTGCTCAAGGACTTGCTCAAGTTATTCAGGGGAGGCTCTGCTCCATGTGCCATCATTGAGTGAAGCTGAATGGGCATGCATGCAGGACAGAGCTTTCTTTGTGATAGCCCCTGAACATGAAACTCTTTGTCTTGGGAAGTACCAGAAATCTCCCCTCTCTCTTTGCTTTTAAAAAGGCATTTGAGATGGATATGCTTCAAGGGGAGATGCAAAGCTGAGCTGTCTGAAAGTGGTCTATCTATATTTGCTGCTGGAGTACTGTACCTTTCTCTGTCTTCCAATGATTTTATATTGTTGAATCTGCCCTGTTGTCAATTATTGTCATGCTTTATACTGTATTTTAGCTGCTTTGGGACTAATTAGTGAAAGGCAGAACACACAATTGAATTAAAACTCAATTCAGTAATCTTCAAACAAGGCTTTGCCAGAATAAGAAGGATGGTGTGATCAAAAGCATGCAAACCATCCTCATGAGAGCAGCAAAGGTGCAGAAAAGGGTGCAGGGAGAAGTAAAAACACCAGACATCCACAAGCCCACTCAGAAGGGGCAGGTGCTCCAGTCCTCTGATGACCAGGACATCTAGCATCGCACTGACCGTCTCCCAGACATTTTGCTTCCATCACCACTTCATATGAGAAGAACAGAATGTGCTTTTGAATTGAGGGAGAGCTCCTGCTATTTCTTGCTATCACTGTAGCCCAGTGTTTCTCAAACTGTGGGTCAGGACCCACTAGGTGGGCCGCAAGTCAATTTCAGGTGGGTTCCCATTCATTTCAATATTTCATTTTTAATATATTAGACTTGATGCTACCATGGTGTGTGACTGCATTTGGGGAAATGTTACAGACCTGTACTTTTAGCAAGCTACAATGTATATTCTTTTAACAATGATAGTCAATGGGACTTACTCCTGGCCAAGTGTGGGCAGGATCAGAGCCTAGGATTGTTAAAAATTTTCCTGCTTGATAATGTCACTTCTGGTCATGACATCACTTCTGGTGGGTCCTGACAGATTCTCATTCCTAAAATTGGGTCCCAGTGCTAAAAGTGTGAGAACTACTGCTGTAGCCCATTGCAAATGAGGTAAAACTCTCCATTCCTAGCCCTCTGTGCATGCCAGAGGACTTGGGATAAGAGAGAAGGATTGGTAAGGACTTCAAATAATGGCTGGTTTGTAAGCCAAATTAATATTTTTTGACCCTTGTTAAATCTCCATCCCTTCCTCTCTCCCTCCCTGTTTGAGAAATCTACTTTTCCTTTCCCAAAACTGTTTTACTTTTTTGTGTTAAATAGCATCAGAATTCTGTGACATGCCTTTGTGTATAAACTGTAGTTTGCCTCCAAGCTGCCAACTATAGTGACACAGAGCTTAAGACTGCTGTTCTAAAACTGTGCAGCCTGAGGCTAGGTTTGATTCCAGGAAAAAGCTATCTGGATTTGCAAGCAAGTATCATAACCACTAATCAAAGTTTGTGAATCATATTGCTTGCGTGCTTATGACAGTGAGAAGCACAAGATAAATATTGTGAAGCATTCAGAACATGAAGGCAAAAGAGTCTGGTGGCATTTGGAAGGCATCTCTTTCTACTAGGGCAGTGGTTCCCAAACTGTAGGTTGCGCCCCAATTTTTGGTGGGTTGTGAAACTGATAGCTGACAAGGAAGCCCTATGGAAGCAGGAATGGAGCAGAAAGTGTGCATTTACTTGTGGGTAGGTGAATGTGCCTTGATCCACTTCAAAGGGCAGGCTGAAAAGAATGCAATGCCACCAACAGTGGTGGACCACCCCAGCCCCATGCCCTGGGGCAAAGGTCCATGATAGCATCCCCCCCATGAGCTGTCACTTCCCCCAGCGCACAAATCCACCCCCCCCCCCCACTCACCTGAGGCTCATGGAACCTCGCGCAACCCAAGGCTACGTCAGAGAAGTTTCTTGAGGTTTGCCCAACACTAGAAACTGTGCTTCTGAAAAACCAGAAGCACAGTTTCCTACCCCATCAGGAACCTTAGAGAGGTTTCCACAGGGTTCTACAGGCTTGTGCCTGGGACATTTGCCCCATCGACTATAATGGGAGGTCTGCCACTGGCCACTAAAATGGTCCAATCCAATGAATGCAGGCCCAAACTCTTGAGAAAGAAGTACCCTCCCCCCCTTCAAGCTGACAAGGAAAATGTACTGAGCCCTACGGAAAGTGAAACTGAGCCACATGTGCACATTTACTTGCAAGTAGGTAAACATGCCTCAGTTCACTGTGAAGGGGAATGCAAGACCACCCGAATGGTCCCAATCTGATGAACACGGAGCTCAACAAATGCTCCAGAAGGTGACTCTCCCCCATCATAGTAAAAAAGATAAAAACAGAGGGTGAGAGTGGCTGGTGAAGTGAAACGCCTATCTCCTATCTCGTCAAAATAGGTAGGACCCAACAGGGTGTCATTTTTAAAAGTGGCTCCCAATTCTTTAATAAACAGATTTATTCTTGACTGAACAGAAGCCATTTGTGGTCTTTATGCAGAGCCTAGGGCCCAATCCTATCCAACTTTTCAGTGCTGATGCAACTGCAACCCAGCTTTGAGGTAAGGGAACAAATGCTCCCTTACCTTGAGGAGGCCTCCCTGTCTGCCTTCCTTCAGCAGGATGAAGCGCATGCCCTGTTGGCACAGCTACTTCAGTGCTGGAGAGTTGGATAGGATTGGGCCCTTGATTGGCAACCTTCAGTCTCGAAAGACTATGGTATAAGCCTACAGCACCCGGTATTCCCAAGCAGTCTCCCATCCAAGTACTAACCAGGTCTAACCCTGCTTAGCTTCCAAGATCAGATGAGATTGGGCATGTGCAAGGTAAAAGATGGGTAATTAGACAATAATATATATACCTGTGGGTTTGGAGATTGAAGAGATAGATTTAATAGAGATCTAATAGTAAGGTTAAATCTTATTGTATTAAATAATATAAAAGTAGATATTGTTATATATGTCTGTAGTAGAGATAAGTGAAAGTTTTTTTAAAATTTTGTATTAAGTATTGTAAGCTGTGTAGTTTTGTATTATATTTTGTAGCTTAGTAGTTTTGTTAGTTTTATGTGTGTGTTTTATTATTATTTATTTAGGTTGTATTTGTTTTTTTCTGCTCTAAAAAATTTAAAAAACATTTTAAAAGTGGCTCCCAGTGCTAACAAGGAGATTTCTACTCTGTACTTGGGGGACATTCTGGTCTAGATCTCACTGAAGTTGTCAGCTTGGGTCTGGGCTGTGCTACTTCCGTCTGTAGATGGGAATTTGCATGTCTGATTGGTTCTCCATATAAAAAATTCAATGCATATAGAAAACTTTGGGAACAGGGACTTTAGCCTGCACTCTTCTCCTGATATATTCATTTTCTATAAAGGGACATTTTTGTATGAAGGATTGAGTCAAGTGAGTCCTTCTTGACACCTGTGGTTGGCAACCTTCAGTCTCGAAAGACTATGGTATAAGCCTACAGCACCTGGTATTCCCAGGCGGTCTCCCATCCAAGTACTCCAGACATAGGCTTACAACCTCAGTAAGAACTAGGCTTCAGTTACTGACACAAAACAGTGATTCCAAGTCATGTGTTCCAAGTATTTGGTTTATGTGCTATGTGTAATAAATTAAGATCTCCCATTTTGTTCAGAGTACTCACTGATAGAGTGTTCTTGCAGTTGGGCCTGCATGAGTCATTGCTTCTGCCTCATTGTCTCCTCTACGGGTGGGTCATTCTACATCCACTCTGGGTCAGCTGCAGTGGAATCACTACATCTCTCCTGAGTGAGGCAGCAGAAGTTCCTGCCTTCAAAAAGGAGAAGCCCAGAACAGTGACACAAACACCAACTCTCTGAGGGCAGATGGTTCTTATGTTTACACAATCTGAAAATAACTTGTTTATACAGTAAGTCTGGAGGGTGCAGTTTTAATTCAGATCAAACATGTGCCTCAGCTATGGGTCATGCTGTTTTAAAAACACCATATTTAAACAAAATGGGTTCCAAGAAAGGCTCCAGCATAAAGCCACTGAATTGCAGTTCATTAGCTAGCTTGAGAACATGGCACTTTGATTGAGCCTGCAAGTTGGGAGTGACTTTCTTACTATGGAAAGTCATTATGTCATCGTAATTGGTCATCTTGCATTATTATCTTATTCCTGGTGGGCCCTCCTTAGGAAGGGTGGTTACACCCTTTGATTACATCCTGCATTCCTTCAGTCTCAGCTCAGAACTGCAACTCAGCCTTCACTTGTACCTGCATTTTCTTGGCCTTTGGGCCCCTTTGTGTAAACCTACAAACTTCAGAGGTCATTTCATGTATCTAAGAATATGCCAAATTATAATGCAGTCAATTCTTGTTATCCACTATGGTTAGGTTCCTAGAAAATCTAATTCTGTATCTAATGGATACAGAATCATTGATCAGGTTCAGACGCAGATCATGCCCAGGAGGGGAAGGGATCAGCTGCAGCAGTGCACACTAAACTATCTCTCTTCCCAGGTCAGATCTGCTGGCAAATGTCTCCTTACCTTGAGGAGACCCCCAGACTGCAAAATTTCCTCACAGGATATAGCACAAGCCACACTGGCCCTGCTGCATCAGCATGGTGGAATTTCAATAGGATTGGGTTTCCCATTGTTGGAGTTGGTGCAACTCCGTCTGCTGTCCAGAGGGGGCAGGATGCTGTCCAGAAGGGGTCAAGCTATGACCCAGTAACTCTGACCTTTCTACCTGTTCTCTCTCTGTGATCCTTGTGGGGTGTGACCCTAACCCTTTATCCTTCCCTTCTCCTTTGAGCACTTCCTCTTGTCCTCTGACCACCAACCTGTTAAGATGGCGCACACCAGGGCTCTGATGCCCAGGCCATCTTGAGCACAAGGCATGTAGGGCGAGGCAGCTCTAGGGCCTTGCTATCTCTAAGTAATAGCTGAACCTCTGATCCTAATCAGATGCTGTAAATATACACTCAATGGAACTGTAAGTAAATAACTTTTTTTTGCAACTTTAACAAGCCATTGCCTCTTTGTCTTTTTTATTGATCAGCAGTCAGCCGGGTGAGGGAGGTTCCCTGGGGTGATACCCAAAAGGGGGGGGTCTGCTGCTTAAGCTACTCTGCTTCCCCCCAAAGAGGAAACTATTTTTAATTTCCTCCAACACCCATCAGTAAAGGCAGACAGCATGTGGGGAATCAGACCTATTCTTCCACAGAATGTAGCAAAATCAAACCTCAGGAAAGAAGGGAAAGTCTTTGAAGAGATAAGTAAGAAATTCTGTTCTCACTCTGCTGCTGCTATTTAGAAGTGTAAATATGAACTACTGCTGTATTTTTTCAGATTATAAGTTAATGGCGAGTATAACAGAAACAAGCTAGTCATAAGAACATAAGAAGTGCCCCACTGGATCAGGCCAAAGGCACATCTAGTCCAGCTTGCTGAGGCATCAGATGCCTCAGGGAGCATACGAGACAACAAGATACCTACATCCTGGTGCCCTCCCTTGCATCTGGCATTCTGAGCTAGCCTACTTATAAAATCAGGTGTTTGCACATACCCATCATGCTTGTAACCCGTGATGGACTTCTCCTCCAGAAATTTGTCCAATTCCCTTTTAAAAGCATCCACACCAGATGCCATCACCACTTCCTGTGGCAAGGAGTTCCACAGATTAATCACATGCTGGATAAAGAAATATTTTCTTTTGTCTGTCTTAACTCTCCCAATACTCAATTTTAGTGTATGTCCCCTGGTTCTGGTGTTATGTGAAAGGGAAAAGAACATCCTCTTATCCACTTTATCTATCCCCTGCACAATTTTGTATGACTCAATCATGTCTCCCACTCAGGTACCATTTTCTAGACTGAAGAACTCCAAATGCTGTAGCCTTTCCTCATAAGGGAGGTCCCCCAGTCCCTGTAGACATTTTGTTTGCTCTCTTCTGTTCCATTTCCACTATATCCTTTTTTAGATGTGGTGACCAGAACTGGATGTAATACTCCAGGTGTAGTTTTACCATCGATTTGTACAATGGCATGAAAATTTTAGCCGTTTTATTCCAATACCTTTTCTAATGATCCCAAGCATGGAATTAGCCTTCTTCATTGCTGCTGCACACTGAATCAACATTATCATTGAGCTGTCTACTCACTCCCCAAAATCTCTCTCCTGATATGTCAGACAGCTCAGAACCCATTAGTCTATATGTGAAATTTTGGTTTTTTGCCCCAGTGTGCATAACTTTACACTTACTTACAATTAAATGCATCTGCCATTTTGCTGCCCACTCTTCCAAATTGGAGAGATCCTTCTGGAGCTCTTCACAATCCCTTCTGGTTTTTACCACTCAGAAAAGTTTAATGTCATTCGCAAACTTGGCCACCTCACTGCTAAACCTTGTCTCCAGGTCTCCTATGAATAGGTTGAAAAGCACCAGTCCCAGGACAGATCCTTGAGGTGCACTGGTTTTCAGTTCTCTCCGCTGTGAAAATGGCCCATTGACACCCACTCTCTTCTTCCTCTTCCTTAACCAGTTCCTAATCCATGAGAGGACCTGCCTTCTTATTCCCTGACTGTGGAGTTTCCGCAGCAACCTTTGATGAGGGACCATGTCAAACACCTTCTGAAAGTCCAGATACATAATATCCATGGGTTCTCCTGCATCTACATGCCCGTTGAACTTTTCAAAAAATTCTGAAATTTGCAAGGCATGACTTGCCCTTTCAGAAACCATGTTGGTCTCCCTCAGCAAGGCTTGTTTGTCTCTGTGTTTTAAGATTTTATCTTTGATGTGGCATTCCACCATCTTACCTGGAACAGATGTTAGACTGACAAGGCTACAGTTTCCAGGTTCCCCACTCCTTCCTTTTTAAAAAATCAGTGACATTTGCTGTCCTCCAATCCTATCCTCCGATTCTGTTTTAAAGGACAAGTTGCATATTCTAGTCAAGATATCAGCAAGTTCCCACCCCCTTTTTTACTTCAATCCATTGATAAGTTGATAGCATAAAACCTGGCTAGAAGAAGCTAGATAGTGTGTTGCCAATTGCAAGATGAGGCTAGATAACTCAGTCTTGAGTATAACAGTAGAATGTGATGAGACAATATTTATTTGAAATGTACTGAATATTCATTGAAAGCATTGGTTTTAATAAATGGAAGGTTCCATATTTTATCTTAATTGGACAATCCACACTCCATTTGCAAATAAGTCAGTGTGGAGCATAAGGCATTGAAGGACAAAAGTCTCATCTTATAACCACTCAAATACAGTACCTTTTTACTGCAAGGTGTATGAAATAGTTAAACATTGTGGGACAGGGGTGGGCCAACTGGTACATAGTACAACAAAGTTCGGAATACTGCTGTGCTAGAATAACTCACACATGAAAGTACTGTAGACTTTTATAGAGACAAATGAACCCTGACTCCTTTCATGACATTTGGTACAAGTTTATTGCATTCATCGGTTACAGTGGAGCATCACTGCCATGACTCACTATAGAAAGGATTTCTTGGGTAGCCATTGTAGAATATGAACTTTGAATGCCAGGCTTTTGCAATGAGTTCATTTATATGCCCTGTTCTGAAACTCTGATTTAAACACATATAACGTATTTATTCGAAACTCTGATTTAAACACGTATAAACACGCCTGTTTGCTTAGCAGCAACTGTTACCCTGCACATGCCCAATCTCGTCTGATGTCAGAAGCTAAGCAGGATCAGGCCTGGTTAGTATTTGGATGGGAGACCGCCTGGGAATACTGGGTGCTGTAGGCTTATACCATAGTCTTTTGAGACTGAAGGTTGCCAACCAACCTGTTTGCTTATGGTTTGATCTTGAAAATTTAAATACAGAATTTTCAAAACATGCCACACCTCACCTGCAGTCTGAAATGGTACAGTTCAGGATTTTGTCACTTCGGTCTATCACCTCAGTTCACGTAATATGTAGGATGACCCTAATGTGGTCACCCTCTGGAATTCTGCACACAATGAGTGCTGAAAAATGCTTCACAGCAGCGTTCCCAAACTGTGCACTGTGGCATGTGAGGGCACTGTGGTGAACTCTCAGGGGAGCTGTGGGACATCCCTGTTGGTGCCCATCTTCCCAGCTCTCCCGGGCTCTGCCATTTTGGATCGTGCAAGATCTCACGTGATCCAAGATAGTGATGCCTGGGAGAGATGGGTAGAAGAGGCTGCTGAGAAAGAATACAGCTGTGACCACTGTTAACTTTGGGAACCGCTGCCTTACAGCATTCTTCAAGAACAAATCCAGCAGGGAGAACATTGACTTGGGTGAAAAAATGAACTGACCTGCAGTTATTCAGAGAAAGCTCAGTCAAGACAAAAAAAAATATCTTGTGTTTAATACTCATAATACTATTGTTCAAGCATTTCTGTTGGCAATTTCTGTCTGTTCCCTGTTCCAGACATCTGATGGGCTTCATATTGTAAACTATCTCTGATGTTTATTTAAGGAAATGGGCTTTGGGACATTTCAATTGCAGGAAGAATGGGCAATAGATTATGTGAAGTCACTGACTGAAGTCTCACTTCAGCAATATTGTTTAAAGAAAGATTCAATCCTTAGGGTTTTTTTATTATCATACTAGTTGAGGCTGTAGTTGTCTACATACTTACCTGGGAGTAAATTCCACTGAACTCAGTAGGATTTATTCCTGAGTAGACTTGCTGAGGCATGTGCTGTGATGCTTCTAACCCCTGGAAGTTTTCCTCATTTACATTCAATTTAAGGAAAAATGTTGAAGTTGTTTAGTTTTCTGAATACCAGCAACTATAAATTCCATTGTTGTAAGGCTAACCCCTGTGACAGTAACCTTGATCAGACGAAACCTTGTGCAAGGTCTTGTGCAAGCTGGGGCTGATACACAATGGTCACCATTTAGAGGAGAAAGGAGAGGTCAGAGTCCTTCCCCTCTCCAAGTTTTAAACTATATGTGACCTTCCTGCTCAGGGGTTCTTTTGTTTTTGCCAGCTCACTGGTCCAACATAGTGAACAACTATTATGATGACTTATTTTACCACCCACCTCATGGTGACTGGTATTTTCTACATACCAAGTCCTTCCCAAAGACAAAGGACATCTAGAGGTTTTTGTGTAATTGTAATATATGTTCAGTTCCAAATAAAGTTGCTCTTTGCAGTTCATAAGGCAGGCAAAAATTTACCCTCTACCGGTCCAGATCTGGCAGGGAGAGGCCAGCGTGCATCTTTGCTCTGGCCCAGCCTTCTCTAGAGTAGTTGTAAACGTCCTTTACAGCATGTTCGTAACACTTCTGGCCTTGAAGTGGATGGCAAGGGACTTGTGCCATCCAGGCATGTCCTCTGTATTGAACTCTCTAACGGTTAAGTGGGTCTATATAACAGGGATGCATGCTAAAGGCAACAAATTCCTTTACTTAAAAAAAGTAAAAGGGAGGGGGTACTGACTGTTTATGCAGCATCATACCACATTACAGTTACCATGAGGTGAACAAAGAGGAATCAAAACAAATGCTCTTCAAATATCCTTTGTTTGCAAACTATATTGTATCTATAACAAATTTTGTGATGGTAAAGGGGAGGGTGGTGGTGAATGGTTGATTTCCCCTAACATTAAAAAAGTAGAAGGCTCTTTGGTTGCCATTGGCTGAGCTGCTCTGATCCTACAGAAGGCAAACAACACTGCTAGAAAAAGGATGCGGGGGGGGGGGGGTTTAGGAGAAACAGGGGTCTATGCTGGATCAGGCCAAAGGCCCATCTAGTCCAGCTTCCTGTATCTCACAGTGGCCCACCAAATGCCCCAGGGAGCACACAAGACAACAGACACAACCTGGATCCTGGTACCCTCCCCTTCATCTGGCAATCAGAGGCAACCTGCCTCTAAAACCAAAAGCTTGCGCATACCTACTGTGACTTGTAACCCATAATGAACTTCTCCTCCAGCAATTTGTCCAATCCCCTCTTAAAGGCATCCAGGCAAGATGCCATCATTACTTCTTGTGGCAAAGAGTTCCACAAACTAATTACACACTGGGTAATGAAATATTTTCTTCTGTCTGTCCTAACTCTCCCAACACTCAACTTTCGTGGATGTTCCCTGGTTCTGGTGTTATGCGAGAGGGAAAAGAGTGTCTCTCTGTTCACTCTGTTCATCCCCTGCATGATTTTGTATGTCTCAGTCATGTCCCCCCTCAGGCGCCTCTTTTCTAGACTGAAGTGGCCCAAACACTGTAGCCTTTCCTCCTAAGAGAGGTGCCCCAGCCCTGTAACCATTTTGGTTGCTCTTTTTTGCACCTTTTCCATCTCCACTATATCCATTTTGAGATGTGGTGACCAGAAGTGGACACAATACTCCAGGTGTGGCCTTACCATCGATTTGTACAACAGCATTACAATCTGTCTGTCTGTCTGTCTCTTATTCTCTGTTCCTTTCCTAATGATCCCAAGCATGGAATTAGCCCTATTCTCTGCCGCCGCACATTGGGTTGACACTTTCATTGAGCTGTCCACAAGCACCCCAAGATCAGCTCAGAACCCTTTAGCCTATATGTGAAGTTTTGATTCTTTGCCCCAATGTGCATGACTTTACACTTTCTTACATTGAAACACATCTGCCATTTTGCTGCCCTGTCTCCCAGTTTGGAAAGATCCTTGGAGCTCTTCACAATCTCTTCTGGTCTTCACCACTCAGAAAAGTTTGGTGTTATCTGCAAACTTTGCAACCTCGCTGCTTAGCCCTGTGTCCTGGTCATTTATGAACAGGTTGAAAAGCACCAGTCCCAGGACAGATCTTTGGGGCACTCCACTTTCCACCTCTCTCCATTGTGAAAATTGCCCATTGACACCCGCCCTTTGCTTCCTGGACCTCAACCAGTTCCTAAACCAGGAGAGGACCTGCCCTCTGACCTGCCCCCTGACTATGGAGTTTTCTCAGCAGCCTTTGGTGAGGAACCAAGTCAAACGCCTTCTGAAAGTCCAGATATATAATGTCCACAGGTTCTCCCGCATCCACAAGCCTGTTGACCTTTTCAAAGAATTCAAAAAGGTTCATGAGGCAAGACTTACCCTTACGGAAGCCATGCTGATTCTCCCTCAGCAAGGCTTGTTCGTCTATGCGTTTTAAGACTTTATCTTTGATGAGGCATTCCACCATCTTACCCGGAACAGATGTTAGGCTGACTGGCCTATAATTTCCCAGGTCCCCTTTCCTTCCCTTAAGAACATAAGAAGAGCCCTGCTGCCAAAGCTACTGTGAGCTTCCCATATCTCACAGTGGCCCACCAAATGCCCCAGGGAGCACATAAGGCAACAGAAACAATCTGCGTCCTGGTGCCCTCATTGCTATCCTCCAATCTTCTGGCACCATGGCCGTTTTAAGGGAGAAGTTGCATATTTTAGTCAAGAGATGAGCAACTTCACTCTTCAGTTCCTTAATAACTCTTGGGTGGATGCCATCAGGGCCTGGTGACTTATTGATCTTTAATTTGTCAATTAGATCTAAAGCATCTTCTCTTTTAACCTCTATCTGACTTAATTCCTCAGTCAGGAGGGGAATTCCTCAGTCAGGAGGGGAGCAGTACCCTCTTATGAAACTATTACCATGTATAGCCTATAATAGTTTTATAGGGGGGTCCTGCTCCTTTGAGAATGCTTATTGTTTCATAGTGTGTGTTTATGAGTGTGCACACATGCATGTGCTTAGTGCCATGGGTAGCTCAGCATAGTCAGGGACCCCCAGAACCTGGCTCAGGTGTTGCTTTTGAAGACTAACTGCCATTTGGTTCCTCTTCAGAAAAGGGGAAAAGGTGACTTGCCTTTCATCTGCCTAGCCAGGATCAATTGTTTTTCTTTGGTGCCATCGTGTGGCCATTTAAGGTCACTTCTCTCAATCTCTATTCTCTGAGGACTTGCAAGGTGCTTTTCATTCAGTTTTCCATTGGTGTACCCTGAAGATATATTAAATGGAATGAGCAGAGGTTGGCACATCTCCAGATACGGGGAGGGAGCATTTGGCATGTTGCCTCAAGGGCTGAGAGATTTTGGACGAGCATAGATAGAGAGGATTTATGAGAGGATTTAGAGAGGTGTTTTCAGCACCTTAATCAGCCACCACTGTATTGGTCCAAAAGAACCTTCATCTAACCCTGCTAGGTAAAGCTTGCTGGGTACCATCAAGGATGCAAGAAATTTCTTTTGCTCCCAGGAAGGCATGATTTAGTGACTTTTGCCACACCTCTAAAAGGAAAAAAGAACATTTCAAAGACTCAGTAGAGGCAGAACTGAAATGCGACACAGAAGTATTGCATAGACACACAATATTCTGCTTAGAATATTATTCTTTGGAGAATAATAAAAAGATTATTCTTGGGTTATCAATGCCCACTCATTGCTATACTGGATCCTGATGAAACCCCTATATAGACAATTCTTCCCTTTTAGGTTGTACTGTTCTAAGCAGTCTCTTGAATGGTTGGTAAGAATAGTAAAAAATAGCTCAAGGACAGGCCTGAGCCATACATATTGTTTGGTTTGGAGCAGAAGTTAAATGACCAGCTGTTTTCCTTTCTGTTCACTAGAAGGAGAAAATCAACTGATCTATCTTCAGGCAGAAGATGCAGGCTGGATCAGCCCAAGGTTCAGCTAGTCCAGTATCCTGTTTGCCACATGGCTGGACAAATGCTACTGTGAATCCCACAAGCAAGGCAATAGAACAATGGACCTTTCCTAAATACCCAGCAACCCATATTCAGAGGTGTACACACTCTGAACATGGAGATTCCACTTTGTAATCAGTTAATAACTGGTGATAGACCTGTCCTTCAAGAAATTATCTACCCCTCCCACTTTTAAAAAAAATAAAAGCTACCTAAACCTGTGGCCATCACATCTTGCAGAAAGAATTTTATAAATTATGAGTTATGTGAACTATTTTGTCTACTGGAAAACTTGGGCCACTCAGTCTAATTAGTTGATTCTGAGATGTAGTGTTATGAAGGATTTTTCCATACCTTGCATTTTTTAAACCTCTGCATTTTTCCTCCTTAGTCATCTTCTCCCAATCAAAAAAAGCATTCACGTGTAAGGAAGATGCTACCCTTTGATCGTCATCCAGTGCCATGGCATTCTTTTGGAGATGTAGCAGTGAGAATACAGCAAGTCTAATATAGCTGCACCATAGATTTATATAAAGACACCATAAATCACATTTTATTTTCAAGCATGTGCTGCCTAATGGTTATGGTAGCCAACTGATGTCCATGAGACCTAGATGCAATTTCAGCCCTGCCTTAGGTCTTGTGCATCTAGAAAGGTTGCTATGCCTGTCTGTTTATTGCACACTTTGACTGTGCAGAATGCCAGTCAATTTGTTTTGATATACTTCTCAGCACTTGTAAAGTATGGTTTGTAGTACAGATGCACCAGGTACTGCTGGTATACTAACAATAAGCAGGATGCAGTCTAACTATTTAACATCCTCCAACTCCTTTAAATCTATGGTACCTAACCCATTTCTGCCCAGCCCAGAGGTGTACACATTTGATCCCTGTTGCATATATGCAATGTTGGGCAGAAATGACTTAAGAGGAGACAGGGGTGCTCCATTACCTTCTCACCTGCCTGGTCTTCTTGCTGGGTGGGCAAGGAGATGGAGTGATCCTGTTTTGCTCCCTCCTAGAAACAGAGTGAACAAAACAGGATTGCTACAGTGCTCTTCTCTGCAGCACCACTACTGTGATTGCTTGCAGCAGCAACCCTGGAGGAAGAGGAAGGTTGCCACTGTGCCAGTCCTCCCACTCTCAGCAAACAAGAAGAGGGATCAGAGCACCAGTTGAAGTAGCTGGGTGGGCAACAGGCAAGTATGGGATGCAGGGCTCACCTTGTCAGTCTGCTTCCTCTTCTAGCCACTGCTTGATGCAGCTGCTTCAGAGCCCAACCCTATGGGCTCTGAACACTGGCATTGAGCTCCAGTGCCAGCACTGGGGGTCAAACATGCCCATAACACCCGGATAGGAGGGGCGCCAGCCCAGTACCAGTCAATACTGAGCACAGCACCAGACAGATAATAATAAAAATAAAAAATAATAATAATGACAGATTATTACAGACAGATGCTGCCTGGAACACAGTAAGAGCTCTTGGTGGCAGTGAGGGTCTTGGGGGCAGGCATTCTGGGGCAGGGGGAGGAAGAGGGGCAAGAGAGGCATGGGACCAGTGGAGCCCTGGTCCACCGTATCCTACCCTCCATGTTGAGCTGCAAAGCCCAACATGGAGGTTCTCAAGTCTGCACCAGCAAAACAGCCAGGACAGACTTGACATGTCCCATTGTGAGACCTGTGGCTTTCCCTGGGGGACAAAAGCCCCCTTCCCTTGAAGAGACCTCCAGTGGCCCCAGTGTAGCACTGGACTGGATACAGAGGTAGCCATTTTGGCACTGCTGCATGTGGCGATGGGATGCTGGGAATAGGATTAGGTTGTTAGCCTCATGGCTGGGCTGGTACTAATTACACAGGCCATTACACAGGTTGTACCAAAATGTGTGGTACAACACACATTTTGCTTCCATGAACGTTACACCAATTCCTGGGTATATTTGGGGTGCTGATTCCAAAAATGGCATCCGTTTTGCTCTATCACATCTAGTTTTGGAGACATGGCATAGCCTCTTTAGTGAATGGTTCAAGCAGCTTCCTCATGAGGAAGCCTACACCATAGCTTCCTCATGAGGAAGCTGCTTGAACCATTCACTAATGAGGCTATACTATATCTCCAAAACTAGACGTGATAGGGTAAAACAGATGCCATTTTTGGAATCGGCACCCCAAATTCATATCAAACCAGCATAAAGTTTAAGAAAAACTTTTCTGACCCTCAATTTTGTAGGCCTGGGTTATGGTTGAATTGCATACAATAAACTGGTTGTTTTGTGCAGGTGTCCAAAGGGCTGAACATTGTGATCCAAGAGCCGCACAACACAGCCATATGCTTTGTAGGAGCTGAACCCAATAGGACAGAATACTGAACAGTTTCTGAATCATAATTTTCTGCCACAGGAAATGTACACAAATATTAATTTATACATATAGTTCCCCGAGTTGGATTGGATGGTTGGAGGGAACCCTGGGTCATTAGCTAATTGGAGGTTACAGATTCCAGGGCTGAACAATATCCTTTATTCTTAGCAAGAGGTATCACCAGGACAGAATCTTTTTCAAATTTTAAGTACTTGACATGGTACAGTACATGAAATGCCTTTATTTTTTTCTCCCCTCGTCTAGCACAAAAGCACTGGTTACAAACCTAATTATGAATATGAAAAGTTTAGAAGATTTTTAAAAGACAGTATGATTTTGCTTGCATAGCAGGAGCATATGTTAGCATTTTTAGTTGTTGTTAGCAACCAGCTGACTCGTTTGGGAAGACATCTGGCTTATTGCCGGTAAAACCCCATCAGAACAGCAGCCTGCTGTCCTGTGCTGAAGAAATGAGGGTTTACTGCTGGCAGTTGTTTTGCAACAGATGGATTTGGTTTAACCAAGGAATACTGTGCACCTCAAAGTGGCAAGTGGCTTTCTGTGGATAGAAAAAAGAAGAAAAAACCATAAATACTACAGCCCTTTTAAAACGTTTCCCTCTTACACATAACACAACAGTACCTTGCTAAACTAAAATTTATTGTTAAGATATGAGCACTTTAGTCAGAGATATTTTTCTAGTATTATACTGGAAATGATCCCAAGAAAGTAAATCACTTTTTAAATTCTTTATTGGGACACAAGAATGCTCAGCTTTGCCCAGATCATGTACATAATTTTCAGGAACATAATTTTAAACAACGTAAACAACAATCTAAAAACTCAATCAACCTCAACATACAGAACTTCATCACTAGAAGATCTGGACACATAATACATGGTTCCATGTCACAACCCAGTTTTCTTCCATAAACCACACCGAACGGAATGGGAACCCCAAATTACGGTAATAGTCTTGGGCAGATCCCATTCATTTCAAAGAAATTTTTGAAAGAGAATATTGCTGTAGATTATGCCATATTCTGACACAATATTCACAGAGATGCCAAATTCAAGCTGCTTTCTACATGGGGTCAGCTAATTGATGTGTTTCATCAAGAGTAGGGGTGCCCAAACCCCAGCCCTGGGGCCACTTGCAGCCCTCAAGGACTCCCAATCGGGTCCGCGGAGAGCCTCCAGTCTCCAATGAGCCTCTGGCCCTCCTGAAACTTGCTTGAGTTTGCACTGGTCCGATGCAACTGTTCTCTGTGTGATGGCCAACTGTTCGACCTCTTGCGTGAGCCTTGGGATGAGGGCTCCCTCCACTGCTTGCTGTTTCACATCTGTGATCCAGCAGCAGCAGCAAAGGAAAGGCTGGCCTTGCTTTGTGCAAGGCCTTTTATAGGCAAGACATTATAGGCAAGACATTCATTCATTCTTATAAGTTCCATCTCTAATATATTCATTTATGCAAATTTATTCAAATTTTAAATGTAAATTAATTCTTTTTTCCTGGCCCCTGACACAGTGTCCGAGAGATGATGTGGCCCTCCTGCTAAAAAGTTCAAGAGGGATACGCATATATATGCAAGTTTTTAAAAATTAGGGGTACAGTATCACTGCCTAGACACCTTTTTTACAAGGAGAGAGGTGGTATATGAATCTTAAATAAATAAAACATATCTATCTCCTCCCACATGCATAGCCTTGTTTGGCACACCAATGCAGCGGGATCCCCACAGGAAGTCCACTGAGCATTTTCTGTCCGTCCGTCCCCCCTTTGGCTCTCAGCTGGGTGTCCTCCTCTAACATAAAGCTGTTTCTACAAAGAACACCTGTGCTTTGAAGGGCCTGGAAAATGGAAGGGAAAAGAACATCCTACAGTAGAATGGAGCACTGAAAACTGGCTTGGTAGAGAAAAACTATGGCCCAAAGAAGACAATATGCCCATAACATGTTTGGGCCTCTTTGCTCAATTTCACAAATATAAGTAGCTGCATGGAGCGCAGTGCATATCAAGACACTGAAAGAGCCAGGAGCACTTTAACCTTTTGCTTTAATTGTATTTTTTAAATTGTCTTTTCTTGTTATGTAAGCTACCTAGAGCTCCTAGAAGAGTAGAAAGGCAGAAGAAAAATCTTTTATGGCACAATTCAAAGGAGCCAAACTGGCATAGCCATCCCTGCACTAGTTTCGAGTGTTGCAAATCTGCCATAAGGCACATCTGTAATGACTAGCCAGCCAGCAATGCTGGCACCACATCTGAACCCTGCACTGGCTGGAGCAGGTAAGTGTGTAAAAGGCAGTGTGTGGCTGGGAGAGGATGGTGAAAGGGCAGTTTGGAGGCAAGGATTGTGCGTTTTTGGGTGGGGGAGGGAGTAATGAGAGGTGGATATATTATATATGGGAAATATCCCCATATCCTGCTGACACCTCCAACCTACCCTAAAACTGCATTAGATGCAGCACAGGTTGTGTGGCCTGGCTGTGCCAATACAACTTAGGATAGGGTTGCCCAATAAATTTAAAAAAACCTCAAAGTATTCTTTTTTTAAAATTTGTTACAAGACATATGTTAAAACACACACATTAACATATACTTGCATGAGAGCCAGGTTTGTGTTTTTTAAAAAAACATTTTCAGTTGCTGACCTATCACAAAACTACTGTATTTTTGTACAATGAGAAGAACAAAATTATGCTAAAGCTGCAGCTGTCTTTCAATACAGCAATCAATAAATGCTGCTGCTGTTGTACTGCTGTTGAAAAGGAACTTAGGCTGGTTAGAAAATGAAGGCACTTGGTGCTATGCTCAGTATAGTATAGTATAGTTTTTATACTGCCCTTCCTCCAAAGAGCTCAAGGCAGTGTACACGACAGCTACCCTCCTTTTTTCCCCTCACAACAACCCTGTGAGGTAGGTGAGGCCGAGAGAAACCAACTGGCCCAAGGTCACCCAGGAAGCTTCATGGCTGAGGGGGGATTTGAACCTGGATCTTCCAGGTCTCAGTCCACCTCCCAAACCACTACACCACCCTGGCTCTCAAATTATAAGTCTTCTGAGTTTCTAAGCAACTGATCTCAAAGATTCTGACACAGCAATAATCCCCCAGACCAAATACACACACACACACACACACACACACACACACACACACAGTGACTTCTTTGTCTACTGAACAGAAACCTCTGAAAATCTGGGCAATGATTTCCTTTTGCTTCTTGCATCATTTGTAGCCTGAGGTTGCTACAGAAAGGTTTTAGATTTCTCAGGGCCAAACCACACATTGCATTGCGTTGTGTGTCACTAGATCTAACATTTACAGCCATAGGAAAATTCGGAGTGGACCTGTGGCACACAGAGAGGACTTCAACCCTCTGTTCCCCACCAATTTCAATCAACAAGCTGCTCTTCCCCCCGGGGAGGGAAGGTCCCATTGGTGCAAGGACCAATCTCCCCCTCTCCAGCTGTAGCAGTACATGTCCAGCAGCGTGACAAAAGGAGATGGTCTTATGTCATTTGAGAAGCACCAGACGGAAGCAAAAGGGGCAATGTCCTTAGCCTCCCCCCCAGGTTTCTTCCACTAACCCTTACTTATACACATATCTTTGTACATCATAAGGACAGGAATTTGGCTAATCTAGATGATGGTTAGCATTGTTAAATCATCTATTTCTGTCACATACCTCTGCTGTTTCAAGGAAGGCGCAGCCCTCAACATCCATTGTTGACTTCGGGCAAGTTGTTCTCCCAATTTTAACATCCAGAATATACTTGATGCCAGAGACCAACTGTAGGGAGGTAGAAAATGGCTCTTTAATAAAGAGAATGTTCAATAGTAAACTCCATTCTTGGCCTGAAAGGAGCCCATTCTTATCACAAGAGAGAACTTGGAATTCAGCAGGTTTGTGTCAATGTTCAAGTATGACTGGCCTCCACCCCAAGGGTGTCCCTTCACCCTCATGGAGAAAAGTGAAAGGAAAACAGAAGCACTTTGTACTTAGCCTTCCATTAACTAATGTTGCAATGCTGACTGAGCTGCCCATGTTTGGGTGATTATTGCTTTAGATCAAAGAACTTCCACAGACACTGCAACTGACACAATTAGCTACAAAAGCACAAGAAGAAAGCTAGTATGATGCAAAAGCTGTCTTTTGACATAAGAGACTTACAGCCCAATCCTATGCTGGCCGCTGCTCCGGAGTACAGTGGCGCCGAAATGGTGTACCCCATGGGGCTAAGGAAGCAGCTGGAGGTCTCCTCCCAGCAGAGCCTGATGGGTCCATGCCAGTGGTTTTCAAACTGGAGCATCGTGATGCCCCAGCCTGAAGTCCCTGGCCTCTGCCCCCCTAAGGGGTGGGGGCAGCAAGGAGATAGGGAGGAAGCAGCAACGTGATCCCAGGATCGTGTTGCTAAGGGGGCTGCAGTAACTGGGATGCACTCACCTGTCCCTGCAGTAGCCATCCTGGGGTGTGGGGAGCCCTGCAGGAGCATCTGCAGAGCTCCCCAGCTCATCAGAAGTGAAAGTGGAGCAATTGCGCTCCACTTCCAGTTTTGCAGAGGTGGAGTGCGATCACTCCACTTTCACTTTTGACGAGCTCAGGAGCCTGCAGAGGTTCACGCAGGGCTACCGGCACCCCAGGACAGCTGCTGCAGGGACTGGCGAGTGCATCCCAGTCCCCAAAGCCCCCTGAGCGATACGATCCTGTGGATCATGTCGCTGCCTCATATCATATCTTGATATCAAGATTCATATCTTGAAACTCGGTTTCATAAGAGACACGTTAGCGAAAGTTCCTTAAATTATTTCCTTAAATTTCAGAATTGGTAGAAACTTTTGAGTTAAAAACAAGAAAAGGAGGAAGTTGTCAGGGCACGAAAAGAAACTGATGAGCCTCAGAGATGATGGAGAGTCAGAAACAGACAGGTTAAGAAGAAATTAAGGTTTTTGATCCATTGTATTGGGATCTTATGCTTGCATTTTCTTTTTATTTTGAGAATGCCAGCGATCATTTGTTGCAGCAGCAAATTAGCTCTCAAACTGCAACAGACTTTGATGCATTGAAGTCAACGGGCCTTCTAAAATAGACATACTTAGGATTGGACTGTTAGAGATCTCTATCTTTCCATAGCCTCCCACCCCCAAAAAACACTGAAAACCTGGCACCAGTGCTGCAGTGGCAGAATTTGTGAGCTCTAGTTAAGAGAATACAGAAGAGGAAGTAAAAGTTCTGTTTGGGAGGTGCACGTGCATGAGCAGCATCCTCACCCCATAATGGTAGGAGGAAGAGAAAGTGAATGGAAGCCACATAGCTCTAGCTGTTTTCTAAAAAGTCTGCACGGAAAGTTTTCTGCTGGATTCTGCCAGAAGATGGCAAGCTGAATAGCAGAATTAATGACTGCCAAGCTGGAGGCAAAGAACAGGGAAGAAGTGACTCTTTGTCCCAATTAGGTCAAGTGCATTCAAGTCAGCAAAAACACAAGCCACGATCCTGGCTGGCCACTATGGAGACAAGCAAATGAGGTCTTCCTACTTCCCCCACCATCAGTTACTGCTCCCCTGGATGATGCAGTGTGACATTTTGCAACAAGCCAGGATGGAACCAGTTACTTCAAGTTAACAAGCCTCCCTCTGCAGACTGAAGGTGCTATTGCAGAGCTGGAAAACATGCAAAAAGGAGCAACCAAAATGATCAGGGGGTTCCTTCCTTCCTTACAAGGAAGTGACAACATCTAGGGCTTTTTTGCTTGAGGAAAAAAGGCAGTTAAGAACAGACAAGACTGAGACCCTTAAAATTCTGCATGAAGGGAGGTTTTCCCCCTAGATTCTAGAACCAGGGGGATTCTAGAACCATCCAAATAAATTGAATGATGGTAGACTTGGGAAGGAAAAAAGGAGGAACTTCCTCATTCCATGCATAATTGGTTGTGGAATTCACTGTCACAAGATGTGATGATGGCCGCTAACTTGGATGGCTTTAAGCCACTTCTGTCCAATGTTGCATATACACAACAGGGACCAAATATGTACACCTGTGGGCCAGGCAAAAATGGGTTAAAGTTCATGGAGGCCAGGTTTATCAATGACTAATAATCATGGTGGCCATGCACTTCCTCTGCATTCAGCATCAGCTTGCCTCTGAATACCAGTGGCAGTGAAGCAATGGCAGGAAAGAACTATGCTTCTCAGGGTCAGCATGTGGCCTAAACGTGGGAAACAGGATGCTGATCTAGATGGGCCTCTGGCCTGATCCAGTAGGGCTTTTCTTATGCTGGCATTGGTAGGGCACACACAGTACATGCAGAGGCTCCCCAGTGCCTTCACTTACAAGAGCCTGGATGGAAGGGCAGCAAAATACAGTGAAGCAAGTCCCTTGATTACTCCTTGAGGCACCTCTGTCCCTGGCAGTTGCACTGGTTCTACACTCTGCCCTTTGCTATATACCAGGGGCAGGCAATCCCCCGTCTGTGGGCCATTTGCAACTCCAATCTGGCCCTCAGGGAGCCACCAGTCTCCAATGAGCCTCTGGTCCATTGAAGCCTGCACTGGCCCACAACCACCATTTGCAACTACCAGACACACGCTGTGCGCCAAGTTAGAGCAAGATCTTTTCTAGTCTCCATGTGCTTTCTGCTTTTCCCTGGGCATTATTTTCACACACACACACACACACACACACACACACACACACACACACACCCATTGCTTCTGAACAACTTATGTCTCCATGTGTTTCTGGCATGGTCTGTATGCTTTCACTGTGCAAGAGGTGTGTGGCAAACAGTTCATCATTCTCATGTGGTTCGACATGCCTGTGTTATAGTTCTCATGTGTATTATAAATAAGCTCAGCAAAATCCATCCAGTCACAGAAGTTCCATCTCTGATGTACTCATTTATGTAGATTTAGTCAGATTTGAAATGTAAATTAATTTTTTTTTCCCTCCTGGCTCCCCAACACAAAGTCAAAGAGATGATGCAGCCTCCTGCCAAGATACACTTGGCCCACCCCTGCTATATACAAACAGTCAAAGGGTTTGGATATTGAATGTGCACACGCGAAAGAATTTTTTGTTGTTTATTGTGAAATATTAAAAGCAACTGCAAAAAACTGTTCTTAAAGTACTATTATTAGTTGCAATGAGTTGCAGCTCCACCTTGGAAAGCTTCCAGGGTGCATCTCCGGGTCTTGCCCCCACCCCCTCCATCCCTGCACTGCCGCGCCCACCCAAGCCGGCTACTCACTTGCTTCTGGACGGTGATGACCTCGGCCAGGCGGCTGCTGTACTTGTCGTTGCTGGCTCTGTTGTACTCGTTAATGGCGAACTGCAGGGCCCGCTGGACCCCTTCGTCGTTCTCGGCGACGATCGCCGGGGCGCCCAACCGCCGCTGAGCCGTGGCCACCGCTGCGCTGACCAAGAGGACGCTGCAGAGCATCAACCCCCGTGCCAAGGCCATCGCTGCTCTGCTCTGTTCTGCCCTCTCTGGACTCGGGACCAGCGCTTCCTCTCCTCTGCCTGCGCGATCGCTGCGCTGCTGCGGTCCCGCACCGCTCTTTTCTGCAGCCGCACACGGAGAGGGGAGGAGTTTCGTTCCCCCACTAAGGCATCCTGAGCGGCTCCGAAGCCTGGCCCCCGCTTTGTGCATCCCTCCCTCCCGGCAGGCTCAGCTGGCTTGTTTTTTTCCAGGCACATGAAGGGGGAAAAACACCCTCCCGCCCCTTAAGAGCAGCTGACTCACTGCCCGCGTGGTGGATGCTCACAGCCACATGCCTGGGCGTTGCTGGTGACTCTTGCACAGTCAAGAACCTTAGAGGAGTGTTGGATGGCGCCAGAAACTTTGAGGATTGCCTTTGTGGAAGAGGACTGTGGGCCCAATCCTGTCCCAACTTTCCTGCACTGATGCAGCCACAATGCAGCCCCGATGTAAGAACCAATGCTCCCATCCCTTGAGTAGTGACTGCCTCCCCAACACAGGCCTGCAATCCTAACCTCACTTTCCTGGGTGTAAGTTCCATTGAACACAATAGGACTTACTTCTGAGTAGACCTGCTTAGGATTGTACCCACAGGAAGCAGTGCATAGCCCATTGGCACAGCAGCACTGGCACTGGGAAATTGGGTAGGATTAGGCCCTGTGAGCACACACCTATCCATGTCTACTCAGAAGTAAGTCTCATAGACAATGAGGCTTACTTCCAGGTAAGTGTGGAAACAGCCCTCAGTCCTTCCCTCTGGTTGCAATAAAGCTCATTTGCAAGGGACCCCAGAGTTCTTTGTACTTTTTGCCACAACTGCAGACTATCTTGTTTCAAGTGATGGAATTACAAGATGGGGCACACCCCCAAATCGACAGGCTCTGTTGGTCATCATCCCTCCTCCTTTAACCACCCTGATTTAGCATGCCTCATGCCCTCCCACAGTCCCCTTTAAGGAAAGGTATACAGTACTGTATAGGCCAGCAATTTTCAACCTTTTTCATCTCCCAGCACACTGACAAGGCACTAAAAAATTATCAAGGCACACCATCAGGTTTTTGACAATTGACAAGGCACACTATACAAGACACATCCCCCACTGGTCCTAAGAAATGACCTTCACCCCCAAATTCCTGTGGCACACCTCTGGACTACTCCCAGCACACCAATGTGCCACAGCATAGTGGCTGAAAATGGCTGGTATTGGCATATTAGACAAGCCCCACTTTGTATACAGTTAGATAAGAAGCTGACTTCCTCCTGAAAGCCCCTTTGCTACTGAGCTGCACCCTTCTACTTGAAAATTTAACACTACTCCTGTCTTGCTTGATGGCCTCAGAATGCATCAACATAGAGGTTTTTATCAAGATGTGTAGCAGGGTGTCCTCATCCCCTTTGAGAGAGCTAGTAATGAAGAAAATTATTAAAGGCTAAGGCTCTGTGCACCTTTTCCCACAAGCAGCCCCCAGTTAGACCCAGTAATTGCACTAGGAGGGAATCTGAACTTTAAAACCAGTACAGACTGTGCTCTAGGGGCCATATGTTTGGTGGTCATCCAATGTGGCTGCATGAGTTGCAAGTCTGGGCATGTTTCCTTCCAGAGCAGGTTCCAGTCAAATCCCCCCTACTGGTTTTTCCCCTATAAAAAAAGGATGTCACAAAATTTGATCACAACTTTCCCACATCACATATGGCAGGGATGTGGCTCTTTGACATATAATGTGTGGCTTGTTGTAAGTATGTTGGCCGAGTTCCTTTTTACATTAAAATTAATATAAGAGGTAAGTAAGAAATTTTCAAGCTTTATGATTTATCAGGTACAGTATAAACTGAGAGTCCACTGGAATAAAATTTAAGTTTAATGTTCACAGTGAGTAAATATATTTAAGAATTTAAATGCTTCTTAAATACTGCGGCTCTCAAACATCTGAAGTTTATCTTTTATGGCTCTTATATTAACAGCCAGTTTGGTCATCCCTCACATGTGGCATGACCTCTGGGAAGCAGAAGTTCCGCAAATGCTTATAGTGGCACTACACTGTACAGTGGCACTGCCCCTCAAATCATGTACTAGCATTCTGTTGTTGACTGTACTCACACTCACTTTTAGCACTGAGAACTGGTGCAGTCTGAGAAATTATGACAGTGTAAGTCTTCTCTCTAACATAAACAAATTCACTTGGGCAAGTCATTCTCTTCTTCCACTTGAGCAAACCCCACCCACCAACAATATGGGGAACAACAAAATAACAAAAACCTTGCAGAAGTGTTGTAAGGAGGAAGTCCATCACAGGCTACAGGCTGTGATGGGTATGTGCAACATGCCAATTTTAGAAGTCCACCTCAGAATATCAGAAGCAAAGGAGTGGCAAAAGAATGCAGGTATGTTGTTGTCTTGTTAGCGCCACTGAGATAGTGGACTAGATGGACCTTTGGCCTGCTGCAGCAGGGTGGTTCTTATGTTATGCCCAAGGCCAGAAAACAGAAGAGGGATTTGAACCCCTACCTTTCACCTCCAGAGCCAAGAGGCCAGATTCTTTGCTATTGAAGGACTAGCCTACATTGCACCAAGTAAAGTGAATGACAAAGCAAAGTGCTTTGCTATCTTTAAAAACAAACAAAAGCGTCATTGTTCTTCAAAAAGCCTTATAGGGAGCTGGCTTATTACTCCTTGATGTAGTAGATTGCTTAAGGAGCAGGAAAGGCAAAGAATAATGCAGCCTGAATGCAACAACCACCCTGAATGTAGCTCTGCATGAAAGGCAAATCTGCAGTCTGATCACAATGCATACAAACAACCCACTGCTAAAGGGTAGAATATCATCTCACTTCCCCCCACCAGAAACAAAATCTGAAAAGAGGAAGACACGCTTGGCAGCTACAAAAATTGAGGAATAGGCACAAATGTCTAAAAAGGTGCGAGGGGGAAAAAGAGGAAAGAGATGCATGCTGGAAAAAAGGAGTGAGGATTATGTGCTCACTAGCCACAGGTCCAGGTTCAGTTCTACCAATCTTTTGTCCTCAATGTCCTTAAACAGAACTTAGTCGATCTTGTGAAAAATGTGAAAGATTTATGGCGTGGGCAGAAATTAGAGCATCTGTCTAATTTTAAAAAAATACTCTGAATTCAAAAAATCTAGTTTGAAAAAATTTGGTGCCTCAGTTTGGTGTGTAAAGCAAAACTTTTACTGGTAGAAAGATGTTTTGATTTTGATTGCTGTGACAAACATTAAGGTGTATAGAGAACAGATTAACTTAATAGAAAATGTTTCATCTGACCTTAGCCAAAAGTACAAGCTACAAAGAATGCCACAGGTTCTGTTGCATACAGGTGGACCCTCTTTATTCACAAGAGTTCTGTTCCTGGAACCCACAGAAACACCAAATTTTGCATGAAACTCCATCATGTAAAATTCAGGGTCCAACCAGCTCCGAATGTGACCGGAACTCTCATTCATTCGTGCCCAGAGTTGTTCTGAGGCCTGTGGAGGCCAAGTGCAGCCTCCAAGGGCCTCAAAATGGTCTCCGGAGGCCTAGAAGGGCATTTCTGGTTTTCGGGCAAAAACCGAAAGTGCCCCCTCAAGGACCTCCGGAGGCCTTTCTGAAGCTCATGGAAGCTGCAGGCAGAAGAGCCTCCGGAGGTGACTGGAGCAGAGCTCCAGTTGCCTATGCAGGTCTTAGATGGGGCAGAGTCTGGCTACACACACAGGTCCTTGGGACCTGCGTTGAGCTAGATTCACAAATAGAAATTCCGCAAATAATGAGACTACACCCATACTTTCAATAAGTAGGATACAGCCATTCTTTGGTGTACAGCATAGGCTAAAGACAGAAATATACTGGACATTGGTTAAAAGTAACCAAACACTGAGAAGAGCAAGCCTACCCCACTATAAGTGATTTCATGGCCACGAAGCAACTTTGCCTGCAACTGCAACTCAGGGCACAATCCTAACCAGGTCTATTCAGAAGTAAGTTCTATTTTGTTCAATGGGGCTTACTCCATTAAAGTGTGGTTTGCATTGCAGCCTCAGTGTTATTGCTGCTGGAACCTTGGTGTCTATTTTCCCTTCCCTCTCACTCTCTTCCCTTGCCTCCACAAGACCCCTGGTCTTCAAGCCCCTATATCGCCAAGGTCTCCTCATATACTGCTTTCCATTTGCCTGTCATTACACACACCCCTTTTGCAAGGGTTTCTTATTTCATCTCCTTTCTACCTACACCAATGCTCACATTTAGAATTTAGTTGTGTGAGTGAATGTTGACTATGATGCATCGCATTTTATTTTTGATTGCTGTTCCCCAATGTTGTATTATCATCAAATAAGGTTATCTATTGCTGCATTTTTAACTGCACATCTCTCCTCCTTTCTTGCCATTCTGCCAAGTTATGCCACAGGCTCACTAGTTATTCCTTGCACATGCAACAGATTTCCCCCATGTGCATGCTATACAAGTCCTAAAAGCATGTGTACCTCCAGACTGAGAGCAAAGTTCAAAGTCCAGCTGAAATGTCTGCGTAACTTCCTCTTTGCCGACAATGCAGCTGTCACCGCCCACTCTGCCAAAGATCTCACGCAGCTCATGAACTGTTTTAGCAAGGCCTGCCAAGACTTTGGACTAACAATCAGCCTGAAGAAAAAACAGGATGTGAACTCACCTCCCTGCATTACAATCTCTGCACACGAACTGGAGGCTGTCCATGACTTTGTGTACCTTGGCTCAACGATCTCTGACACTCTTTCTCTCAATACCGAGCTAAACAGACGCATCGGCAAAGCAGCTACGGTGTTTTCCAGACTCACAAAGAGTATGGTCCAACAAGAAGTTGACAGAACATACCAAGATCCAGGTCTCAGCTTGCGTCTTGAGTAAACTTCTATACTGCAGCGAGTCATGGACTCTTCGCTCACAACAGGAGAAGAAGCTGAACGCTTCTCCACATGCACTGCCTCCAACGCATCCTCAGTATCGCCTGGCAGGACAAAGTTCCAAACAACACAGTCCTGGAATGAGCTGGAATCCCCGGCGTGTATACACTGCTGAAACAGAGGCGCCTGCGTTGGCCTGGTCATGTTGTGAGAATGGGCGATGGTCGGATCCCAAGAGATCTCCTCTATGGAGAACTTGTACAGGGAAAGTGCCTATGGGTAGACCACAGCTGCACTACAGGGATATCCGCAAGAGGGATCTGAAAGCCTTAGGAATGAACCTCAACAGATGGGAAACCTTGGCCTCTGAGCGTTCTGCTTGGAGGCAGGCTGTGCAGCATGGCCTTTATCAGTTTGAAGAGACACTCTGCCAATAGACTGAGGCAAAGAGGCAAAGAAGGAAGACCCATAGCCAGGGAGACAGACCAGGGACACACTACACTTGCTCCCAGCGTGGAAGGGGTTGTCACTCCCAAATCGGCCTTTTCAGCCACACTAGACTCTGTGCCAGAACCACAATTCAGAGTGCGATACCATAGTCTTTCGAGACTGAAGGTTGCCAACATAATGAGGTAATCACCATTATGTACCTAGTGACAGATTTATCATATCATTCATAGAGTCTGAAGCAAGACACCAAGAGGAATTTGGAACAAAAGGAAACAGAGCTGAGTGTCAATGAATTGAGGGCACTCTACTCTAAAACCTTTTTTCCACTGTTCTGCTAGAACCCACTGGTCCAGTTCCAACTTCAGAGCATTTTCTAGTGTACCACCTCACTTTGCCCAATTGCTTTAAATTCACAACATGATCCAAAAATCAGGCAGTTAAACACATATTAATTTGTATCAGTACTAAACCTGAAACTGAAGCATGGATAAAGGGCCAAACAAACTAATTTAAGCATTATCTTTTCATAACACCACAACATAAAAGGGAGATTCAAGTACAACATATCTTAAGAAATGCATAATACTTCTGAAAAGTACTGGCACCACAATAGAGATTTATTGATCTAAATAAGTGTTAAAACAAGCAGCCTTTGAGAATATTCTAGAATTCCATTGATGTGGTCAAGGTTTTATGTTTCTGAGTTCTAAGTCGTTATTCTTCAGATTCACCTGGCCTGCGAATATCATCAATCTTCAGAATCATTCTAACCATCTGAGTGGCCAAAGAGATCTGTTGCTTTTTGCCAATTAAGGTTTCAATGACATGTTGGTCTTTCATATCTGTTGAAAGAAAAAAGCATTTGAATACACTGAATTCACTGAAAATGAAGTCACTATTAAACATACATATTTCCAAATGCAATACAAGGAAAGGAGTTTACAACATTAAGCCCAACCCATTTACCAGTATTACTGCATATTAAAAACACTGCCATATTTTTTTGAAGAGCTTGTCAAAATTTTCAGCTAAACATAACAATACCTTATAAAGCAGTGCTTTTTCACAGTGACTATCAATGACACTTGACAAAAGCAGAAATTCTTACAATTTTTCATTCTGCTTATGGAAAAAAATCAGCAAAACATGGAGCAAAAGATGATCTGTCAACTAGATGGATTTATCCACAGCTAAAGAAAAGACTGCATTTCTTGATACTGCAGCCTCCTTCCTGGAATGGCAAGTACAAAAGGGATGGGGGCTTTCACTAAATCCTGTAAAAGAGCCCATTTCTTGTGAAGGGGAAAAGGCAGGCAGCAATGGGTGAGGGAAAGCAGATATAGATAAAAAGACATCCATGCATTTTAACAAAATAATGTGTAGTACAGGTCACATTAAACACAATGTTCCATCCAATGATACTGTCTGAAAACAGAAGCGTGTAATTTATTTTACCATTTGTCCCTTTGTGCAAGCAATCAATACCCAGGGCAGAGTTGTCTTCTTTGACTTGCCGAGCTCGCACTTCAGCCATCGTCTGTATGGGATTCATACCACTGTTCTCAGCAAGTGCCAACGGGATGACTTCCAGGGCATCAGCAAAAGCTCTCATGGCATACTGCTCTAGTGATGGGCACTAGGATAGCAAATACCAAAATCAAAGTTATGGTAATGTCTGAAAATGGACTATTTTATGGCTTAAACAAGAATATTGTTAAGAAAAAAAGAAGCCAATCAGAATAGCACTAACTGCAAACTTTCATAGCTACAAAAAATACTATTTGAGACATATCAATGCTTATATTACTAATGCACACATTTAACATTCATAGGTTTTCTTTATTAAACTCTTTAGAAAGTACAAATATATGTTTTACATTACTTTAAGGTGAATTACTATTTTTTCCAACTTAGAAAAATACTTCAAATAAACTCTTGCTTTCCCCCTGAAGCTGTTAGTTTCTAAATCTAAAATTTTTAATGCAGGGGCGAGGTGGATATCCACATGGGTAATACAGAAATTATATATTTCAGCTGTGAAAGAGCACCTAGATGTTCCTTCATGTTTATTCTGACATTTCAATATAACAAAAATAATATTCTTAAAAGAGATTGTTTTTCTGTATTTCCATTACCACTGTTTAAATTTAAGCCTATTTATTTGCTCCAGAAGCTCAGGACAAGCCCCTGCTCGAAACATACATACCCCCTGCAAGGCAGCTTAGCCTGAACAAAGAGCCTTTTGAGCCTAAGATTAACTATTGATTCATGGCTGAGCAGGGATCTGAACCCAAATATCCCTGATCCAAATTTAACACCCTACTTCACAGACTCAGAGTTATTCAGTTTAACTGGAGGGCAAGTACTGCTGAGTGCCAATACTGTACTTTGAAAACTTTTTGTAGGCAAGCATCAAGCAAGACCAACCGTTTGAGGAACAAATACTTTATCAGTTTGGGGAGCAATCAGCAAGAGCACAGAACACACACATACAGAAACTATTGGTGTGTGTCACCATAAGTTACAGGCAAAATTATATCAACAGCATAGCATTTCAGCATCTCTAATGCTGCATCTTTTTTATCTACATTTTACTGAGTAATTTACCATCAGGCTTGCCCCTTACCTTGTCTGCAGTTTCACTAACAGCCAATGCACAGGAAATCTCAGCAGCACCTCCACCATAAACAACGCGGTTGTCACGAACAAGATTCCTAATCACACACAGTGCATCATGAAGGGATCGTTTAGCTTCTTCGATAATCTTTAGAACAGAAAATTAAGACACATCACGGAAATAACATTTCAAAGGAGGAAAAAATTCAAAAGGCACGCTCTATTTCAGGGGTTTTCAAACCCCGGCCCGAAAGCCAAACACAGCCCACAGCTAGCCTCTGGCCCACTTGACTGAATACGACCATAGCTGAGCTCTGGTCATGTCTGGAGGGTGTTCCGAGGACCTTAAGAAATCACTTCCTGGTTTCCAGAAGAATTGTAAGTATATTTTTTGTGCCCCCTGAAGGCCTTAGAAGGCCTTCTGGGGGTCAGGGAGGCCTCCCCAGCCTTCATAACATGTTTTCAGTGTTTCCTGTGATGTGCTGGTTCTGAGATATTTACTCCTGTATATTTAAGTAAACTGCTTGGGAAGTGGAGGAATGGGAGTCCATTTAAGTGGGTACAGGTCCAACCTTGTTATACACAAATTTTTTTATACACAGATTTGACTCAACAGGAATGGCCACTGCAAATGAGAAGGAATGTGCTGATTCCTAGAGAAGGGGAAAAATGCAGCCCTTTAAAATCAGTTTAAAAAACTGCTTTTTACTGTTGTAGAGATGCAGGTGATTACAGGTATAACCTAATTATCCACTAATTTTTCTCTCAACACTGATGAGAAGAGCCTTTTAAATAAAAGGAAAACAGTTGTTTAACAATAACCTCCTAAATGTGAGAGAGGGCAGTCTGCTGATAATCCAACAATCATTCTCTAGGCACAAGGCAAACCCCTCCCTTCCCCTTAAGCTCTGCAATTTAGCCTTCCAGTGCTCATCACCTCCATTCTTTCCCCCTCACTGTAGCTCCTGGTGAAGGGAGAGACTGCTGCCTCCTAGTGAAGCCTAAGCTCCTGGAGAGAGACTGATTGCCTCTGTGTGCATTTCAAAAGGTCAGCAAGGCTGTTTTTCAATCACTGGAGCAAAGGGATTTTGTTTTTTAAATTGATTTGCTTTAGGGTGTTTTTTCGGCATCCACCTGAGTACTCCGAACCCTGGAAAATAATGATACACAACCTGTACTTTACTTCTGTTGGTGCTTGGAGAAATACGGGAAATTTGAGCCCATTCATTTATTCATTCATCCAAGTTTCATCTCAAATATATTATTTTTTTTTCTGGCCCTCGACACAGTGCCAGATATTTTATGTGGCCTTCTGACTGTAAAGTTTGGAGACCCCTGCTCTAGTACATTCATCACTCTAGCAATATCTCTAGATTGACCAAAGTTAAGATTACATGTGCTACTTTATTATTTTTGCTGGCTTATCTTGCTGCAATCTCATCATGTTTCTAAAGCAGCACTTGTGCAAAGTGCAAACCCTTTCAAAACCAATTTAGCGTTCCAAGAATTCAAGCAAATTCTTTTGCAACAATTAATTTGCCTTGATAGAAGCAACTAGCAACAACTCCTATCCTCCTCTCCCACATCCTCAGAATTAAGGAATTCTCATTAAACTGTTCCTCCTGTGTCTGGGGGGAGGGAGAGCAGATAGGTATTGTTACTCATATACATGCCTCAACTAAAGAGTCTACATACTTAATTTAACCATTTTGTATTTGACCATTCAGTTTTAAAAATTTGTTGTAAATTAAAACAAAACGCGGAATGTATATAACAGTGAAATACAAGGAATTTTGGCAAAACATGAAGCTGTATGAAAACCTGATAGACTTCATGGAAAATCAAACAGGTAACAGCTTATCTTGGTGAGTTTGCTGTGGGTCAGTGAGGATGCAGCAATTTTTCTGAATGCATGCAAGCCACAGGAAGATAGGCAGCATCACCTGAAACTAAACTCAAGCTTGGAGAAGGAGTACAGCATCAAAATGAAGAGGGCAGCTCAAGTGCGGAAAAGGGTTAAGACACACAGTGTGAAGCAGCCCAGAATTACGGCTTGGAATAAATGCTAAAACATATATTACATAAATAAAATACATAGAGCAGGATGCAAGAATTTGGTGACTTTTAGCCTTATTGAAGAAAAACGAGGCTCAGTGGGCAACTTTCTTGGTTCATGCAGGAATAAAAAACATGTTGGAAAGGTGGATGGAGTTACAAAAAAGATCATGGGGAAAGAAGAAAAGTGTGGAATAGTTAAGCAGTTGTAGCATAGCAGAAGTTAGGCCATGTTGCATCCATTAATACTCAACATTTGGCAAAATAAAGACATACTAGTCATATACCAAAATAAGACTTCACAAAATAAGCAAATAATCATATACCAAAATAAGCACTAACACAAAAGTTCTGGAGAAGGAATTGATTCCATCCTTCTCTTAGACCAGGGGTGCCCAAACCCCGGCCCTGGGGCCACATGCGGCCCTTGAGGACTTCCAATGCAGCCCTCAGGGATACCCCAGACTCCAACGAGCCTCTGGCCCTCCGGAAACTTGCTGCAGCATGCACTGGCCCAACGCAGCTGCTCTCAGCACGAGAGCAACTGTTTGACCTCTCACGTTAGCTGTGGGATGAGGGCTCCCTCCACTGCTTGCTGTTTCACATCTGTGATGCAGTAGCGGCAGCAAAGAAAAGGCCAATCCTGCTTTGTGCAAGACCTTTTATAAGCCTTGAACTATTGCAAGACCTTCATTCATTTGTATAAGTTCCACCTCTAGTATGTTAATTTATATAAACTTATGTAAATTTATTCAAATTTTAAATGTAAATTCATTCTTTTTCCCCCCAGCCCCCAACACAGTGTCAGAGAGATGATGTGGCCCTCCTGCCAAAAACTTAGGACACCCCTGTCTTAGACAAACAAGGACACGTTCACCCCCTTATTTATTGCTTTAATCAGATTCAATTAGGAGAGTTCAAACTGTGCATTTTAGCATGGGGAGGTTCAATGTGACAGTTTAAGAAGCCTATTGCTTCAGGTATAACCATCTGAGCAGCCAGATCCTACACTGCCCCAGCATTGAGTTTTGCTAACATGCCATAAAACATGTCTGCTCCACCCAAAGAGTAAGCGGTGCCAGCAGGGAGACCTGAGCCACCCTGTCGGTACTGCAGTAGGGAGCTCTGGTTGCCAGCAGAGAGCAGGTAAGCACCAAACAGCATAGCGAGGGTGGTGGGAAGAGGCATTTCTGGGTGCAGGAAGGGCAGAATGGGAGTAAGACTGGCCTGGGAGGGGGTGGGATTGGCAGAGACTTTGTCTACCGAATCTTATCCCCCATGTTGGGCTTGGAAGCCTGACATGGGGTTTCTCAAGTCTGCACCAGAGAAATTGCTGATGCAGACTTGAGAAGCCCCATTGAGAAGGCTGGGGCGTTACTTGTGGTAAGGGGATGAATGTCCTATTACTCTGAGAAGACCTCCAACTGCTCAGATCCAACACAGAAACCAGCAGTAGCCGTTTAGCATCACTGCTCCTGTGCCAGATAGATAGTGACTTGTGGCCCAATCCTAAGACATTTCCACTTAAAAGTGTCAGAGATGCCAAAATTTCTGCCTCAACAGAACACGTTGGATTTTTTACAATTCCATAAAAACTATGAATGAGGATATCATAAAGTTAAGAGGATGAACAAAAAGAAACAGGTGCATTTTTGAATGCAATTGGATGTACAACCCCAGTTTGTTGAGCAGATCAACACTTTCGTAGCTGGCACTATTTCAAGCAAGTTGAAAGACTTGCTCATTAGTGATCCAAACTTCAAATCTTTATAAACTCCATGAACTTTGTTTGAACTTTTAAAACTTTTTGTAGGCTGCCAATTTCCAAGATTAATAAACTGCATTAGCACAGATTACGGTTTGTTCTCATGACATTCCTAGGCATTAAATCAAAGCAAAAAAAGTAAAAGTTTAATGAATTGGTGAATGGTCACTGGATGACCTATCCAACAAACCTAAAACTCACCATTTTATTTCCACCTCTAATGAAGATAGTCACAGCTCTGGAATTCTGACATTCCTCAATTACAAGCATTTTGTCTTTTGTTGTTCCGAATGAAACTTCTCTAACAAGGCCGGCAAAACCTAGTTTCTCAGCAGTGAGTTCGCAGAAACGAGGAACAATACGCCCTCCGGTTGCAATGGCAATCAACTGGGGGAAGAAGAAAAAAATCAAAGCTATGAAAGGCAATAAGTCATTAAAAACACAAGAAATGCAAGGAGTAGGTAAAATGTCATACTTACTTCTATTTCAGGACCACCAACCCAACGAATAGCAGGCAACTCATTCTGAAGCAATAAGTGATTGGCTTCATCATCAAATCCCCACTGACAAATAGCTAGGTTTGCGCCAGTATCTTTGATCTAAGGAAACATAATACTACAATTTTATTCCACTCTTCCTTTAAAACAGTGGTTCCCAAACTTTAGAAGCTTGTTGTCGTGAACCACATGCAGCTGCTGGTGGTCTGGTCTCCACCCTCTCTGATGGTTCATCTCCCAAGTACTCTCCAACAACTATCAAAAATGACAGAGAATGAACCAGCCACAGATGACACTTCAGTGGCTGTGGGCAGTCCGTTCTCTACCCTCTTTGGTGGTCCATAGGAGATTGCTTGGCGAGACACTGGAAGCGATCAAAGGTGAATTTTTCTCCCAAGATCTTGTGGATCAATCCTCAGAGTCTCGCAGAACACAGGTTGGGAACCAGTGCTTTAAAACTACCAGAGCAACTCACATAGGACTTGTAAACGTCTCCTACCCAAAACTGATCAGCTCCATAGCCACGTTTCTCCAAAGTTACAGTTATCAGACCGGCTCATTATCTCGTTTCATTATATTCCCATACAGTCAGGAGACCTTGTAGTGAGAAGTAGTCCTTCAAATCTTAGATGCCAATTTGAAAGGATAGTAGTAATCACTGAATGGGCCTGCAAGACCATTGAGTCCCATTAAAAGAGCAAAAGCTATATCTGAAACTCTGAATAATGTACTGTAATTAGTTACTATGTGAATTTCAACCAGTATGATCAGGACAAGACACGTGCTGCAATTCTGCAGAGCTCAGAATTAGATTTCTTAGAACAAGTTTCCAACACATACAATTGTAAAAGTACACTTGCAAGTCCATGTGCAATATTTTCAGCAATCACATAAACAAGAAAAGTGGTTGAATAAGATTTACAGCAGCTGAGGACAGGGATTCACTTTGCTCCTCTATCTCATGGACCAGCATAGTCCATGATTTTTCCTAGTCCAAATGTACTGTATATGGGCCACGGCATTCAGTTTCTCTTAAAGCAGAATGTGGATTGTCTAGTGCAGAACGTTCTGTAGCATGGAATTCACACAATCCTGAACAATATAGCCATCCTTTCAGTATGCTATTGTTAAAGAAACACTTTGCAACAATATTACTAATGAAATTGGGACTGATTTTTATGACACTATACAAAACGTTCCATATCGTATGAGGAAAGTGGCAGAAAACTAAAATGTGTAATTCTAACCTGCTTTACCATCTCTTCAAACTTCTCTCTCTCATACTTCTGCAATGCCTTGTAGTCTTCCACAGAAGTTACATCAAGCTTATGCTTAGTTTTCGGCTTAGGTGGTTCAAATGGACAGGTCAAAATTGCAATTTTTGCATCTTTGATTTCCTAGAGAAAAAAGGTGACATTCACAAATGCAGTAATGATAGAACACTATTATACAAAAAAAATCATACACATCTAAGATAACAACATAATGAAACAACATAGCGACACAGACACCCAAGTATTACAGACTTTATTTAGAAACAAATATATGCTATTACCAACCACAAAGATCACTCACTTTAGGCATCTGTGGATGGCTGAAATCCTTATCCACAATCACACCTTTTATTAGCTGGGTATCCTCCAGTCTACCACCAACTTTGCCTTGGACTTTTATCAACTCAAAATCAACATCTTTGCGTTCCATATCTGCCACAGTTAGTACTGCATTTACAGCTATTTCTGCCATCTGTCTGTGACAACGAGTAATTCTAAAAACAGAAGAAATCTTCAGGTCAGCTAGTTCAGGTAACAAAATATGCATGAAAATAGAAACTAAGTAAACAAGTAAGGAAAGATCAATGGTGCAGAAAATAAAGGCTTCCTGATTTGGGGGAAATAAACAGAGAGTAAAATACATAAATAATTATTAAGAGACAAACTCACATTAGGCTTAGCAGCCACCATTTTAAGCACAACAAAGTTATCAATTTACTGAGTCCTCACTCAAGCAACTAAATAAGTAAATCAGTTTTTGTAATTGCCATTCCGTTTATTTCAATGCAACACAAACCTGGATGTTTTATCTGTAAAAACAGGCAACAGAAAACTCAATTGCAAACATTCAGCAGATCATCTGAAGCACATGTTCTACACCTTGCTGTCCTGTGACTAAGATAAGATTTAATCTTAGGAAGAAAGGAATAATTGTGTAGACCACTTGACTACCAGTAAACACAGAAATGGGACGGACGTATATGGGAGGGGGAATGAGAACAGCCTGCCAGAATACCAACCGTAGGTGAGGTTCCTGTTTTTCCTCATCTGCCTGGAAAGTCTTTCATAGTAAATATAGGTGTCACAACAAAACCAAATCCCAAACCGAAAAACTAGTATCATGCATGGAGAAGAGCTTTGCCCCACAATGGCAGCACTTTTTAAATGTGATTCTGCTTAATGTATCTACCACACAGGGCAGGACTATCTATTAAAAATGTTTTAAATTTTTTTTGGAGAACTAATCACTAACAAAAGAGGTAGGAAATAAAGATGAAAACTGGAATATATGTCTCTTTACATTTTCCTGAAGGACAAAGACAACTGGAAGAGTTTCTCAGAGCGATGCTTCAGTAGGATCAAAAGGATAACATGCTCAAAGCTCTAAAATCTTCGAAAGTCTGTCACACATAAGAGCAGAATTCCACTATGTATGATCACACAAAGATCATGAAGAACATGTTAATTGGATCAAATGGCCAAATACCATTACAGTGGCAAACAACCCCCAACTCTTTTTTTTAAAACACACAACATATGGCATCTATAGTCATTAGCATTAGTTCAACAGTAGTGAATTATTTAGTTGCTATAGTTAGGAGGGACCTACCCTTATACGGAAAGAAAAAAATTCCAACTAACTTCAAGGTGCTATATTAATAGCAATTTCTAGATGTTTTTATAAAATAAGTACTTACACTTTAGAGCCCAGAGTTGTCTTTGCTGTCTGAATGAGGGACTCAGTGTTTTCTGGATCAACAGGGAAACTATCACTGATCTTGTCCAAGTTCTCAATGGCAATGCGAGAAGCCTGTTCGTAACCATCTGCTATCCTGATAGGATGAATGCCACGATCCAATAATTGCTCTGCCTGTTCCAAGAGTGCACCAGCCAAAACTACAACACAAAATTTCAAAGTGTTTATATTTAGGAGACTATCCCACCATGCATTCTTTAGACATTAGATCAGTTTTTTTCAGTCTGTGGATTGGGACCCACTAGGTGGGTCGCGACTACTCGTGAGCCAATTTCAGGTGGGTCCCCATTTATTTCAATATTTTATTTTTAATATATTAGACTTGATGCTACCATGATATATAACTGCATTTGGGGAAATGTTACAGATCTTTATTTTAACAAGCTATTATGTATGTTCTTTTAACATTAGTAAATGGGATTTACTCCTGGGTAAGTGTGGATAGAACTGTAGCCTAGGATTGTTAAAAGCTTTCCTGCTGGGTGATGCCACTTCTGGTCATGACATCACTTGCAG
Organism: Tiliqua scincoides; assembly: GCF_035046505.1. Classification (NCBI taxonomy): domain Eukaryota; kingdom Metazoa; phylum Chordata; class Lepidosauria; order Squamata; family Scincidae; genus Tiliqua; species Tiliqua scincoides. Next base: position 100,776,330 of record NC_089824.1, on the reverse strand, counting down.
TGGGTCCTAACAGATTCTTATTCTATAAAGTGGGTCCCAATGCTAAATGTGTGAGAACCACTGCATTAGATACACTAGAGAAAGAACCCTTGGCTACTGAACTGAAAGTCAGTCCTGCAATTTAGTCCACATTCATTTCTACAAGACTTCCTGTCAACACATCCCCTTTTAGAGTCATTTGCAGAATATTCTGCTTAAAGAAAGTTAACTTTCCCCCTTGTTTTACTCAACTGTCCCTAATTAGGCACATGGAAATCACTGCTATTTATTACAAGTGACTAAATAAGTAGTTATTTACAAGCCTTCATAATGAAACAGATGCAACTAAGTAAGACATGAATGTATAGAAGCAGTTAACAATAAACTATTGGTGTAATCTTAACACAAAACTGAAGACAATAACATGCTCCATCAGTCAATTAGGTTTCTGCACTAGCATCTGATACTCTGCTGTAAGATGCAGTACTAAGCTTTTCAGCCTTCAATAACAGCTACAAAGGTATCCTATGTATTTCTTCCTTGTAAAGCAAGTCCTTCCTTAAGGTAGTTTCATTATAAATTTAAAACTTTAAAACTAAAGTTGAGGGAAAAAATAAATTCCTGGTTGCGGCCACTGTCTCTGTCAGTTTCTATGCTCTCCCAATGTTTGTGTGGGTTCTCTCTGCCCCAGAAAGCTCACATTTATTTCAATGTTTAATATTAGAAGTGTTTTGGTTCTTTACTTAAGAGGCTTGCTGATGATTTTGTTACCAAAAATACGCCATAGGAACTGAACTCTTCAATTAACCTACAGTAAAATTGGTTTCATTATAAGTCATTTGGCTTGAAGTGCAATTTCTAAGAACCTACAGACAACTTTCAGTGAGGACTTACTGTAGTCAAAACAAATTCAGAAGACATATTCGAACATATAATGACCATCAATTATCTAGCTTTTAGTATGTTTTATAATCATGTTTATTGTTGAAACAACCTGTCATTTGAAGTCATTTTTTCAGAACTTGTACAGGAGACTCGCAAAACCCAGTCTTACCAACAACCCCTGTGGTCCCATCACCAATCTCATCATCCTGAGATTTTGCCAGCTCAACCATAAGTTTAGCAATCTGATGATCCACATCCATCATACTCAAAATGGTGGCACCATCATTTGTCACAGTCACGTCACCATCCTTGTCGACCATCATTTTATCAAGACCTGCAACAAACGGTAAGATATCAATATATATTTTAAACACCTCTAACAAACTTTAAGAAGACTTAAACGTTTACGTCTTTATGCTTACCATTGGGCCCAAGCGATGTTCTGAGTGTATTGGCTACTGCCTTGGCTGCCATTATGTGAGACTATAAGAAACCAGTACAGAATCAGTATCACAACATTCTAGAAATAAAACATTTCCAGCCATGCAGCTAACATTGCTTATTCTAAAGATCAACAGTGTGTCTTTATTTCATTTATAATCCAGAGACATATAGCAGCATTCCTTATGGTTACAGCATCATTGTTACAAGTACTTTAGACAAGTACAGTACAGTAAATGTCACCATTTTTAGAATTGCTAGTTTTCAACAATTTTTTTTACAGTGAATCAACTACACGCACCAAGGTATTACTCATGCAATACTACCTTGTGGAAATGACATTAGAGGAATAGTGAAACAAAGAAAAAAGATAATCATTCCTAAAGTGTTAATTTAGGAACAGTTTTTTGAGCAGATGTGGTCTGGAGGCAGAGCTGTCACCTTGACTGAAAAAGCTAAGCAGGATCAGTTTGGGTCTCTCTTTGGATGGATGACCAGAAGTCACTGGCTAGTGACAAAGGAATGTGGGGGAGTGTGGACTGTAGAGATAACAGAGGGCTCAATCTTATCCAACTTTCCAGCTCTGGTGTAGCCACCAATGCAGTCCCATGGTAAGGGAACTCATGTTCCCATACCTTGAGAAGGCCCAAGTGACTGCCCCTCCACCACAGGATACAGTGCACACCCCACTGGCACAACTACACCAGGACTGGAAAACTAGATAGGATTGGGCCTTGAAGGAGGTAAGCCTGGATTGTAACTGGCAAAAAAATAGCCTGAAGTGTGTTTTGCAGCTGCCTGTGGAAGCCTGGAAAGTGCAAGAGGACTGCACTATGAAGGGGACATATAGAGATGGAGGATGCTGTGACTTCCTCTCACAGAATAACACTTGTCACCCATTTTAACCCATTTTAAAAAGTGGGGGGTTTATGGTCAGCCTGCCTAGATAAACCACCTTCAGTCTATGAGACTCTACAAGAAAGGCGGTATATATATACTGTGACAAAGTAGTCATTCATCCTACTATGACTTTATCTAAAGTAGTTGTTTAGGATGTTTTAAAACATTCTAAAAACTGCTATTTTCTAAAACAGGCCTTGCAGCCCAATCCTACCCATGCTTTCCTGGGAGCAAGCCCCACTGACTCTAATGGGACTTACGAGTAGACATGTACAGGATGGGGCTGTGACTTCTGAATGAGTGGACAGAAGTGCATTATTAGTGACTTTTCCAGCTGGAGCAGCAGCGATTCAGAGCTGCTACTGGCGGTGATGCCGCCTCTTTCCAGAGGCCTGTGGGTGCTGCAGAGTAAGATAGAGCCCAATCCTGTGCATGCCTTCTCAGAAGGAAGCCCCACTACAGCGAAAGGGGCTTCCTCTGCAGCAAGCATGGACAGGGCTGCAGCCTCAACGGGGGGGGGGGGAAGAGAAGGAAAGCGCCGCCTCACGTGGTTCTGGGGGAAGGCCTGGCTTTGTCTGAGCTCCGCTCTGTGGCGACCAAGAACGAATGAAACAGCTGCCCCGAGGAAGTACCACACGGGGAGCAGGTTGGACCAGACCGCTCCCTGGAAAAGCAGCCCCCCCCCGCCTGGCGTGGTGCAGTCCACAGTTCCCATTCCTGCAGCTTCCAGGGTCAGAAGGGAAAGACGAAACTGGGAGGCGCCGAAGCCCCCCTTCGCCCTCGCGCACAGCGGCCTTGGGCGGCTGGAAGGAGCGTGGCCGAGCGTGGGAGTCGAACCCGCGACCCCCCTAGGCGCCCCAGCGCTGCGGCAGTCGCCCCACCACGCCCAGAGCCATAGCCCCCCGCGCCACACCTTGAGGGCCTCCAAGCCTGTGATGCGGCTCTTCCGCTCCTGGTCCTTCAGGATGAGGAAGGGCCTCCCGTACTCGTCGAATGCCAGAGTCCCCATGGCCGACATGGTGAGGAGGAGGGAGCGCTAGGCAGGCCCAGCGAAGACGGACTAACGGCGAAGAACCAGTCCGCGCGAGCGCTCCTCCACGCCCACGCACTTCTCGCGAGACCTCGCAACCGCTGGCCACGCGCACGCGCCTCCTCCCCGAGATTTCCTTTCTCCCGCGATTCTGGAAGCATCCAGGGGAGGTGCACATGCGCGTTCTCTTCAGCGGCGTCCCTCGTGAGAGCTATAAAGAGGAAAGGCGAGAGGAGCGCGCGTGCTACACTTCCGGTTAGAATTGGAAGCCTCCGTGATGCTCTAGGCCGAGGCACAAAGTGGTGCTGCTCAGTGGCGTAGCTAGAGAGGGGGCAAAGCACGAAGTCTTGCAGGGAGCCTCACCCTTGGAGCCGTCCTGAATGGCTCCAAGGGGGTGGGGCCGCCTGCACGCTGCGGTGAGGCTCCCTGCAAGACTTCGTGCTTTGCCCCCTCTCTAGCTACGCCACTGGTGCTGCTCTACCTTGTCTCTGTACAGGGTGCCAGTGGGGCGTGCACTGCTTCCTGTGGTGGGGAGGCAGTCACAGGGGCCTCCTCAAGGGATGGGAACATCTGCTACCTTACCTTGGGGCTGCATCGGTCCTGGAAAGTTGGATAGGCTGGGGCCCTTAGAGTCCAAGCATATGCCTGTCTACTCAGAAGTAAGTCCCATTGTAGGCAATGTGGCTTGCTCCCAGGCAAACGTGGATAGGATTGCTGCCTTAAACTGGGATAGGCTAACAGCACAAGCCTAACCAGGTCTACTCAGAAGTAAGTCCTATTTTGTTCAATGGGGCTTACTCTCAGGAAAGTGTGATAAGGATTGCAGCCTAATTTAATTAGATTGTGATGCCTTGTTTTGGGGGGGTGGTGTATTATTTGTCTGGAAGATTAGATATGCCTTGGGCATTTGGTGGGCAGCTGTGAGATACAGGAAGCTGGACTAGATGGGCCTTTGGCCTGATCCAGCAGGGCTCTTCTTATGTTATGTTCTTATGTTTCAGATGTGGAGACAATGAGGTGGATCACCCTGTTTCCTTAGCTCTATAGTTTTGCTTCCCTGAACGTTTCTACACAGTACTGTACATTCCATACAATGGCTTTCTTGGTAGAGTTGCGAAAAGCTAGAGCAGCACCACGCTGCATTCCTTAGGGCAGTGGTTCCAAACCTGGTATACATTTACCCCCAGGGGTACTTGCCAGGGCCTTTGGGGTACTTGAAAAAGAACTGAATAGTAGTGGGAAAAGGCAAGTCTGTATTAGAATGACTTGCAGGTGTAGCAAGGCAGGAAGGAAGGCAACCAGCTGGCTGTGAAAGCCTCAGAAACTGTTAGTTTCTGGTCATTGATTTGTGTGCTTTCTTCTAAGACTTAGGGCACAATCCTAGCCAGGTCTACTCAGAAGTAAGTCCTATTTTGTTCAATGGGGCTTACTCAGGAAAGTGTGGTTAGGTTTGCAGCCTTACAGTCCAATCCTATCCAATTGTGCAACCGCAATGCAGCCCTGGGGTAAGGGAACAAATGTTCCCATATCTTAAGGAGACCTCTGTGACTGCATCCCCAACACAGGAAGCAGTGCATACCCTATAGGCACAGCAGCACCGGAACTGGAAAATTGTATAGGATTGGGCCCTTAGTTAGAGTGCGTTTCATTCTAGTTTTTTTAATCTCTATTAGCCAACACCTTCATTCATTCATTCATTTTTTTTCACCTCTCTGATGGAGAAAATGTTGCTGAGGTAACACAGGTGGTCCCCCGCTTAAAAGAAGTCCCATTCCCCGGCGCACTGAGATGACGGATGTTTTTAGATGCCTTTTGTTCTGAATGGGAAGCAGGGAAGAGAATTGGTTCACTCCTGAGGACTAGGAGTTCACCCCCCTCTCATGGGGATAATGGTACAGTCGATTCGAACAGGAAGTAGCCGTCCTTGGTGTTTCCATCCAGCGTTCTGGCAGAGTTCTATCCACTGGCTGGGAGGGGTTTGCAGTACCTGGTCACCACTTGAGAGGTATACTGTAGAGAGGGTTAGGGATGGGGTGACCAGACGCCCTCTTTTTC